>NC_136414.1:16850000-17450000 GCF_051521515.1 Lactuca serriola | reverse complement strand
AGCGTATATGCTTGAGTCATACAAGAATTTAGTCTGGATTGGCTTAGAATTGGTGGTGCCCGCCTCATCTCCTGTTCCTCGTTGGGTTGTGGACCTAGGGCAGACCCACTACATTCGACGTTTTATCTAACTTAAATCTTCTATAACTTATATACGCTGGACAATTATAGGGGAAATCTACGGGTCAATCTAGGATACATTAACACATCATATAGGTTATATTCACCATCACTTTTGATAAGCTATCATATGCATAGTTCAGGTTCACTAATCTCTATTACTCCCCGGTGAACTATGGTATGTATAGGTTATATTCACATTAAAGGTTAGCATTGTTAGACTTCAACTATAATCATTGAGCGTATATGATTGAGTCATACAAGAATTTAGTCTGTATTGGCTTAGAATTGGTGGTGCCCGCCTCATCTCCTGTTCCTCGTTGGGTTGTGGACCTAGGGCAGACCCACTACATTCGACGTTTTATCTGACTTAAATCTTCTATAACTTATATACGCTGGATGATTATAGAGGAAATCTACGGGTCAATCTAGGGTTCATCAACACATCATATAGGAATATTTTGTCTACACCTAACTAAGAAAATATTGGATTTTCTGGATTCATATCCTATCGCTTTTAAAAAGGAAAACGGTTTCTACTCCAAACAAAACTCTTATGAACTCACCAACTTAATTGTTGACACTTTTCAAAACTACTTGTATTCTCAGGAAATCAGTGAAACAGGAGAACTTCAGCGCTTTGAGGATGGGACGTTAAACCGTCAACAATTTATTTTTATCATCACAATGTAATTGATTTTGAAACATGTAAACATATACTTTGGTGTACCTTTTTCAATTATATTTATGATGGTTGTATTTACTTTGAGCACTATTATACATGTTGTTGTGATACTGTACATGAAGTCCTCCACCCCTGGACGTTTCCGCCATCCTTGGTTTGGGGGTGTGACAGAGGCAAGATTTTCGAGATTAGGGTTCCTAAACCCTAATTTTCCAAAATTTGAAAGGGTTTTTCAAATCCTTTCCTTTAGTGCCAAGATTTCGAAATCTAGGGTTTGCAAACCCTAGGATTTTCGAGATTAGCCTCCTCCCCAAAATAAGATCCTAAATTTTAGGGATTTCGATTATCCCATATCTTGTAATTATCCTTTAATGGTTAAATATGGTAATTAAAGATTTTGAATTATCCTATCCCATGATTTTCGAATTTTAGAGGGATTAAAAGGATTAGGATAAATTAATTGTTTAATTGGTAATTATCCTTCATGATTTAAATAATCCCTTATGATTTAATAATTTAAATTAATAGTTTAATTCAAGATAATTAGTAAATCAAGAGTTTTAATATTTAAAATTTTAATTTAAATGGTATTAAATTTCGAAAATTTTAAATTGAGATTAAAACCCTAGTATTTTTAAATGTTTGAAATACACCCTATACTATTATATTATTACAAGATTAATATATATATATATATATATATATATATATATAAAACTAAAATGCTAGTCTTACCGTTAGTAGGCCTCATTCACGATGCCGATCTATAAGGGGGGGTATAAGGTTAAGGCCTATAAAATGGCCATTTAATGGGTATCCACTCTTACCCACCGCTTCCTTGATTGGTGGAGGGTCGTTAGCTGAACGGGTAAGATAGGGAAATCCTCTCTTCATTTATAAGTATAATGAATCGATGTAAAGTAACTAAACTCTTTTACAAATTCCCAATCCTTGTTACTTTAGGCAAAAGTGAAATTGATGCAATCCCATGAAATTGCACTTTGCACCCTTGCTAAGAAGTTAGTGGAGCGTGTGTGGTTAACCGGCACACTAATTGGTTCTAATTAAAGGTGGCAAAGGGTGACTCATTGTTTGTCATAGCTCGATGGAGCGTGTGTGGTTTACCGGCACATCGAATAGGTGATTGCATGGTTATTCACACCCACTTTGTGATCCTCGGCATCCCAGTCACAAACGAGAGGGGCATATCGAGATTTAAATATGCCATTGAAAAGTTCAATGAATCTCTAAGGAAATCTAGGAATTCTCATTACATTTAAAGCTTGAGCGTTATGTTTTTCATGGTGAAGAATTAGTTAATCGTCATTCACTTACCTCAAAATTATTTGCATGTTGGATTACGGCATCCCTTTTCTAATGTGTAAAAAATGTTGTTGGGTCCTAGCCCTAATTTTTCATTTTGGGTGTTTAATTAGGGATTTAATTCTAATCAAACTTTGTTCCTTTCTATTTGAAGATGTCTAACGCAAACATCGCTGCTGCTACCTCATTCTCGCTAATGAGCCTATGTCAAAAGGTGACATTTGATGGATCGAACTTTAGCGAATGGATAAGATAGATTCGCATGATTACTCGCTACGAGGACAAAGAGTATGTCCTCGACGAGAAGCTTGAAAAGATCAATCCGGAAATCGCTACTCCTGAAGAAATGGCTGTCTTTGAGACCCATGAGCGTGATGCAACGAAAGTCCATTGCATTATGCTAGCCACAATGAACCCCGAACTCCAAAAGTCCTATGAGGACATGTATCCGTACGAAATGCATCAAGACTTGATGGAGAGACACCACTAAAGCGCAAGGCAAGAGCGTTATGAGATCATCACGAACATGATCACCGCTAAGATGGGAAGTGGAGAATCTCTAACCGTACACTTGCAAAAGATGCAAAGATATGTTGATCGTCTTCGCAAGTTGAACAAGGAAGAGGTCACCCTAAGTAAACTCCAAGGGCTTCTAAGGACTGCTGAGAGCAACCTCAAGGACAAGTCTGTTGCATTAACTCCCACTCCACCCGCTGCTCCTGTTTTGGCTATTAGGCAAGGAAGGGGCAAGAATAGGATGGCTCCTTCAAAGAGCCACCACAAGGGAAAGTCCCAAGATGGTTCCTATTCTAGTGGGACCAAAGTTGGTCCTGCCAAGCCCAATTCGAACCCAAAGGAGGCAGAGTGCCACCACTGCCACAAAATAGGGCATTGGAAGAGAAGCTGCCCAGAATATCTGCAAGCCATCAAGGATGGGAAGATCAAGCCATCTTTCGCAGGTATTTACACAATTAAATCTAATGATTCACCGCATGCTATTTTGTGGGTTCTTGATACAGGATGTGGTTATCACATATGTTCTGATTTGTAGGGACTAAGAAGAAATAGGGATGTGGAGCGTGGAAGAATAAATCTAATCATGGGGAACAGAAGATCGTCGCCTGTCACCAAGATTGGAGTGTATTCTCTAGTGCTTAGTAATGGAATAGGTTTAGATTTAAATAATTGTTGCTACTCACTAGATATGGCAAGAAACATCATTTCATTTCATGTTTTGTTTAAACAAGGATTTAGATATTCGTTTAATAATGAGAATGGTTCGATTTATGCTTATCTAAGTGGTGTTTTATATTTTGAAGCATTGCCTTGTAGTGGAATTTATGAAACTGTTATGGTTGTAGATAACCTAGGAAATTATGTATTGTGTATGGATTCTTCCAATAGTATGGATAAAGCATGCTTGTGGCATTGTCGTCTTGGACATGTCAACAAGAAGCGCATAGCCCAACTCTAAAAGGATGGAGTGTTGGAGTCATTCGAACTTAGGGAAGATGACACGTGTGAGTATTGTTTACTTGGAAAGGTGACCAAGTCACCCTTCACTGGTACTTGTGAGAGGGGTGAGGGTTTATTGGATCTCATACACACCGACGTGTGTGGGCCCTTTAGATCTACTACAAAGGATGCGAACAGCTTCTATGTGACTTTCACCGATGATTGTAGTAGATATGGGTATATTTACTTAATCAAGCACAAGTCAGAAATGTTTGAAAGTTCAAAGAGTTCAAACATGAAGTGGAGAATCAATTGGGCAGGAAAATCAAGATGTTTCGATCCGATCGAGGAGGAGAGTACCTAAGTCTTGAATTCCATGACTATCTCAAGGAATGTGGAATAGTTTCGCAATTGATGCCACCTAGGACACCACAGTTGAGCGGTGTAACAGAAAGGCGTAGTCGAACACTGTTGGATATGGTTCGTTCAATGATGAGTCGTGCTTCACTACCTATCTCATTTTGGGGGTATGCCTTAGAGACTGCTGCCCATATCCTTAACCGAGTCCCTACAAAGAAGGTTTCCAAAACACCTCATGAGATGTGGACAGGGAACGCTCCCTCGTTAGCACATATCAAGGTTTGGGGATGCGAGGCTTTTGTAAGACGAGAGACTCACAACAAGCTCGAACCTCATAGTGAGCGATGTATTTTCATCGGCTACCCGCATAGATCCTTTGGATATCTCTTCTATAGACCGAGTGACAATGTTGTCTTCGTTGCGAGGAGAGGGTTTTTCGAGAGCGAGAACTCATAAGCCAAGGAGATAGTGGGAGTTAAATCGATCTTGAAGAGATTCAAGAGTCGAGTGATGAAAGAACCTCTATCAATTGCACTCAACCCGAGGAGGAAACTCCGGTTGAACCTATTGACGAGTCCTTACCTCTTAGACGTTCCGAAAGAGTTAGAGTTCAACCCCAGTTTTATGGTTTTCATATTACTACCAAAGGGGACACGTATATTAGTGATGGTACACTAATAAATCTAGATGAACCTAATAGCTATAAGGAAGCCATGGCAGGCCCAGAGTCTGCAAAATGGAAAGAGGCGATGGACAGCGAGATTTAGTCCATGTATGACAACCAAGTTTGGAATTTAGTTGACAATGTGCCCGGACGTAAGACTGTTGGGTGCAAATGGATCTTCAAGAAGAAGACCAATGTGGATGGAAATGTGCACACGTATAAGGCGCGATTGGTTGCGAAGGGCTTTACTCAAACTCCCGGAGTTGACTATGATGAGCCTTCTCGCCAGTTGCTAAAATAAAGTCTATTAGGGTGATGCTAGCCATTGCTGCATTTCATGATTATGAGATATGGCAGATGGATGTCAAGACCACTTTCCTTAATGGGAAGTTGGCTGAGGATGTTTACATGGCTCAACCAGAGGGTTTTGTCGATACGAAGCATCCCAATAGAGTGTGCAAGCTTGAGAAGTCCATTTATGGACTTAAGCAAGCATCTCGCAGATGGAATCTTTGCTTCGATGAGAAAGTCAAAGAGTTTGGATTTGTACGAAGTGAAGATGAATCATGTGTATATGTCAAAGCCAGTGGGAGTATAGTTATCTTTCATATTTTGTATGTCGATGACATACTACTCATAGGAAACGACATTCCGACCCTGCAGGAGGTTAAGTCCTGGCTCGGGAAGTGCTTCGCTATGAAGGACCTCGGAGAGGCTTCCTATATTTTGGGGATACGGATAGTGAGAGAACTAAGTAAGAGACTAATAGGACTTAGTCAGAATACTTACTTGGATAAGGTACTAAAACGTTTTAGTATGGAAAACTCGAAGAAGGGAGAATAACCGATACAAAGTAATGCCAAGTTGAGTAAGACTCAAAGTCTGAGTACCGAGGCCGAGATAGCAGAGATGAGTCGTGTACCTTGCACTTCCGTAGTTGGCTCAATCATGTATGCTATGACTTGTACTCGCCCTGATGTGGCCTTTGCTTTGAGCATGGTCAGCAGATATCAAGGGAACCCTGGCAGAGCACATTGGACCGCAGTCAAGAATATCCTTAAGTACCTTCGGAGGACCAAGGAATGGTTATTGGTTCTCGGAGGGAGTGATGACTTAAAGGTGCGAGGGTATAGTGATGCTAGCTTCCAGACCAACAGAGACAACTACCGTTCGCAGTCGGGCTGGGTCTTTACCTTTAATGGAGGAGTAGTAACTTGGAAAAGTTCCAAGCAGGACATTGTAGCTGATTCAACGTGCGAATCAGAGTACATTGCAGCGAGCGAAGCATCAAAGGAGGCGATATGGTTGAAGAAATTCATTGGAGACCTTGGAGTTGTACCTGCCATAAAGGAGCCTATGGAAATTTTCTGTGATAATGAAGGAGCGGTTGCCTTGACCAAGGAACCGAGGGATCATGGTAGATCTCGACAAATAGACCGAAAATATCACTTTATTAGACATCGAGTAGAAGAAGGACACCTCGTAGTTAAGAGGATATCGTCAGAGGATAACCCAGCAGATCCGCTTACAAAGGGACTGAGTAGGGTTAAGCACTTGCAGCACGCTAGGAGCATTAGGCTGAAGGACAATATTAGTTTGGATTAGATAGTTTGGAAACATGTAATAGATAAATGTAATTGGCATTTTATGATTAAATAAAGTTGTATTATTTAAAGGTTATATCTTATGTTAATTGTTTAACTATTGTTTCACTTTGTAGGTTTTGACTTCCAAAATAATTGAGTTTATTAAGAATTATTCAAACGGTCCACAGTCATTCATATGTTGGAAGTAGGTATGAATGAAGACTGTCATGAATTGGTGTGTAGATTTTCTCAAAGGTATTAGACATTACAAAAGTTTGTTACAACATTCATGAGTGCTTATGAAAAGGTTTTGAGCATTGGAATAAACCCGCGCTAGCTGGAATCACTTTACGGAATGTACCGCAAGTGATCGCAAGACGATAATATCATATGGTCTTAAAACCAAGATATATGGTTTATTTTTTACTGATTAATTGTGCATTGATAATGCGAAACCGCATCAGTAAATTGATGTCATAAAACGCATTGTTGTGTATAATTGATTAGTGAATAATAAATGCATATAAGTCGAAGTTTATCTGTTACTTTCATCCTAAGAGGGTAAAAGTGATATCAGGGCCCCTCGATGATTTGATTTGACTTATGTGTCAGGCCCGGTCAGGACTGAATTGATGTGTTCAATTAAGTTCTATGTCAATTAAATGTGAGATTGAGAAACTAACTGGGATACAATAAGTATGACAATGTTTCATGAGATTGTCCGCACGATATCAAAACAGAGGACTATACGATCCCTTATCTAAAGGACATGTTACTGATAAGATCAGAGTTTGACAACGTCTTTAAGAGCTACGATTGCTAATCGAGTTGTACTTGCATTTGTGGTTACTAGACTTATCCAAGTGGGAGACTGTTGGATTAGTGTCTAAGTCTGTAACCATATTTGGTAAGTACTTGACCCAATTGTGCATGGTCCTTTTGGGTTGCCTTCACCAAAGCAACTTGACTGGAGAAACAAATAGAGAATGAGGTTATTATGATTTATTAATATATTATAAGAATAATATATTAAAGGAGAAATCATATTTGTTTAATTAATATTGGTCAATAATTAATTAGGAATTAATTTTGTGATCAAGTGTAATTAATTAAACTAGAGGGGCTGAATTGTAATTATGTGATAGTGGTAAAGTAGGGCAATGGTTACCCTAGATATAGGTTGGAGGAATTCAAGGGGTAAGGAATCCTTGAAATCGTCCAATGATAAGGGTTATCAAGGCTTATCTTATGGTTACTTGGAGGGCAAGCAACTAGATAAGGATAAGGACTGAAACCCTAATCTCTACCCTATATGAAGACTCCTAAGGCCATAGAAATCATACCACTTGATCCCTAGGGTTCCTAGAGCCGATTTCTACCTCTCCTCTTCTCTCTCTATTGCTTCTCCAATTGCTTGTGGTGTTTGTGAGCCATTAGAGGTACTACACTTGTGGTACTTGCTTTCAAGACTTAGGGTTTGAAGATTTGAGTTGTTATTGCAATATAACAACAAGAGGTATCTGATATATCTTTCTATGTGAATTTCGAAAATACTAGGAGCATGCTAGGGTTCTTCATGTGTTCACAATGTTGTGTATCTAATAGTGAAAACATAGATCCAAATCTAGGGTTGCATGCACACATAGGATTGTTTGTTCATAACCCATCAGTATTAATATATTATAAGTTATAATATATTAATATGGAATCATATTATTTAATTAGTATTGATCAAGAATTAATTTGGAATTAATTTAGTGATCAAAAAGGGCTAATTAAATATGGACTCTTACATATATATGGATTGGGATAAGATTTATTTAGGATGGGCTAAGAGTATATGGATCCTATGTAAATGAAAAGTCATTGGTATTAAGGTTTACATGCATGTAACCCTAATCCTCCATATTATATAAAGATGTCCTTGGCACTTGAAATGACACTAGTGTGTGTGAGAACAAGGGTGGGCCGACTTCTAGAATGCAGTTTTCTTGATACTTGATGCAAATTGCTGAAAAAACTCATTTTTCTTGCATTCTGCTGAGTGAACTCGCCGATTCCAAGCACAAATTCATCGTACTCGTCGAGTAGGTTCTTGCACTCGACGAGTAGGAGGCCCAGAATGCAGTTTTTTGAGTTTTGCTGTTGGAAATGGACTATGATCGTTACCCTTAACTGTTTTGGATTTATAAAACCTGTTTTTGATGTGGTAATGATTATGTTAAGCCATTTTCAATGGTTATTATCAAAATTTCATGTTTTATATGTGTTTATATGATTCTTGAAATTGTTGATATGAGTGTTCATACTTATGAGTTTTAGTAGATCATAGGAATTATTTATAACTTGTTTGTTAGTATAATTCTTGATCTAAATGCCTATTGATGGAGTCCATAATTTGTCCTCAAGTTATGGATTGCCAAAAGTCACTTCTTTAAAAGAGATATTAAAGAATCATAGGTTACATAGAATGAAGAGTCTTCTTTTTAATAGACAATTAAAGTCATAATTAAGTTATGAAATTGAAAAGTCTTGAATAGTTTCAAAACTGTCCCTAAAGTCTTGGAATTTGTAAAGTCTCACACATTAATGCTTTAATTCCAAATTGAACTTTAGAATTTTAAAAGTTGAAAATTCAACTCTTATACTATTATTATATTAAAAGTTTAATTCTATATATATATATATATATACACACACACACACATATATATATATATATATATATACATATATGTATATATATATATAAAAGAATAAGTCGGTCTTACCGTTAGTAGGCCACATTCACGAAGCCGATCTGTAAGGGGGGGGGGGGTATAAGGTTAATGTCTATAAAATGGCAGTTTAATGGTTGTCCACTCTCACTTACCGCTTCCTTGACTGGTGGAGGGTCGTTAGCCAAATGGGTAGGATAGAACCTTAATCCTCATTAAAAGTATAATGAAATTATAAAGTAACTAAAACTTTAATAATTCCCAATCTTAGTTACTTTACGAAAAATGTGAAATAGGTGCTAACCCATGAAATTACACTTTATACCTTACCAAGTCGTTAGTGGAGCGTGTGTGGTTAACCGGCACACTAACAAGGACTAGTAAGAGTGACAAAGGGTAACTTAATGTTTATCATAGATCGGTGGAGCACGTGTGGTTAACCGACACATCGATTAGGTGATAAAGTTAAGGGTACCAAGTCAATTTCCATAGTTATTCACACCTTGTTTGTGATCCTTGGCATCCCAGTCACAAACTTGAGAGGGAAAAATCAATATTTAAACATGCCATTGAAAGTTCAATGAATCTCAAAAGATCTAGGAGTTTCAAATCCAATTAAAACTTAATAATTTATTCTGTTTTTCGTGGTGGAAATTGGTAAATTGTCATTTACCTACCTTCAAATATTTTAAAGCTTGGATTATGGCATCCCTCTTCTAAGTTATGAAATAGTTTGTTGGATCCTAGCCTTAATAATCCATTTGGATGACTTATTAAGGATTCTTTATCTAATCTAAACTTGTCTTTCTTTCTTTTAAGATGTCTTCCAACACTGCTACTGGCTCAAACCCTACAGGCTCCTTTTCCCTTATGAAATTGTGTGGGAAAGTCACTTTTGATGGGTCTAATTTCAATGAATGGATTAGGAACATCAGGATGATTACTTGCTACAAGGGGAAGGAGTATGTCCTTGATAAGGAACTGAGGGTTATTGATGAGTCGACTGCTACTCCTGAGGAGATTGCTAAGTACACTACCCATGAGAAAGATGCTACTAAGGTGTCTTGCATCATGTTGGCCACAATGATAGCAGAACTCCAGAAATCCTAGGAAGATTTCTACCCTTTTGAGATGCACCAGGAACTGATGGAAAGGTACCATCAGAGTGCTCGTCAGGAGAGGTATGAAATCATTCCTCCATGATAACAACTAGGATGAAGGATGGTGAACCCATCACCGACCACTTGTAAAAAATGCAAAGGTTTATGGACCGGTTGCTAAAGCTTAATGTGGAATTTCCTGAGGACGTGGCGATTCATATCATTCTCCATTCCTTACCTCCAAGTTATGATCAGTTTCACATGACTTGTCATATGAACAAAGAGGAAGTTACGCTTTGCAAACTTCAAGGACTTTTAAGGACCGCTGAAAGTGGCCTTAAAGGTAAATCGGTTGTTACTCCTACTCCTACTACAGCCCTTGTTTTGGCAATTGGGAAGGGAAAGGGAAGAAGAGGAAGACCCCTTCGAAGGGTACCAAGGGAAAGTCTCTTGATGGCTCCTCTTCAAGTGGAACCAAAAGTGGTTCCATTCCTCCTTCTTCAAACCCAAAGGAAGCACAATGCTTCTAGTGCCATGAAAAGGGGCACTGGAAGCGAAGCGGCCCCAAGTACTTGCAAGATGTTAGGGATGGGAAAGTAAAACCCACACATGCAGGTATTTACACTATATTTTCTAATAACTCATCGCATACGAATTCTTGGGTTCTTGATATAGGTTGTGGTATTCACATTTGTACTGATTCTCAGGGCCTAAGAAGAAGTGAAGAAGTGGAGCACGGGAAGATAAACTTAATTATGGGCAATAAGAAAGCATCACATGTGACCTAGATTGGAGTTTATTCTTTATTTCTTAGTAATGTGTTAACTTTAGATTTGAATAAAGGTTGTTACTCGTTTGAAATGACAAGAAATATTATTTCCTTTCATAGTTTGTACAAGAAAGGATTGATTCACATTTTCATTTGATAATAAAATATATTGGTGCTATTAATGCTTTTTATAATGATGTGTTTTATTTTAAAGCATTACCTTGTGATGGTGTATATGAAATTGTGTCGATTGTAGACAACCTAGGAAATAATGTGTTACATATTGATTCTTTGATTAGCTTGGATAAAGCATCCTTATGGCATTGTCGTCTTGGACATATTAACAAGAAGCGCGTAGGCCAACTCCAAAAGGCTAGAGTTTTGGAATCATTTGAACTAAAGTCAGATGATAGTTGCAAGTCTTGTTTACTTGGAAAAATGACAAAGTCACCCTTCACTGGTAATTGTGCTAGGGGTGAAGGTTTGTTGGACCTCATACACACAGATGTGTGTGGACCCTTCAAAACCGCCACAAGGAATGTTAATCGCTACTGTGTGACTTTTACTAATGATTACAACAGATATGGCTATATATACTTAATCAAGCATAAGTCAGAAACCTTTGAAAAGTTCAAAGAGTTTAAGCAGGAAGTGGAGAATCAACTGGGCAGGAACATCAAGATGCTCTGATCCGATCGGGGAGGAGAGTGTCTTAGTATCGAGTTCCTTGACTATCTTAAGGAATGTGGAATTGTTTCACAATTGACACCTCCTAAGATACCACAGCTGAATGGTGAGGCTGAGAGGCATAATCGAACCTTGTTGGACATGGTTCGTTCCATGATGAGTCGAGCTTCATTACCAATCTCATTCTGGGGGTATCCTTAGAGACTACCACCCATATCCTTAATCTAGTCCCTACTAAAAAGGTTGCCAAAACACCTCATGAGATGTGGACTGGGAAAGTTCCTAATTTAGACCATATCAAGATTTGGAGTTGCGAGGCTTTCGTGAGGCACGAGACTCACGACAAGCTCGAGCCTCAAAGTGAGAGGTGTATTTTCATCAGCTACCCACAGAAATCCTTTGGTTACCTCTTCTACAGACCTAGTGAGAATGTGGTCTTTGTGACAAGGAAAGGAGTCTTTCGAGAGAGAGAGAGAGAATTTATAAGCCAAGGAAACAGTAGGAGGCAAATTGACCTTGAAGAGCTTCATGAGTCAAGTGTTGAAGGAACCTCAAACACTAGCGATCAACCTGAGGAGGAAACACTTGTTGAGCTGATACATGAGTCTGTACCTCCGAGGCGTTCCGCTAGGGTTAGGAACACACCTTATTTTTATCATGGTTATCATATTACCGCATAAAGTGATACATTTATCAGTGATAGTACACTAATAGATTTGAATGAACCTAATAACTATAGGGAAGCCATGACAGGCCCCGAGTCTACTATGTGGAAGGAGGCTATAGACAACGAGATTCAATCCATGTATGACAATCAAGTTTGGAACTTGGTTGATGATGTACCGGGTTTGGAACTTGGACAACGCGACTGGTGGCGAAGGGCTTTACTCAAACTCCGAGAGTTAACTATGATGAGACCTTCTCACCAGTAGCAAAGATTAAATCTATTAGGGTTGTGCTAGCCATTGCTGCATTTCATGATTATGAAATATGGCAAATGGATGTCAAAACCGCTTTCCTTAATGGAAAGTTGGCTGAGGATGTTTACATGGCTCAGCCAGAGGGTTTTGTCGATGAAAAGTACCCTAATAGACTGTGTAAGCTTGAGAAATCCATTTATGGGTTTAAACAAGCATCTCGCAGATGGAATCTTTGTTTCGATGAGAAAGTCAAAGAGTTTGGCTTTTCGAGGAGTGAGGATGAGTCATGCGTATATGTTAGGGCTAGTGGGAGTATAGTTAGCTTTTTGGTACTGTATGTGGATGACATACTACTGATAGGAAATGACATCCCAACTTTGTAGGAGGTTAAGTCCTGGCTTGGGATGTGTTTTGCTACAAAGGACCTTCGAGAAGCTACGTATATCCTAGGGATAAGGATACTGAGAGACAGGAGTAAAAGACTAATTGGACTTAGTTAGAGTACCTACTTGGATAAGGTGTTGAAAAGGTTCAACCTGCAGAATTCCAAGAAATAGGACTTCCCGATCCAGCACAATGCCAAACTGAGTAAGACTCAGAGTCCGAGTACAGAAGCAAAGATAGCTGAGATGAGTCGATTACCATATGCTTCCGCTCTTGGCTTGATCATGTATGCTATGACTTGTACTCGCCCTGATGTGGACTTTTCTTTGAGCATGGTTAGCTGATATCCGAGAAACCCTGGAAAGGCTCACTGGACTGTGGTAAAGAACATTCTTAACTACCTATGGAGGACTAAGGACTGGGTTCTTACACTCGGTGGGAGTGATGACTTGAGATTTGTTGGGTATAGTGATGCTAGCTTTCAGACTGATAGGGATAATTTCTGCTCTCAGTCAGGCTGGGTCTTTACCCTAAATGGAGGAACAATTACTTGGAAAAGTTCCAAGCAAGAGATAGTAGCTGATTCTACTTGTGAATCAAAGTACATAGCAGTAAGTGAAGCAGCAAAGGAGGCAATATGGCTAAAGAACTTCATTGGAGACCTTGGAGTTGTGCCAGCTATACCGGAGCCTATGGAGATTTTCTATGGCAGCAATAGTGTGGTTGCCTTAGCCATGGAACCAAGAGATCACGGTAGATCCAGACATATTGACAGAAAATATCACTTTATAAGACACAAGATAGAAGGAGGACTCCTAGTGGCAAAGAGGGTACCGTCAGAAGAGAACCTTGCAGATCCCCTCACGAAGGGACTGACTAGGGTTAGGCATTTGCAGCATGCAAGGAGCATCAGGCTGAGGGACGATATTATTTTTAATAGTTAGATAGCTATTTTCTGAAACTTGTAAAATGTAATTGACAATTCATGATTAAATAGAAGTTGTTGTTTATTTATGAGTAAGGTGTTACTATCTTGTGTTAATCGTTTACTATTGTTTCAATTTTGCATGTTTTGACTTCCAGAATAATTATATTATTCAATCTCTCCACAGTAAGTCATACTTTGGAAGTAGGTAATGAATTAAGACTTTCATGAATTGGGCTTGTAGATTTGTCTAAGGTGCATTAGACATACAAATGTGTGCTGCAACATTCATGAGTACTCTTAAGGTCTGAGTATTGGATTAAACCCACAGTCACTTGTATCACTTCATGGGATTTATCTTGAGTGATCGTGAGACGGTAATATCATATAAATCTTCAAACCTAGAGATATGAGTTGTTGACTATGAGTTGGTTATCCATTGATTGTACGAAAACGCATCAGTAACTTGATGTCATAAAACGTGCTTTTGTGCATAATTCAACAAGTAGTTAGTACATGCATATGAGTCGAAGTTTATATGTTCCTTCTCGGAATAGAAGCGATATCTGGGCCCCTCAATGATTTGGTTTTGACTTATGTGTCGGGCCCGGTCAGAACCTAATTGATTTGTTCAATTTAGTTCTATGTCAAACAAATCGGAGATTGAGAAACAAACTGCTAGACGATAAGTATGACATTGTTCCATGTATTTATCCGGATGATATCTTGAGAACCGAGGATTATATGATCACTTATCTAAAATGGTGCTTCATAGTTCAATAGAGATTTAAAGAGCTATGATTGTTGGTTGGTTCCTAAAGTTGTACTTGCAACTATAGTTATCAGACTTATCCAAGTGGGAGACTGTTGGATAAGGTGTGTAAGTCTGTAACTATGTTTGGTATGAACTTGACCCAACCCGGCATGGTCCATCTGGGTTGCACTTCACCTAACAATTTGTATGGATATATATATTTGAGAATATGATATTTATGATGTATTAATATATTATAAGCTATAATATATTAATATGAAATCATATTATTTAATTAGTATTGATCAAGAATTAATTTTGAATTAATTTAGTGATCAAAAGGGGCTAATAAAATATGGACTCTTACATATATATGGATTGGGATAAGATTTATTTAGGATGGGCTAAGAGTATATGGATCCTATGTAAATGAAAAGTCATGGGTATTAGGGTTTACATGCATGTAACCCTAATCCTCCATACTATATAAAGATGTCCTTGGCACTTGAAATGACACTAGTGTGTGTGTGTGAGAACAAGGGTGGGTCGATTTCTAGAGTGCACCATATTATCTAAAAGCTTCCAACTTATTTTTGGTGATTTGTGATTCCACTTGAGGCATCCACATCATTGGTGCTAGGCTCTAAAGACTCCAAGCAATCAACCACGAGTAAAGGTATGTTACTCTACTAAAGTTTTATATTACAAGTACCCCATAACATGCTAGTTAGGTTGAGAACCTTGGAAAATCAAATTTGCATTTATATTAGAGAAAACATAGATCCAAGGTTTCTAGGGTTACATGTATACCATAGGAGTGTTAGAATGCTCAAAACCCTTCAATTACACCCATCTGCATCCACTCACTCTCTTGTCACCCCAAAATCTCACCATCAAGCTATCACCATACCATGTTCACTAACTCATCCTCCATGGTACAACATAGATAGGTGCGCTCATCTTCCTAAATTATGCATCACTACTCTTGACGAAAATTCTCGTAGATAAAACACTTTCCCTCAATATAGTTCATGCCCCTGACAATCCCCGTCTGTAGACAATTAACTGATGGTCTCACGTTTGGAAATATAGTCTCTTGATGTTCCACTTGCCATCTGACAAACCCAAGTCTCATAGTAATCCAACAATTTAGGGCATCATACTCGGATACCTTGATACACCATCATAGGATCTCACGATGTCTTGCCACGACCATTGATCTTCCACTCATACAACTCGAAGCCTTGAAGTACTCCATCTCACAGCTTGAAGCACGGAAGAATTCTCAATGACTGAGAACACGTTGATGACAATCTAAATCCCTATCCTCTCCTGATCAAGCCCATGCGAAACTACTCATACTGACTCTGAAGTTGACTAACACATCAACTCCTACCCTTTTCGGAGTCACAGATAACAATATATATGCCGAACTATCAATCTCTCAGCAATCGAATCTTGACCTCCGTAAACCAACCGTCTCGATACTCAACATTGGCACGTTGAAGAAACACAGACCATAATCAGATTCCTGTCCAACGGCCACCTGTTGCGAAGACACTCATTCTCTCCTGAACATATGCAACATGCATCATCTTGCTCTATACCTTGCCTTGACTACCACAAAACTCAAGTCTCATATACTAGACCAAAGATCCCCTTATCTAGTCTTCTGAACTGCAACTCAAGCATATTGATGATACTCCCAACATAATACCCATTTCTCCCCTACTTAGGGTTCGAACCATCGTCCATTGACATGCCAAACAGACCACACTACAAACTAGCTCACCAGATGTACCATTCCCGACTCATGGAACGTGCCATGCAGCACTCGATGATCTTCCAAATAATGACCAAATAACTCCAAGTATCCCGTATCTCAGATGAAAACATCAGAATCCTCCCAATGTGACTGCCTCTAGTCACCCAAAATCTCATACCGACACATCACCGAACATCTCGACAGTCCCAAATTAGTTACAACTCTCTCACTTGAGAATAATGAACTATCACACACACCTCATCTCTGACTCCTCAGCCAACATTCCATCATGTGAATTATCATAGGAACATGAGACCTCCCTCTCATAGTCGATATACCATGTAAACAACGAGGGTCACCGCCCCGATATGCTCCTCTTGATTACCTGGAGCTGCTGCTAAAATATGCCTTGCTATTCTCAATTAACGCATATCCTTGTTCTCATACATCTCGTTCCCCTGTGATGACCTTCTCGCTCTATAAGAAATACCTCGCAGCAGACATGTCACACATACTCTAGTGAAAATATCTCAACTATATGCTACCCCCACAGGGTTTACCTTCAACTCTGAAACCGAAAGCTCGTTAGCTCTTTCACTCCACACAGGAAACGAAAATAGGGAATTTCTCGTCATAGGAAGTGATACCTCAACCATCGGCCAATCACTCAACCCAGACCGCAATCCTCCACAAGGCATCATCTCCACTTTTCCTCGAGTCATGCGACCCCATCTGGCACCTCACCAGTCAAACCCCTCGGGATTTAAACTTAATTTTCCTTGAAAGGTACACTCTATTGAAGCTCGACCGACATGGACCTCTGGCGCCACAATCTACCACATCCACTCTCTATCTGAACAAGCACAACGGGATAACTGGTAAGGACGAAAGCACACTCTGCTACCAATCATGGTACCCGAACCATGTCATCCCCCCTCATTCTTCTACTTAGAACCTCTAGAATTCTCCCTGTTTTGAGTATGGGTCCTTTGCTTTCAGTAGTACGGGCCCATACTACCTACCACATCTACCCATACTTTCCACACGGATCGTCCCAGATTTCCTAAGTAGCTGCTCAACCTTCTCGATCACCAATCCAATTAGACATGTTCGGTCTCCAACGAATACTCACCTCTAAACAGCGTACCCATCAGACTAAAATAACTCCCTAGGTTCTCACCTTTCTCTGCCATCATCTGCTAAAGAACTCCTCATGATGTCAGCCATCTACCACCTGATTATCGTCATATTTACTTAGTACCTGGCTCCTATCATTCAAGAGTTCCACAAATCACAAAGCAAGTAGCATTCAGGCATAGAATAACCTCCACCAGCACATAAAACCTATCTAACATACAACTCCACTTGCTCTATCCACAACTCAAAAGGCATCACCAAACTCAGGCAATCCTACCTCTCATGTGTATCTAACTACTCTCTCGTTAGATTCCTCAAATGCACATCTAGGTATGTCTCCTAGATTACTCTGCTACTCAAAGCTCTCTCTAAAGGATTCCTGCTAGGTAGTCCTACTCAACACATACATAGAGCAAATAGCAGATAATATCAAACAATCCCCTAGGCTAAGGCATCATGGATTAGGAAACTCTAGCTCTAATTTCTTGAAATACCTAGACTATCCTCTAGCATGCAACTCTAATATCTCATAATATAATCAAGAAATTGTATTTTGGGAAATCACCCTTCGGGCTCTGGCTGACTGTACACACTACTTCGTCGTGATTTCTCTTTAAAACTCCTACTTGTTTTAGAAAAATCATTTCTTTTTAGAAAATTTTCTCAAGTCCTCAGTTTGAGTCCAGACATACCCGAGAGTACATCCGAATCACTCAAACCAAGGCTTTGATACCAACCTTTAACACCGTAAATTTTCAAAAAAAAAATCACTTTTAAAATCACATAAAATCCAATATCACATTTCTCAAAAACCACAAATGTATAAGTTGTCAAAAGAAAAGTCTATTTGATAATACCCTAGAATCCTCAAAACATAAACTCCAACTCGTGTGTACAATCAAGTCGGCGCCTTCCCACGATCTGGAGAAGTACCTGAAACACATATCACACAACACGGTAAGCATGAAGCTTAGTGAGTTCCCCAAAATACCACATACAAATAATAAGCCTCTCATGGCTATAGTTCGTCATGGACCTTCCGGTCCTCCGTCTCAATGAGGACCCTTCGGTCTCACGGCTTGGTGTGGACCCTCCGGCCATGTGTCTTAGTGAGGACCCTCCGGTCTCACAACTCGGTTTGGATCGTCCGATTCTAACTCAGTAATGCACAGAATAATATATCATATATAACCTTGAAAAAAATGCATAATATCACATAACTCAATATAAGCACATAGGACCCTCCGGTCACACAACATTACCACTCAGGTAAGTGAGAAGACTCACCTCAGAAGTAAGCAAGTAGATCTAGTACCCCACGAACAGTCTAGACTCCGCCTACACAATATAATTATCTCTAAAAAGCAAATTGAAATAACCAATCTGAAATGCTAAGCTAACTCCTCCACTAAATCCCAAAAGGGGAGAAGACCATTTTACCCTTTCATGGTCCCCAAGGTCCACAGTTGACCAAACCCTAAAAGTCAATGAAAGTCAATGCTCAAGTCAATAATCCATGCTGACTAAACTCGTTGAGTGCATCTATGCGACTCATCGAGTTCCTTCACTTTCTTTGAAATATCGGGAAAATCCAACTCAACTTGTCGAGTTGTCTCGTCAACTGGCCGAGTTGTAGCTCATCTAAAATATCATGTAAAAGCCTTGCTGACTCATCATGTTGGCTCATGTACTCGACGAGTCCCTCTTGGCCAATTCTCATTCAGTCGATTCTAAGTAGAAATAATGCCCCAAACTCTAGATCTAGCCTCCCCAGGCTTAGATACCATGTAAAGCTTTAAGCTTTACGTCCATGCATTGCATTTATGGCTCAAAATGCCAAAACAAGACTCTATAGAAGGTTTAGTGCGTAGAAGCTTGCCAATAACTTGATAAAGCTTCGATCTTTGGGCTCTTGGGACCTTACATTATTCAGATTTGGAGTCTCAACTCCATAGCAAGCTCAAGCAACTCAAAACCAAGAGATGGATGGGAAAAAGCTCTAAAACTCCCTAGAAAGAGATCTAGCAAAAGAAATGATCAAGGTGGTAACTTGTTACCTTCAAATAGAAGCTAAGGATGAATGAACACCGGATCCAAAAGCTCCCTCTAGTCCCAAGCCTTTTGCTCCTCAACCTCTTCCCAAAAGTGCACCAAAGATGAAGTGTTAGCATCTCTTTCTCACACACAAGGATATAACTCGATTAGGGTTTCTCACAAAGTGTTAGGGTGATAAGGGAGGAGGAAATGAAGGATTAAGGTCCTTTAAATAGGACATAAACCCTGAAAATTAGGGTTTTCTTACTCAACACCTCCTCGTCGAGTCGGGGTCCACCGAATCGTCGAGTAGACTCTAAAATCTCGCGGCTATCTCAAACTCTACTCAACGAGTTGTGTCCTCCAACTCGTCGAGTTCCCCTTTCAAAATGAATATAAAAATAATTAGATAATATATCTGGAACTCGGGATGTTACAGAGTAAGAGTGGGAACAAACGTCAATGGATCTCATACCAAAGCTATCAAAGAAACATAATGTTTCGATTTTATTCAGGCAGTGGTCCACAGATTGACTAAGTCTGCCCACTTTCCACTAATCTAAGAACCATGTGAAATGGAAAAGCTGACCAGAACATGACATAGAAACCCTCAGACTGCACAAGATGCCGATCCCTATCATCTCCCACTAAGATAATAGATTCATCTAGTAATTATAACAATCATTGAAATCCTTAAGTGCGCGCTTAGGAATAAGCATATCTATTCATCCCTAATGGTTAGATCGAATGAACCATCTCAACATGAGTAATATGCTCTGAACCTGTATGATAGACTTTTGATATTCCATGACATACTCATTTTCGTTAATTGAGTTTTTCCCTACAACAATAGTTGTCACACCAGTATAAAGACCTCACCGCTTGAGGCTTTGTAGGACGAAAGTGTTGATCCACGACAACTTGAACAATGATTGGAGTTATGAAACTGAACAAAGAACATGCACGTGATATGATGCATTTTGATCCAAGATTCAATCAAGAGATCACATAAAAGATTGTGTGAACCGGAGCAAGATTTCAGATTGTACACAAACGAAAAGAAAGTTATGTGAACAAAAGATGTAAACCTCTTGACTTCCAAGTCTGAGACTGTGTAGCTTTTAAACGCCTACTCTTTTAGAGAAATGATGCAGCTTACAGAACGAGGCAGGTTAAACCTACAGCTCAAAGGACCTTAGAAATTCTTAATAGAATTTGGTCCTATTATTTATATCAAGTCATCTTGAGAACTAACGGCGTGCACGATGCTTTTTCATACGCCAAATCTCACATAGCGTTTGTCCAATGGCATGCTTGTCATATCTTTCAATAAAGTGTATTAAGAAATAATGCTAAAGTTTCATGTTTGTGAAAGTACACACGATTGAATTGTATATAAGATTCGACAACCTTTAAAATATTTGATCCGATCTTATTCCATATTTTCTATTTAGTTGTGACTTATGGTAAAGTCATATATTGGGTCAGTTATCTAATCTAGAGATACGTGACTTAAATTGACTTTAGAAAGATCATGTATGGATCAATCAAAATGAAAACCCCACCAATTGTTTTATAATATATTATCTAAACGTTGAATTTTGGAATGGAATTTCTTTCAACAGGGGAATAATGTAACAATTGGTAAAAATTGGTCAGAGTTCGACAGTCAAACCACCGCGAACCGCTAGATATTAATGACCAATTATGTGTAATTTTATGTTTACAATGTATATTAAATATATTATATTTGTAATTTGTTTCCGAACATCTTAAAATGCTCCAACCGTCTATCGTTGAAGATTTAATCAAAAATCACCAAAAAGTTAATTTATTTGTGACGTTAAAAGTAAATTTTTGCATCAGATATATCTGAGAATTAAGGATAACATATTTGAATAGATTATATTTTCCTGACTTCGTGGATATAAAGAACGTCCAAAACGGAGGTCGTATGATAAAGTTACGCCTCTTTAAAGTTATTAAAATCAATATTTATCTGATTTTCCTGAATCAAATCATGCACTGCTTTGTTTGGAATAGCTACGAATCTCAAAAATCAATTTTGAGAACGTTTTTGAATTCAGACTACGGTCTATTATTTTATTATAATTTTATAATATTTTAAAACTCGACCAAAATCAGATTCGTAAAAACTATCGGATTCGAAGCAATTAATCGCAAAACCTTAAACGTCATTTCACGGAATTCTGTTAAACAGAATTGACTTTCGTCTATGTATCTAGAATAATCACGACAGAAATAAGAAGCAGGAATCTTCAGAAAAAATTCATTTTTGACGGTATGACAACACGAGAATCAAAAAATGAGATTTACATCATAAATATGAATTATACATACTTAAAGGGTAAAAGGATTGGCTAAAAAAACACCATATTTCAAAGGGTGTCTAAGGGGTGTCTTATTAGCATCACCCATACTTAAAACACATTATCTCCCTAAAAAGTCAAAGAAAGACCTTGACTTTTGAAAGTCAACCAAGCATCATATTGAAGCTACTTCCTTCTCTCAAATTCCCCTACCCACTGTCGATTCTGCCACATACACAAACACCCATGCACGAATTCAAACCAATAATGCTAAGTACTCTAAGATCAATTTCAAGATTTTGAAATACAAAAAAAAAAAATCTCCCAAAAATCTGATCAAGATTATTTCCATTGTTGCGTCACTCGTCCCTCACAACACTCCCTGCTCATTCTCTCTTTCTTTTCTGATTTGTGGGCTGCCAAGAACACACCGGGGGTGTGTTGCTATTTCCGGTAAAAAAGGGGGAACAACCCCTTTTTTCCTCCTTGCTACCTGTCAAACGAACCAGCCGGACAGCCCTTCAATCACTGCTTATGCTGCTGTCGGAGCTCTTCCCTCCATCACCCATCGATTCACTGTAAAACATCAACACCCAAATGTCCATTCCTTCATCAGTTTCTATCAAAACAAACAAACAAAAAGGAATTTTCGTTGTTCTTTTTCTCTCTATCAATTTCTGTTAAACAACCAAACCCAAACACCCATCTAAACCTATTGATTAAACTTTATTGATTTACAGTCAAAAATAAAAAGAAAAGAGAAGAGAATCTTTACCGATCGAAGCAACTGCCCCATCGAGACCCCTTCCCTCATTCCAGTCGAGACAGAAGAAGCGCCCTTAAGCTACCATTGTTGTTTTCGTTTTCTCCTCTGCGAAACAGTGAAGCACCGGAGGTGCTTCTCCCACCCAACGACCGATCGCCTCCCATCCTCGTGGCCGCGTGACCACCGAACACCCCCTCCACTCATCTTCTATCGACTGGAGCAAAGCACCCACCAAGACCGACGACTCACACCTCGCAACCGGAAGAGACGAGCAAAACTTCGTTGCTTCTTTACGCCGTCCGTGTCTTCTGTCTCATCGATCCGGAGACTCCTCCTTCTACGCTAATCGACCGACGAAGTGCAGCCTGCGAGCTTCATTCTCCTTCGGTCTTCTTTGTGGTCTACGACGAGCAAGGACTGGAGCAAAGCACCCACCAAGACCAACGACTCACACCTCGCAGCCGGAAGAGACCAGCAAAACTTCGCTGCTTCTTCACGCCCTCCGTCTCTTCTGTCTCGTCGATCCGGAGACTACACCCTCTTCACGAATCGACTGACGAAGTGCCGCCTGCGAGCTTCATCCTCCTTCGGTCTTCTTTGTGGTCTACGACGAGCAAGGACTGGATGCAGAGCCGCGGCCTCGTGCCTTCCTTCCTTCCTTCCTTTGGTTCAGCCAAACACTGGAGATGCTCACTTATTCCGATCGATTACCACCACCGAGACCACCTCCGTTCGCTGCTTGATCACTCGATTCTTCCCTCTCCCGATCTGTGAAGACGACGGCGACTCTTTTGTTCTTGGAGCCCCTTTTGATTGACTTAACAAGAAACACGACTTAAAACATGTTTCTGATTTTGACCAAGTCAAAAGTCGAAAGACAAAAACCTTGTTTTAAAATGAACAAAATCACCCCTCTCTTTATTAAGTTAATCAAAATCAGTCCCAATACCAAAAAAGTGATTCCATGTATCCACAAACAACCCCTCATTTGGTAATTTTTTTTTATCAAAAGAGTCCTAATCATTTAATCAAATTACCAAAAGCCCCCTATACTTTAGTGAAGTTATAAATTAGGGAGAATTTCATATATACTCTTATTAAACGTCTAAATATCATATTTGCCCGACCTAAACTTTAAATATCATATTTGCCCTTCTTAATGTTTTAGAATATCGGATTTGCCCAAATCTATTTTTTAAGTAGTTTTTATTATTTAATAATCCTTTTTTACAATTTAAAATCATTAAAATTGAAAGTATAACTAAATAGACAATAATACCCTTACCTTCTAAATCTCATGAATGCAATTACAGGTCTTTTGTTTGTGTTGGCTCTCCAATGGAGGCATCCCATCGTCTTTACTTGACTATATCTCCTCATGATTGTTTTCCTGTGTGGTTAAATGGTTTTTTCCACCATGGTTGATTTAAAGATTGTTTTTTTTCCTCACGATTGTTTTTTTTCCACTATGGTTGATTTAAAGATTTATGGTCTGTATTAATAAAAAAAATTGCAACGAAGTATTGTCTTATTGAAGAATTTGATATCATTAATAAACAAACGAACCATTAGAGACTTTTGTAATGCTCTAACTTGTTCATGGAAAAGAATTCGATATCAGATCCATCCAATTAGAGTCACTACACCAACACCGATCTTGTTGGCTCTTTCATATCCCAATTTTTTCATTCTTTTCATATCTAAAAAACACATTCAATTCATAATTATGATTTGAGCTAACAAGCTGTAATCAAAACAGAAAAAACATCTCTAATGTAAATTGAATGTATTGATATTTGTGTTGCTCTTTGAGGAATTTTTTCAAATAGTTAGTTTTCATAAAACTTGACATAACTTCATCTATGCCACCAACTAAGATTCATCATACAGGTAAAAAGAAAATAGCTTATCAACTCAGCATTAGTTCTAATCTCGCATTCTCAAATAAAAAACAACAACAATCTTTGACATTTGAACCACAATGTTATTGTAAGC
Organism: Lactuca serriola; assembly: GCF_051521515.1. Classification (NCBI taxonomy): domain Eukaryota; kingdom Viridiplantae; phylum Streptophyta; class Magnoliopsida; order Asterales; family Asteraceae; genus Lactuca; species Lactuca serriola. The sequence goes on along the minus strand of NC_136414.1, from coordinate 17,425,525 downwards.
TCTGCTGTATGAGTATTGCATATTAGTTCACAAAGAAAACCATAAAATTGATGTTTGTAGCTAATTGCAAAAGAAATATGGACAAAAGGAAATAAAAAGGCGCAGAGAGGTTAAGAAGAGGATTGTGTTAAGAATTCATCACAACAGGTAAAGGATACGCTCAATTTGGTCTTCTTCAATTCGTAGTATAATCTTCATCTAATATCAGAGCGAAATCGAAGATTGAGAAATGGCAAGAAGGAGGATTACGGAATTACAATTATCTGCAGTTTATACTCGATTGGGAGAAGGAAAATGGCGATAGGGAAAGAAGGAGGCTGGAAAGTTATGATCGTGAGGAAGACTGCCAGATGCCATTTTAGAGGGTAATATGGTCAATCTAGTTTTTATTTTAGTTTTAATGATTTTAAAATATAAAAAAATAATTATTAAATGTTAAAAACTATTAAAAATATATATTTGCGCAAATCCGATATTTTAAATGCTTAAGAATGGCAAATACGATATTTATAGTTTAGGCTGGGCAAATACGATATTCAGACGCTTACCGAGGGCATATACGAAATTCTCCCTATAAATTAACCCTCAATAGTTTAAATTTGTTACAAGACATTCCCGAGAGTATTTCAAAGTTCAAGGAACGTGACATTGTGGTTTCTAACATCAAACTTCTCAAAGAAACCGAATTCGAACAAATAGAATTAGTGCTTCAAATGTGAGTTTCTATGATCCCTCTTTTACTGCTTTAATATTTGGGGGAGAATACATACGTGTCTATTAAAGCTTTCATGATTGCCATGTTTTATACATATAATAGCATCATCCTTTATTATTGGTCAAAAACTTATTAAATGGCAATCTAAAATGTTATAAATCATATAAATTATAGTAGCATGCTATAAATGATATAATTACACCTCGTTGTGATATATCAGTTAATAATATAAACAAATTGCAAGATTATATGTAAATTGCTATAATAACACAACATGGCATTGTAAATCACAAAAATGACGCATTCATATGTGTAAGTTAAACTAGTTCATGGAAGTATGAAAAGATATAAAAATGACCCAAAATATTATTCGCGTATAAAATGAAAGTACATTGTCATAAATTATGGAAAGACTAAGTTTATGAAATTTTGTAACTATTATATAAAATTATCAAATTTAACTTTTAATACATAAGGTTGTGTAACAATGAATGGAAAATGTATTAATATATTTTTATATTAATTATAAAAATATAACTCAATTTATTAAGTTATAAATGTTTATTACAATAAACAATATGATCAACTTCACGACTTAAGAGTCGTTATTTTCGAAATATTGTATAGTATTAATCATGTAAATTATAAATATTATAGGAATTTTTTATTTCACGTTGGTTGAAACTTTGAAAACATTATATGAGCAGTTGTTCTGCTGGCCAAGTTTCTTCATACCAGAAAATAGGAAATTTGGAAATCCATTAAGTCTTATGAATCCATAAAACATGGTGTGGGATTTCAACATAACCTTTCAATGTTGGTGCAGAGGTGTTCGTCACGGTTTGGTTATGAGTTCATTATAGATCCTGGATTTGCCTTGTTACCATATAGAATCGATATTGGGTTTATACGGGGTTTTTGTTCATTCATACTAGTTGGAAGAGACTCTATCTAGTGGGATAGTTTGTGTCTCGCAATGATAAGTGTCAATACCAGAAATTAAGTTATATAACAATTCATTAATATCATGCCACGACTTATTACGGTTTAATAACATATAGCTAATAAGTTATTTATTTAAACCCTTTGTTCTTGTACAAAAACACAATATGTATGTGGGAGGAGATTTCCCCACTAGTTAAGTGTCAGTTTCCTAATTAAGTAAGATAATACTTAATTAATACTACGACACAAATTTAAAAAGTTTATAAATTCAAAACTTATGAGTTTTACATATAAATTAAATGAATGCTTGTACAAGGTTTCAAGGGTAAATTTGGCTATTTTATGTTTTCACAAAGAGTTATATGACTTTCTTTTATATAAATTAGTATTCAAAATCCTTATATAAAATGTGTTTTGGTCATGGGAACAGTGAAGTTTATTATACGTTTGTATTACGTATGTGTATTTTGCCAAATTTTGTACTTTTAGATTTGAACAAATATGTAACATCCATACAATTTTCATAAAATTTTAAACTTTTCAAAACAACCCTTTTGATATAGAAGTGTTACAAAACCTGTTAATTCCAAAACATTATTTAAAATCAGAACCTTTCTCAACATAGTTTTCAAAATGTTCACATTATCAGAGTTTCCCAGAAATCAATAAGTCCAAAACACGAGGATGTGTACGGTCACACCTTCACCTTGCCACGATCCACTGAAGAACCTGAAACCATAAACCAAAACTGTAAGCATGAAGATTAGTGAGTTCCCTCAAAGTACCAACACCCAACAGGTAACATATACAAATAACAACATGCATACAGAGCCTTCACCATGTCTGATCTGCTACACTATGTCTGATCTGCTACACTGGCCTTTAACTTGTCTGGACCGCTCCCGAGCCTTCGGCATGACTGGACCGCCTCGCAGGGCCTATAACCTATCCGTACTGCTCTCGAGCCTTCGACATGACTGGACCGCCTTACAGTTCATTCAGTCTAACCGGACCGCTTGTCGGGCCTTCGGTCTGACTGGTCCACCTCACAGGGCCTTCAATCTATCCGGGCAGCCCTGCATCTGTTGGCCTTTAGCACACAGCAAGACTGCCTCAACTCGACCACACACACATGTCGACATACACATAACAGGTATGTAGGCATATAGCATACCGATATATATATGATGAGTTCAAAAACTCTTAGATCGATTAGATCTTTCACAAGAACGATAAAAGTAATGAAACAGTTTAAGATTAATACGAGTATGAACATAGAACATAATCAAACTTATGCTTATGATTCAAAACTGAGTCACGTCTCAGCAGAGCTCGATGAAGAACTTCCGTTGTAGAGGCAAGCTAGGGTTTACAAACGATGTAAAACAAAAATAATGAAAGCGATAACATCTAAGTCTGCACGCATGCAGCTTATATACTAAACCCTAATACAAAATAATGCACGACTGGACAGGCCCAATACTTGCATTCAAACTGGGCTATGGACCGAGCCCATGACGCAATCCAATAGACTCTACAATCTCCCCCTTTGTGTCAAATGAGGCGAGAGATTATTTCTTCTGAGCAGGCTTCACCATCTTGATAACTTTGAATAATCGAGGAATAATGGCAAGAAGAGTTTGTCTAAACTGAATGTACCACCTTAGCATGTCAACGAATAACTTCTTATCAACAGCATTATTCTGGTCACACCTTTGAATGATCTCTAAGATATGCTCGAGACAAGTCGTCAAGAAGAGGTGTTTGTCGACACGAGCGAATAGACATTTTTGGCCTTCGCCTCTGAGGAACATGACTGTGTGATACTTTGAATCAATTTTCCCCTTGATCATGGTGTTGACATTGCCAGCTCTGCCCATGGTCTTGATTGTTGGTCGCTTGTGTATAGCAAAGGCAATCTCCTGGTCCATCTTCGCTACCTCATGTATGTAGCAAACAAGCATACGCTTGACATGATCGATTATAGGCTGATACTCCTGAGGATTCGACAGAAGAATGTTGTTAAGGAGTATCCAGTCATGGGGATTGAGGTTCGGTAGATCAGCAAGGGAAAAATGGTGGACTGAGCCTTCGGTTCCTCGAGTCACCCTGAATTTGACATTGATAAATTTCCCTGCTGAATAGGGCTTCATCACCTTGACTGTGGTTATCTTCTTTGAGCTCCAAGTCTGGTATTGAGGTTGAGCAAATTCCAAGTAACACTCCAAAAGATCCCAATCTACCTTCGGGTCCGGAGATGGAATGGCAACAGTCGAGTTGAAGCAGTGGAATATGAATGCCTTTCGAGTGATTGGCATATCGAACTGTGCATCCTTGGAGTTGTCAAGGCCAAAGGACATTATTGGCTCGAGCCAGAGAACAGTTGGCGCGTCGATTGCACACCGCTGAAGCGAGTCTTTATTCCATACAGGAAACATAGACTTTTTCTTCTCAAGGAGCTCCGCCTCCTTTCGCTTCTGTTCTAGCTCAGCGCACTGCTTCTTGGTGATTTCTTCCATTTGTTTTTCAGAAGTATTGTCCTGCGGGAAAGGTTTCTTGGGAATGTCGACATAGACATCATCTTTATTGTCTGTGTCGTCTTCACCAATTTTCTTCTTCTTCTTATCTTTGTTACTGACCGAAGCTTTATTAACCTTCGGTTCAATAGCCGGTTTTGAGCTAGAAGGAGGAGGTTTCTGCTTTGAATCTTTCTCTCTCCCTTGTTTCGGTTGGACCCTAGTCACCGGAACACCCTCGATACGGATGAGAACGTCCAGTGCCGGTCTGAGCTTGTCTTCCAAATGCCTTCAGACAGTGATAGTGATAAGTGGATCATTCGCCTCAATAAGATGAAGGAGAATGGATTGAACATCGGCAGCAGAACTCCGGATAACCTCCCTTTCGGACTTGAGGTCATTAATCTCCGCATTAGTAGTACACACCTTGTGTAGTTGTAGTTTAAGTTGGGCTGTACGTCTGTCAAGCTTGTCCATGATCCGATTTTCCATAGCTAAGTCCGCTTCAAGTTGAGTTAAGCGTTCGTTGACTTTAGCATGGAGCGATGCATTTGCTTCTTCAATGGCATGGCGTGCCGCTTCCAGGTTTGAACACTCAGATTGAAGAGTCTTTACTGAGGTGTTGCCAGTTGCAACATTCTTGGCAGCAGTAGCCTGCAAAGAATCTAGAAACAAGTGAGCTTCTGAAACTAGTTTATCGACTTTTGCGGTTGCTTCCTTGCACTCCTTAGTCGAGGCATCAATAGCGATAGAGGCCTGTTGACATTGCGAAGAGGAGGCTTCAATAGCCTTAGCTGCAGCACATAGGGTAGCATTGTGTTCGACAACAACCGACAAGAACAATGCTTTTAAAGCAGCTTCTGAAGGGGCACCATAGGAGGAAGAGGAAAGCAGTTGATAAAGCTTGTCATTGACTGCTTTGATATGACGTTTGGTAATTGGCTCGTCGCCATCATCCTCGCTCTGCACTCGATAAGGACTGAAATATGTAGAATCGAATTCCAAGTCCTCACCGCCCAAAATAGGGGCTGTTTCAGTAGATTGTGTAGGAGACAAGGGTTTTGAAGAAGGTGGAGCTTCGGTTGTGAATGTAGGTTCGGTTGTAAAAGGAGGTTTAGTTACAAGTGGATTGGGAGCGGTAAAGGTAGGTTTAGTAGTAGTGGTAGAGATTGTATCTGTGAAAATGGGAGTGGGAATAGGAATTGTAGTGAATGGTTGAGAGGTAGTTATTGGAGGGATAGGAGGGATAGAAACTGGAAAGGTAACAGGTGGAGATGAAGGAGGCAAAGAACGAACCAGAATTTCTGGAGTAGGGGAGCAAGGCGAAGTGTCCCCTCGGTCCGAAGCTTCTTCATCAGATTTATCGCTCTCAGAATCTGAAGGTGGAGCGTTCTTCTGCTTAGGAGGAACATATTCTGAATCCGAATCACTGGAGGATTGAAGAATAAGTCTCCTAGCAGGCTTCTTCAGCTTTTTGGGTTGAGGTTGAGAAGGAGCAGCCTTATCAGTTGTTCTCTTCTTGGGGGCCTGTCCCTTGTTTGGTTTTGTGACCGGTCCCTCCTTCTGCGATTCAGGCTTCTTACCCCTCTTGGCTGGTTTGTCAGCCTCTTCAATGGAACGAAGTATTGTGGGTGTAAGGTCTCGTGGACCAACAGATGGATGAAAACTTTGTTGGATCAGTGACGATGATTTTCGTCGTATGAAAAGTGGCGATAGAAGAAAGCAAGGAATCCGCCATTATTGGGACACGATTACGATCCATTGCCCATTTGGTGATGATAGTCCAGAAACTCCCACATGAAATCTCTAAATGCCTGGATGAAGAAACTAGGCTTTGAACCAACTACTGCCAAATAATGGACCCATAATCAAGGTTAAGCCCACTGTACAACCAGCGCTCCGCTCAGACAATCCCTTGAATGCCTTGCTAGCACCGTCAGAACCAGCGCTCCGCTCAGACAATCCCTTGAATAAGAGCGTGAAAAGGCCATTCCATTGAGGAGGAAGGCAGGACTTCTTGAACTTGGTGACAGTTGTTAGGGTTTCAATATACCCCATCTGATAAAACATTGTGAATAGTTGCCCAGTTGTAATGGAATCAGGGTTTACCAGAGATGGATCTTGAGAAAGACCAATTAGGGCACAAAATTGACTCTTGGAGATAGAGACCTTCTCATCATGAAGTTCAAAGTGAATCCTTTCATTAGCCTTGTTGTAGAATGCAGTAAAGTAGACAAGAGACAAGAACGACATAGGAACAACTTCAACCTTCGTCAGTGCATCGACGAGTGGTGAGTATTTGAGACACTCAACCACATACAACATATAGGGCTCATATACGAATGGAGTGAGATCAATGATTAGGTTCTGTTGGGGTTTGATAGTGAGTAGGGGTTGACGAACTGAGGTATCATGAACGGATGAGGATTCTGCCATTTTAGTAGCTTGAAGATGACGATGAACAGTTGTAGAAAATCGCGGGGTTTCTTTGAGAGCTTTTTGGCAGTGATAAAGGTTGAGAGAGTACCGTTCTAATTCCTTTTATACATTCAAGGAAGAGAGAGAAGAATCCGGCTGAAATCTTGGATTATCTCAAAAATATCGCCTGAGTTGATGTGTGAACAGTTGGCGTGCCGAAGATGACGCAAGAGAGAGAAAAGCATTTCCCTTTTTTCACGCCTTTTCATAAAACTCACCTTTTTCAAATTGCCAAACCGTTTGGGTTTCTGCTGAGTCAGCTACCACTTTATCCCAATAGTTTCCCCTTATGACGCTTGAGTGTTTGTGCCTTGAACATTTGAATCATTAATTTGTGCGAAACTTAAAATTTGGAAAAATAAAAATAAAAATTTTTGTGCATAGTGTGTAAAAGATAAAGAAATAAAACAAGTATTTTGGGATTATCTGTGATGTCGTATTCAGACATAAAACGATTGATTCTGGGCAAAAATCACTTCCTTCAAAGTCAAGAGAGACATTGAAGTGCTTGCTTGGTTTCCCATGAAATTACGATCAATAACTTGTTAAGAAGTTTTGAAAGGCTTCTTTTAAAGGTTAAAGAGGGTGGCTTTCGCTTCAATTCATAATTTCGATACTTAACATAAGACCAAAAGTGAATGAAGTACTTGTGAGATCATTGTGATCTGTTGAACAAGTAGGTGTGAAATGTTTTATAGTGACGAGAGAGGAATGGAAATCTCAAAAAAAATAAACTGGATCTTTTAGGGTTAGAGAAGCCTTGGTGAAAGGCAATCTCATAAAGGTCACTCAAAAAGAAAAAGAGATTTCATTGGGTAACAAGTAAGATCTTGAATTTATGAATTCACCGTCAATTCACTTGTGGTGTTGAATGTTGGGTTTCACTTAGTACATAGTGGCATGAAACTAAGATCATGATCGCAGATTTAGTATAACCATAAACCTTAGTGGTTAAAACTGAGAGTCTTAGGGGTTATATTGATGAAATGAATTATAATGGAGAAAGGTGATGGAGATGGTATAAGAAGCGAATGTACCTCTGCTTTTTAAAGAAAAGAAGGACCAAGCAGAAAACTTGAAACTCAGTTTGAGTAGAGTAAGGTAGCTCAAGATTAGAGTGAATATGATAGCTTGTATTGGGAAAACATGATGGGTATAAATCATGTTATTAAGGCTTCACTCAAATTCAGTCAAGGCTTTGGTCAACATACAACAACATGCTTCTAGGGACGCCTAACTAACAAAAATCTTTTACCTACCTTAGTTGTGCCATCGAGAATTAAACTTAGACAAACATAAAAACATTAGATATAGATATATATAAAAAATAAAAAAATATTTTTGGATTTTTGTGAGAATTGACCAATTGAACGAAAATGAAAATTATTTTTGGGATTTTATGAGAAGAAAAGAAGAAATGAAACAAAAGAATACAGTTGAAATGCCTTAAAAAACAATAAGTTCAGATGGACCGAACCCAAAATAGAACGAACGCTCGGTTCATTTCGGTTCATGGTCGAACTTCACCCGAAATAGACCGAACCCGAAATAGACCGAACGTTCGGTTCATTTCGGTTCATATAGGTTTGCTCTATTTCGCTTGTTACCTTTATGGAAGCGAAGGCGATTTCAGTACTGACTCGACTTGCATCATTCCTAGGCCTTGTAGAATTACATTGAAGCTTGCTTCAGGTAAGGCCTTTGTGAATATGTCTGCCAGTTGATCAGTCGTTCTGACAAAGTGAATTTCAACGTTACCGTCTTCGACATGATCCTTGATGAAATGGTACCTCAGTGCAATATGCTTAGTCTTCGAGTGTTGCACTGGGTTATGACAAATCCTGATTGCGCTTTCAGAGTCACAATATAGTGGGATTTTCTTCATGTTTAAGCCATAATCCTGGATTTGACTTTGTATCCATACGACTTGAGATGTACAGGATGCTGCAGCAATGTATTCGGCTTCTGCAGTGGATAACGAAACACAGGTCTGTTTCTTTGATTGCCAACTGACTAGTTTACCATCAAGAAATTGACATCCTCCTGTGGTGCTTTTACGATCCAATCCACATCCACCCAGATCGGCATCTGAAAATGCTTGAACGAAGAATCTGGAGTTAGCTGGATACCATAGACTGAGAGAGGAGGTGCGCTTCAGATAGCGAAAGATGTTCTTCACGGCTTGGAGATGAGGTTCTCGTGGGTTGGCTTGAAATCGAGCACAGTAACAGACAGAGAGCATGATATCAAGTCTACTAGCGGTAAGATACATCAGAGACCCGATCATCTGTCGATAAAGCATTGTATTAGTGGCTGGTTTCTCCAATGATGGTGTGAGTTTGGTTCCAAAAGCCATCGACACTTTTACTTTGGAGTCTCCCGTCAATCCAAACCTAGTGACCAAAGTCTTAGTATATGCTTCCTGATTAATAAAAATGCCTTCGGGTCCCTGTCTAATGTTCAATCCAAGAAAGAAATTAATTGGACCCATTAAGCTCATCTCAAACTTAGTTTCCATCAACTTTTGGAATTCAGCTGTTAAGCTAGGATTCGTGGAGCCAAAGATGATGTCATCAACATAAATTTGGACTATCATAAGGTGGTTACCTTCTCGCTTACGAAAGAAGGTTAGGTCAACCGAACCTTGTTTGAATTTAGACATTTTTAAGAAACGAGTGAGAGTTTCATACCATGCTCTGGGAGCTTGTTTCAGGCCATAAACACCTTTGTCGAGGATATAACAATGATCAGGATACTTCTTGTTCACGAATCATGGTGGTTGCTCAACATATATGGTTTCAAACCGCTCAACATATATGGTTTCTTCAAGTTCACCGTTGAGGAAAGCACATTTGACATCCATCTGATAGACTTCAAAGTTCTTGTGAGCAGCATACGCAAGAAAGATACGGACAGATTCCAATCTTGCCACGGGAGCGAAGGTTTCTTCATAATCAATTCCCTCTTCCTAACAATATCCTTTGATCACCAACCTTGCTTTATTACGAATGACATTCCCTTCTTTGTCCATCTTGTTTCTGAATACCCATTTGAGACTGACAACCGAAGCATCCTTTGGTGTTGGAATAAGACGCCATACCATGTTTCGCTCAAACTCATTTAACTCATCCTGCATGGCTTGAAACCAGTCGGAATGATCAAGAGCTGAATTAACAGTCTTTTGTTCAATTTTGGACACGAATGAATTGAACATACAAAACTCGACTTTCGAATATAGGGTAGCATGTTTCGCTTTGATTTGAGAGCGAGTTAACACCTTTTCTGAGGATTCCCCAATAATTTGAGTGTGGGGATGATCTTTGGTCCATTTGACAAGTGGAGGAAACTTTGGATCATAGATAGGATCCAATTTAGCATTGATTTCTTCTTCGAGTTCTGACAAAATGTCATCTTCACCAACTGTTTTCTCCCCCTCGAAGAATGATTCCTGTTCAAGACCAACATTTGAATCCCCTTCATTGGTCGGAATTTCAGTAGAGCTTGTTGTATTTGGCGATGAGTTTTCCCCCTGGAATGAAGAAACTTGATCATGATGAGGAGAGGAACCCTCCCCCTCAACAGTAGGATGGTCACCAGAAGGTTCGCTTGCATCTTCACTTTTGGTTCCTTTGGATTGATCATCAGCCATTTTTCTAGCAGCATCATCTATAACTTATTTCAGATTATCAACTTTGTTGTCTTTTGAAGTTGATTCAGAGTCAATTGCCTTTTGAGGCTCATAAAACAAGAGCATGAATTGGTCAAAAAGATTCGAGATGGAGATGGTAACTTGACAATTCTTTGGAAATATATCTTGGGATGCATCTTCTGTTGCTTTTAACTTCTTAACATAACTATCGTCAAAAGTGACATAGTATGTTTCTTCAATTTTCTTCGAGCGTTTATTGAGAACTCTATATGCCTTGGAGTTCAGGGAGTAGCCTAAGAAAATTCCTTCATCCGCCTTAGCATAGAACTTGTTTCGATTCTCTTTGTAGTTGAAAATGAAGCATCTTGAACCGAACACATGAAAGAATTTCACGTTTGGTTTTCGATTGTTCAAGATCTTGTAAGGAGTAATTGAGAACTATTTATTCAAATATGATCAATTTTGAGTATAACACGCAGCTGCAATTGCATCAGCCCAGAAATATAATGGCAAGGACGCGAAGCATAACATGGTGCGAGCAGCTTCACACACGGATCGATTCCTTCTTTCAACAATGTCGTTTTGCTGTGGAGTATAGTGTAACGCCTGCGTTTCTAGGCTTGCCATTTTTAGCAATGTAATAGTCTAGGTTAACCTTTGTAACCCAAATTTGAAATAATAAAAATGTATTATTTGTGAATTATGTGAATTATGTGAACTATGTGTTTATTTTCTTAATTATTATAATATAATGAATTAAGAATAAAATGAGCGTCAAAATTTAAGTGTAAAATAAACTTGATATCTTTGGATAATGTTGTAGTAGTTGAAACGAGGTTTCCGAAACGCCCAAATCTGACTTTGTTTGAGGAAGTTATGATTTTCTGAAGTTTCGGCTGGGCAGTATGCAACCCGAATACTCGATTTGAGATCGAGCGGTTTTTAGCCGAAACAATCTAAACGAGAATCGTAGATCTCGTTTTTAGTAGCGAAACGATGAAAAGTTAGGCAAGAATGAACATCAAACGAAGAAGTTATGATTTTATAACGAAGTTTTTCTGTCCCGGCCTACAAAAAATAAATAATAAAAATAAAGTCAAAATTAGCCAACGGAGTCTAAACGAAATTTGTAGAGCGTAGTCTCACCTACGCGTGGATATAAAGAACGTCGAAAACGGAGTTTGTATGAGGGAGATACGGATTTTTGAAATTTATTAAATATTTAATATTTAATTTTAATTCAAACTTCCGATATTATCCGAAGAGGAGTCACCGGACTCATCCGAAGTACGCCCAGCGTACCACTCGAGTGCTCCGAGTTCATAAGCGATGACGTAAAGGAGCTGATGACGCAGGTGACGACGGCTTCCGAGGCAGTACGCCTCGCGTACCCCGAAGTTACGCCCAGCGTAACCCTGAGGATCAGCCCTATAAAAGGGGATGCGAAGCCAACTTCTTTTCTTTTCAAATTTCTTCCTTTTTCTCTCATCTTTTGCCTCGATTTGCATGCCATTTATACCCCGAAGCCCCGTTAATGTTCCCGAGCCCCGAAGCAAGATCCGAAGCCCCGAGGATCCCGAAGAGCGTTATTCCCGAGCCGAAGCTCTACCCGCGAGGAGCCCGGTTTTTGTGAAGATCTTCCAGATCTACGGAGAAACACTACTTATGCAAGTCGTAGTGCTGCCCGATCATCTTTTGATCAAGTGAGTGTGTAGTCATTTTCATTCCAAAGCAATATTATGAAGTATTTTATATAAAATACGTGCTACGTGTATATATTTTGTTGTTATATGTGTGAATGTATATTCACTTTCTTTTATCTCATAGATCTGATTTCTTCTCTATGAAATACGTGTTATGTGTGTGTGCCTCATCTGTTATGTGGAATATGTATTGATTAAAGCATGCTATACAGGTTTTTAAACTATGTATAAAAATGTATATTTTTGTCTACTAATATGTTGGGTAGAACATGGGTAGATAGTTGGTGTGTAATAAACAGATGAGAGGCCTCGGTGTTGTTGGTGTTATTCTAGTCATTCAGCAGAGTATGGATGACGACCATGGACTATTCTAGACTGTCCTGTGGAACACTAGCAGGCTCATAACCTATAGGTGTTGTGAACAACGTGTTCACCGGTGTACTCTATCCCCCTCATGGTTGCCTTTAGGATATTTATTGCTAAGGAAGCCCCTTTGCATTAATGTCTGTCCCGATGAAAAATCCTAGATTAGGTCCCTTATAATAGATGTTGTTTTAGGGACGTAAAGTGAAGATAACGGGAATGTGTAATCGGGTTTGTTGTTGATTGTTGAAATTAAATATAATTATTGTGGGTTGAAAACCCTATATGCTCACCAGACTCCCAAGCCTAACCCACTCAGCTTATTTGTATTACAGGAAGTGGCGCAAGATCTTAAGATGGACGAATCATCAAGTTGTTTTGTTTACAAGTCTGTATATGTATATATTGTTGAATGACTTGTAATGTTATCGTTTATGCTTTATGATCTGTATCGGAACATGACATCCCGACTTTTGATTATGAAATGAAATCATATTTCTTTGTGAAATGTTTTGATAAATATCTATTTTATCATGTTTTGTTTTTGGGAACAAATTCCGCATCTCTTTTAAAAATAAAAGGATTTACTCTGAAAATATTTAAAAAGCATAAATGAAATCGGTCTTTTCTGGACGAGATTTTGGGGATGTCATATATAGGGGGCTGAAAAATTGTGAGTCGTCCCTTTTTCAGCAAGAAAACTTTCAAAATCTTTGTTTTTGAATTCCAGGCCATTGTCGCTCCTTATATTACGAACTACCTTTCTTAGTTGCCTTTCTATCTGTTTAATGAAGAGCTTGAGCTTTGGAGTAGCTTCAGACTTTTGCTTGAGAAAGAAGGTCCATGTGAACCTTGAGAAATCGTCCACTATTACCAGAATATATTAGTTTTCCCCAATGCTTTCGATGGACGATGGACCACATAGATCTATATGCAGTAACTCCAATGGTTCTATTACCTTAGTGTTGATAATAGAAGGATGACTTTGCCGACTCTGCTTTCCCATTTCATACGTTGCACAGAGATGTTATTTATCGAATTTCAGAACTGGCAACCCTCGAACATGATCACCTAAGACCAATTTGTTGATGTCCTTGAAGTTCAGATGAGAGAGTCTTCTGTGCCATAGCCAGCTTTCATCGGAGTGAGCCTTTGTGACTAAACAGACTGCTGGTTTACCTCTTATCGGATTGAGGTTCAGGGGATACATTTCCCCTTTTCGCTTTGATTTCAACAAAATGTTGTTTGACCTTTTCTCAACAATTTCTGAGCCTTCATCGTCGAATGACACTTTTAACCCGGTACCAACCACCAGCTGAGATACGCTGATGAGATTGTGTTGGAGCCCTTCAAGATATGCAACCTTCCTTATGGAGAACTCGCCATTAGTGATCATTCTGTAGCCTTTAATAGTTCCAAAAGAGTTGTTGCCATACTTTACAATACCACCATCTTTGAGAGAACGAAACTCTCTTAGTTCCTCCTTCCTTCCTGTCGTGTGACGCGAGTAGCCACTATCGATGTACCATTCTTCGTCAAACTGCTCGTCACTTATAACCTGCAAAAAATTAAGCAGATTTAGGAACCCAAAGTTTCTTGGGTCCTTGTAAGCCTTTTACAGGACATGGAATAGTAAGAGAAATATCAACCATATATGTGCGTTTAATTAAAGTTGTTTCATCTTTTCTTTTAATGGTGAAAACTTTAATTTTTGTTGATTTAGGAGGACTGGAGTTTTTGGCTGAAGGACTGGAATGTAGAGATTTGGATTTAGGAGAGACATTAGATTCTTGGTTTTGATGATTAGATTTGTAGGCATGAGGACCAAAATTGCTATTTTGTTTGCCATGGGATGAGGGACCGAAACTCTTCTTTCGGTTGTTGTAGGATGAAGGGCCGAAACTGTTCTTTCGGTTGTAGTTGGATGAGGGACCGAAACTCTCCTTTCGGTTGTTGAAGGATGAGAGACCGAAACTCTCCTTTCGGTTGTAGTTGGAAGATGAACCGAAACCATCCTTCGGTTGTTGATGGATGACGGACCGAAACCGCTCTTTCGGTTGTATTCAGTCGAGGGACCGAAACTACCCTTTCGGTTCCTATCTGTTGAAGGACCGAAACCTTCCTTTCGGTTCCTATCGTAACTGTTCTTCTAGTTCCTTGAGTTTTCTTCCAATTTAGACTTCCTTTCAATCCTTACAAAATCAAGATTCTGAGAGTTCCAAAATCGCTTTCTTTCGGAGAGATTCTTCTTGTACCTCATGTTTCGTTGATGCTTTTGATCAGCCACCTGTTTTGGATTTCTATGAATGTTGGCCTTTCTTTTAGAAGCATGAGCACAACATTCACTCTTTGTTGAAGAAGTATCACTCGTGGTTTGCATCGGTTCACCCATAGATGGTTAAGTTCCACTTGTGCTCGGCACATCGTACTTTGTAGGCTCATTTAGTGGTTCAGGTATATATCTACCTTTCACTCTCCATGAGGTTTTCTGTGAAAGACCCTTCGTCTCGTCTGCGTTGTCGATTGGGGCCGACCAAAAGAATTCATCACATCCACCAGCATTGTCTTCTTCTACCATAGCGGTTAACTCTGCAGTTTGTTGTGGAGTGACTCCCGACACAGTGTAGACTTGATTTGGGGTAGTCTGAACCTTTTGGTACACAACAACTTTAGCTTTGAGAACTTTGGATTTATCGGTAAAGGAACGAGCGAACTCAATAGAGTTTTCAGAAATTAGGTTCTTATGGGACTTGGGTTCGTTTTTGGCTAATTCAGAACAATCTACCAAATCTTCTACATAAATTTCACTCATATCATCATCCTCATTAAGTTCAGATGTATTTCCAGCATCAATTTTTTTTTTCTGAACTTAAGTTGGCATTCAAGGAGTCAAATTTTTGTATAGTTTCGGCTCTCAGTTTCAATCTATCATTTTCATCTAACAGATTTTTGAGCATGTCCTTGTGGTCCTTGGACTTTATGTAGGATTCAATTTTGTCCAGACCTATTTTATATGTTGGAGACACTTCGTCAAAAGATACGACACTTTCATAGTTGTATGCTTCGGCATCGATTTCATCCTCCTTTAATTCAAGGAAAGGTAAAATCATACGATGTATTTTATTCCCTATTTCGCAATCAAGATACAACTGAGTGATGTTAAAATAGAGTCTCTTAGCAATTAAACAAAAAACATTTCTCTATTTAAGAAGTTTAAGATTGTCTCTCTGCAAATAAATAGAATCATCTTTAGATCTAATTAACTCCTTTTCCTTCTGCTCGATCCACATTCTTCGTTCCTCACTTTTTGAAGAAATCCTGCTGATTTGATCAGTTAGGTTAGAATTCGTGACACGGGTTTGGGTGAGACTGCTACTTATGCTTGAGAATTTTGACTTTAAATTATTTAACTCATTTTCATAATTATTAGCAGGTATTTTTAGAGAAGCAAGAATATTTTGTACCTTTTTGATCAACTCATCACATTCGTTGATTTGAGTACTAACAGGCTTGGCAGCAAAACATCTGTCCTCTCTCTCTCTTTCTTCTTTAACTCCCCCATCAGTTGTGTATCCTCTCATTTGGTACACACCCTCGGTCACTGCAAATCATCTCCCCATTGCTTGTTCTGTTTTTGCCATCATAGCTTTTCCGTGAGTAGGCTTCCTAACTTCATCATCCTCAGAATCTGTGGACCAGACCTCCACACCGCCAAACTCATCATTGTTATTTGAACCCTGCACAATTAAAGCATTCATGGTAGAGTTATTAACAGCAGAGTTTCTTTTCTTTATTTCCTCCAATCTTTTCAGTAGGCTCGCTTCCTCATCATCTTCGTTTGTCTTTTCTTCTTTCTTTCTCAGCATGCAGTCTTTAGCAAAATGATTTTTGCCTCCACAGTAATGACAGTCGAATCCTTAGTCTCCTCCAACTTTAGCTTCCTTCTTTGAATCTTTGGACTTTGACCCCATCTTTGGTTCCTCCTTGATCCTTTCAACGCTATAACTTCCCTACCAGTTTCGGTTCTTGTTGACTGGGAATTTCTTCTTAATGAATTTTCTGGGATTTGACACCATCATTGCATATTCTTCGCCGATTAGATCAAAATCTGCAAGATCTAATTCTTCTTCTTCTTCAACCAAACTCTTTCCTTTGGAGACAAGAGCTAAAGAACCCAGACCCGAGACCACATTCGTTTCCTTTGATAAGGTATTCTCATGGGATTTTAAAATACCCACAAGTTTTGCCAGAGAGTATGACTTGAACTGTTCATGAGCTTTGACAGTTGACACAACGGCCATCCATTCAAGTCTGAGACCGTTCATGAAGGTGACCTTTTGTTCTATTACATTTTTCAATTCCATGCTTTATCATCTTACTCAAAAGATGATTGAAACGATCGAAAGTTTGGACAAGTTTTTCTTCTGGCTTTTGTTTAAAGTCACCAAACTCAGATAACAAGAGAGTTTGGATAGAGTGTTCCAGATCTTCATCTGTGGAATATAATTCCTTCAATCTATCCCATATCTCCTTAGTTGTAGCACAAGAACTTACTAAACGAAACATATCCGATTGCAGCGCAAACCTTATCATCCGTAGAGATTTGATGTTGCATTGAAACTTCTCTTTTTCATCCTGAGGAATGTCTTTGACGTCATTGACAAGCTGATTGTATTCTTTCTGTGTTTTAACAATATCAGATGTTCTTGAGTGAGCGAATGGGCCTGAAGTGATTGCTTCCCAGATCAGATACCCATTGTCCTCCGATCCAATCACGTAGTCTTCAAAGTGATGCTTCCAAACTTCATAGTCTTGCATATACAAGATCGGTATTCTTGTTGTAGACCCTATGCTGTTGGAGATATTCATCGGATTGGTTTGTGAATCGTCCATACACATTTTGAATACTTTTGATCGATAACCTGTAAAAGATCAGACTAGTAATTTTTCGTTAGGGTTAGATTAACAATTAATGAGATACACCAATAAAGAGTGACGGCTCAATAAATATCAATCAATGCGGAATTAAAACCCTATGAACTTCTTCGACAGAAGAGGTGTGTATGGATTACACAGTCTCCTGCTCTGATACCAATTTATGAGTTGAAAAACTCTTAGATCGATTAGATCTTTCACAATAATGATAAAAGTAATGAAACAGTTTAAGATTAATACGAGTATGAACACAGAACAGAATCAAACTTATGCTTATGATTCAATACTGAGTCACGCCTCAGTAGAGCTCAATGAAGTACTTCCGCTGTAGAGGCGAGCTAGGGTTTACAAACGATGTAAAACAAAAACAATGAAAGCGATAACATCTAAGTCTGCATGCACGCAGCTTATATACTAAACCCTAATACAAAATAATGCACGACTGGACAGGCCCAATACCGGCATTCAAACTGGGCTATGGACCGAGCCCATGAAGCAATCCAATAGACTCTACAAAATATTATAGGGTTTGTTGACTGGCAGCACAAAGCAACACAGTCTCAACCCAACCACACTACATCAACACATGCTACTAGAAACATACAGCCAGAACAGATAACAGGCAGATCTAACAGATCACTAAGCATAGCATCATCTTATCTACAAGGATACCGATCTAACAAATCAACAAATCATACAAGCATACGATAAACCAGGATAACAATCCAAAGGGTCGGACTTGGTGCTTTCGACCCATAAGTACAGTGAGGAAGACTCACCTCGCACTGCCAAAAGCACAGACGATCCCTGGCTTCCAGATCCACTAACACACGAGCACTAACAGATACCAAAATGACAATCCATCAACATCTATCCACTAACTCATACTATACATCCAATTTAGGATAAAAGACCTATTTACCCTTCCTCAAATATGGCTGAAAGCCAAGTCCCAACTAATGACAAATGGCCCAACATCAAAATAAACTCCTTAAGCCCAATTATGGCCTAATTTTCCAAATTAGGCCTAATTCCATCCATGGCCTTCACTCAAGAAGATCCATCAAGCCAAAAGCCCAAACCATAAAATCCCAGACGGCCCAATACAACCCAATGCAAACCAAACCTGAATCTTGATCCAAAAAGGCTCAATTTACTTCAACCCCACACTTGGCCCAATTCTCCAAATTGGGCCCAACTCCTTATCGGGCCTTATCCAAGGTCCGATCCTCTAATTAGCCCAAAAGAACACTTATCCAGATAGTCCATTAGGGCCCAAGTATCAAAGCCCAATAGATGGCTCAATACCCGAAGCCCAAAGTAAAGGAGCCCAAAACAGCCGCGTATGCGGGGCGTTCGCCAGAGGTACGCTCAGCGTACACGAGACCTCGCATTGACCAAGATACGGGGAGGCTAACCAAGTACATGGGGCGTACTCCTCCCTGCGCGGGGCGTACCCTCGCAGATTCAAAAGTCCATTATGTGCTTAATGGCTAAAGCACTTAAGCCCAAATTACAGATCCATGAATCAAAAGCACTCTAGAACCATAAAGTCTCAAACTTTAAGACTTTAGTCGACAAAAAAGGGCTTAATACATTGTCTTAATCCATTAAGACCTCCTACAAATAACAATGGACCAAACTAGCTCAAGGGACCTCATTTTTATGTCTGAGAACCCATCCTAGGGTCTGAAAGGATAACCCAAAACGTCCAAAACGAAGCATGCATACCAATGTGATTTTTGCGACAAGAAGAACACCAAAAAGCTACTACAACAATATCTAACCAATCCAAGCACAAAGGTAGATGCTTTTTACCTTCTAGAGCTTCTTCATGAAGTGTTGATCCAAGATCTACAAGCTTGCTTCACTCTTCAATCACCTTAATGCAATTTCTTCTTCTCTAACCACACAAGAAGCACACTCTTTGCTCACAACACATACTTATGGATGTTAGGGTTTTGCCAAAACGATCCAAGAACTTGGAGTCTAGAAACAGGTGGGAGAAATGGTCTATAAGATGCTTAAATACTCCACAAACCTTAAGAATTAGGGTTTTCACCCAGACACACGAACGCCCTGTGTACATATGCGTACGCCCAGCACACTAGGCGCGCCCTAGTACGCTTAGTGTACTCACATGTACGCACAACGTACAAATCCTACTCCATAAATTACCATTTTGTCACTAGGGATCACTATGGCCATTTCATTCCAAACCAAGGACCAAAAGTGACATAACTAAAACTCAAGGGATAGATTTCAAATTACTTGAAAACTGGGGTGTTACAAAATATTATTTATAAAAGAGTCCAAATACGTTTTTATAACTCATTTATTTTATACTTTTGATAGAAAGTGCGTATCTAAAAGTTGGTCAACAAGATCAAATTTATAAAGCACTTTTGGTTTAAAAAGGTACTTTGTGTTAAAACCTAGAGGAACTCACCAACAATTTTTTTGACGTATCTTAATGCATGTATTCTCAGGTTTATTAGTAGGTTGGAAGGGATTGCATAGAAGACTTTCGATTGCTTTACTACACCTTTGTAAACGTCGGTTGTTAGGCGTGTGTTGCGACTTAGCGATAGTTATTTTCAATGTAATTTATATTTCGGTAATAATAGAAGATTACATTTGTACTGTTCAATGTATGTTCAATAAAGGTGATCACTGATTTATGCCACACACCTTTGCGTTTCCGCCGACGGTCAGGGGTGTGACAAGTGCTTCCCATGTTGCTCCTGAGTCTTGGAATAGACCAAGATATCATCGATAAACATAATCACATACCGGTCCAGCATCGGCCTACACACGCGGTTCATGAGATCTATGAACGCAGCTGGAGCATTAGTGAGCCCAAAAGGCATCACCATGAACTCGTAATGACCATAACGAGTCTGGAAGGCTGTCTTCTACACATCCTCATCTCTAACCCTCATCTGATGATAACTGGTCACAAATCAATCATGGAGAACCAAAATGCACCTTGAAGCTGGTCAAAAAGATCATCAATCTTCGGGAGTGGATAACAGTTCTTCACCGTTACCTTATTCAGCTCCCGATAGTCAATGCACATACGATGAGACCCATCATTCTTCTTCACAAACAAGATCGATGCTCCCCAAGGAGAACGTCTTGGTCGAATAAATCCCTTGCCTAATAGCTCCTGTAGCTGTATAGAAAACTCCTGCATCTCAGGAGGAGCCAACCGATATGGTAGTTTGGCTATCGGAGCAGCACCAGGAACCAGATCAATCCTGAACTTCACCTGCCTCTCTAGAGGCACACCAGGAAAATCATCCGGAAACACATTCGGGTAATCCCACACAATAGACACATCATCCACGATCGTCTCATCCTTATACCAGGTATCCATAACATAGGCGACAAATCCAGAACAACCCTGCCGAAAATAGCGTCTAGCTCTCGCTGTTGAACACAAAATCGACCCACGCTGAGCTCTCTCTCCATGAACCACTAACTATCCCCCACTTGGGGTTCGAACTCGAACTAACTGTTTCTCTCAATCGATCATCGCCCCATTAGGAATTAACCAATCCATACCCATAATAATCTTGCTCCCGCACAAAGGAATGGGAACCACATTGAACAGATACTGCTCACTGAATAACAGAAGAGTAAAACCCCGATGAACCCTCGCAACCCGAACAAATCTATCATCTGCAATATCAACATCTAGAGGACAATCCAACTACCTCGGAGCTCCAACAAACCTCTTGCTAAGTTCAAGCGATACAAAGGATCTGAATCAAACAATACCAAAGCAGAAATACCGTTTATGAGGAACATTCCTAAAATAAAACACATAAATGTAAGCACAAAAAACAATACAAATAAAGAGATAAGGATAAGATACATACCTGTCACCACATCTGGAGCTTCACGAGCCTCCTCGGCTGTCAACTGAAAAGCCCTGCTCTTCACCACAGGCGCATCTACCTGGCCTTGGCGGCTATCAGTAATCTGAAGAGTTGCAGGAGCGGGTGCTGACACCTATCCTGTTGCAGCCAAAATCAGACAATAGGCCTTCTTGTTGCCCCTCTGATTGAGATGAAAGCAAATCAGATACATGGATGATGGTGGTAGTAGTAGTGCAATCCCTGCTAATATGACCTGTCTGGCTGCATTGAAGCAACCTACACCACCTACCCTGCATGCTCCCTCGTGCATCTTGATGCACTTACCACAATGGCTCGGACCCCACTGTCCTCTCATCCTGGAATCAGATACCTTAGGCCTCTTGCTCGAACCCTCAGTACTCAACATATAGTATGGCTTCCTCTTTTTCTCCATCTCCAGATCAATCTCCCTCTCCCTAGCCCTTGCTATCATATCCTCTAGCGTTTTGCACTGGGATGGGATCACGAACTGCTGACTATTGCTCATCAACATCTCGTGATACCTAACCTTCTTCATCTCCTCATCCACCACATACTGCGGAACCAAAAGTGCCTTCTCCCGGAACATCGCGGTGATCTCATCCACCGTCTCAGTAGTCTGGAGGTAATCCAAAAACTCTCGCGCCAACTGCTGCACCTCGATCACCGGTGCAAACTCAACCCTGAACCTAGTCACAAAATCATCCCATGTCATCGTATCAACATCATGGTCACCAAATACGCATCCCACCTCCTCCCACCAATCTCGTGCTCTGTCCTTCAGAAGACAGGATGCAAGTCTAATGTTTTCCCCCTGGGGGAAACTGCTGGTGTGGAAGGCATTAGCAACATCTTCTAACCTCCTTCTGCTTGCTATCGGGTCCTTCACCAGATGATAGTCTGGAGCTCCACATGCCCATAACTCCCTGAAGGTCAATGAAAGCACCCCAACCAAGGCAACCATCTCAGAACGAAAAGAGTTTAGACGCTCATTCAGAATCTCCAGAATACCCTCCTTGGCTGTGCCAAAGATCACATGAGTCTGCTCAACAATGCAATGCATAATCTCGGAAGAAATGAACTCCCTCGTCTGATCATCCAGATGCCTGAATCATGAACCTGAGCCAGCACCAGAACCACTACCAAATCCTCCTTGATTATCCACCGTACTAAAAATAGATCAAATAAACCATCAGGATCAACATCAGAATATATCAAGGGATCACAAGTTCTACAAGCTTCCATGTTTCATCGCAACTCTCCTTGACTCGAGTACGGATCCTCTGCTTCCAGTAGTACAGGCCCATACTACCTTCCACATCTATTCGTACTTTCCTCAAGGTTTGCCTTGAATCTATTATGTTACTTCGTATCCATACAGTTATCCCTCATCAAGATAAGGCTCCCAACACTAGATCTCATCCTAGGTTTCCCTAGGGCAAACTCTACCCCGCTCTCTGCCATCAGATATAGAAAGAACTCATGCTAACTTCCTCTTACTAGCTAACGAATTCAAATACATATCACCAAAACCAGATAATTCTTCGAATGAGAGGTCTCACACTACAATGGTTGGACTCAAACTAGAGTTGCACAATAGAGTTAAAACCTAACCTACTAAAATTATTCAGTCTCAGTAATATGTAACTTAACATATTCCTTACTAGTTAGCTGAGGCTAGTGAGAACTCCTAAATGCAAAAAGCAAGCATCATTCGAGCATCAAGTAATCAGAACCAAGCATCACCTAATCAGGTCATCCTATCATTGACTTATCAGTACTAGCATGCAAGTCTACAAGCTCATATTGTAACATCCCAAGATTCAGGTACAACTATTCAATCCTCCTTCTTTTCTCTTGTTGTCAAGTCTAGCCCTTTATAGGAAATATGTGGCAAATGAGTACGCTGGGCGTACTCAGGAGTACGCTGCGCGTACTTGTGCGCTTATTTTGGACGCGGAGTCGCCAAGGTACACTGGGCGTACCCAGAGTTACGTTGGGCGTACCTGGCCCAGGTGCAAAGCCCTATTCTGACTTGTACACTATTTAAAGGGTGCTAAGGCTCATTTCTCAGCCTACATACCGGTGAGTGAAACCCTAAGAGATAGCCTCCCATGGTTCTTAGTGTGTGTGTGTGTGTGTTGTTAGAGCTAATTGTGCATTGGTGACTTAGTGAAGAAGAAGGAAAGGGGCTTTTGGAGGCTAAAGCTTGTAGTGCAAGTTTGGATCTGAGACTTTCAGAGAAAGGGGCTACACTTAGAGGTATAAAGTTCAAAACTTTCCTCTTCTTTTGGTTTGTTATTACATGTTCCATTTCTAGGGTTAAAAACCCCAAAGGTGGAGACTTTATGTGTGTAAGGTGCTCCATGGTCCGAGATCTGTCCCTTTTTAGTGGTATTAGTGGTTTAGATCCATAAGGTTTCCATCTTGGTTGTTGATATGAGTTCATGCTTGAGTAATAAGCCTTCTAGAGTTAGAGAATGGAATATTATGGGAGTTGGTGACTTGTTCAGCCATGCAAAGGCTTAAAGTCATCAACTTTATGGATTAAGAGGCTTAGAAGTGGTCAGATCTAGAAGTTGGACGTGGGTCTTAACTGTTTAAGACCTCAAGAGCTAAAGGGCTGAAGCAGGGGAGTACGCCGGGCGTAATCCCAGTACGCGCCGCATACTGGGTGGCGTTCCTCGATTTTGAGAGGCAGCCGGGTACGCTCAGCGTACACATCTGGTACGCGCAGCGTAACCCGAAAAGTTGACTTTTGGTTGACTTTTAGGGTATGGTCTATATTGGGGCCTTTTGAGTTATAAGAGGGGTAAAATGGTCTTTCACCCTTCTAATAGTGTCATAAGAGGACATAGTCTAGCCCTTGAGAGTTATATTTATTTCATGTGATTAGGCGGAGGCTAGACCAGCGTTTACCGAGTTACCAGAGGTGAGTCTTCTCATTATACTTTACTTAAAGTGGTAAAGAGAGTATGTGACAGTGTATTTCAGAGTTAGGTGCCAGTGTATTTGCATGCTATTTATGTGTTATGATTATTTTGATATGTGATATGAATGATTTAGAGTTTACAGAGTTAGGACCAATGGGTCCATAGAGTTAGAACCTTTGGGTCCATAGAGTTAGGGCCAGAGGGCCCACAGAGAGTTGGGACTGGAGGGTCCCACTGAGACACATTGACCAGAGGGTCAAACAGAGTTATAGCCTCGAGTGGCTAATATGTGTTAGAGTGGTATTTTGGGGAACTCACTAAGCATTTATGCTTACAGTGTTATGTGTTATGTGTTTCAGGTACTAGTGACAATCGCGGGAAGGCGCCGGCATGATTCGTACACACACATGGAGTTTATGTATTTCGATCTTGGGAAATGTCTTGTGAAACAGAGATATGATACAATGAGATTTTATTAATAATTGTGAATGAAAAAATGTGTTTTGAAAATGTGAAAAATTGTTTTAATTTTTACGGTGTTACACATATAGTAGGCATACAAAGGCATATCGTGTAGCATTCTATCATGCAGATATTGAGCATATCCTTAGCCTAACTAGCATGTGATTCATAGATTTACAACTCAACTCATATCAGATAACATGTATGGGTATTTTGGGAAAACTTACTTGAACTCGGTCAATTGCATGCACCGTGCCCGTTTTTGTCTTAGAAAACTCTTTTTTTTAAATACATTTCTTTTTGAAAAACTTTAACAAACCCTCAGTTTGAGTTCAGACACACCCGAGAGTATGTTTAAATCTCTCAAACCAAGCCTCTGATGCCAACTTGTAACGTCCCAAAAATAAGACCCGAGAATTTTTATTTTTAGATTAATAAAATAGTAAACCATATCATTGTCATAAAACCAAGGTAACAAATTGTATCAATACAACATCAATCATCAGAGTAAATCACAAAATGCAGAATCATGTGGTGTGTACTTTGCAATCGTCCTGAGTTCTTCCCTTTGGAACCAGAAGTACCTAAAACATAAACTAAAAATCATAAGCATAAATCTTATTGAGTTACCTTAAATACCACATACCATACATACATAAATAAACACATAATGGGCCTTGACCATCATCGGGCCCCGCCCGGCATCGGGCCTTACCCGGTATACAGATCTGTCAGTCATCGGGCCCCGCCCGACATTCATATAAACATATAACATATAAACACATAACACATGCAATAATCACAAAGATACATAGCAAACAAAATGGTCATCGGGCTCCACCCAGTAAGCATATGAGTACATAACACATGCAATAGTCACGCTGGCATCTAGCATCCTAACATAACAAAATCATGGGTCGGCATTGGTACCTTCTACCCGCTAAACATGGTAAGGAAGCTCACCTCGCATCGTTGAATCTCACAGATAAATCTCTGGCTGTTGGCCCGATAAAAATCTCTGCGCTATAATCACGAAACATCATCCAATTAATAATTGGATCCTGACTCACCCTAAGAGTCCAAACTAGGGACCTTTTTACCCTTCCCTAAATTTGGCCCAAGGCCCAAGCCTAATCCAAATTTTCCAAAGGCCCAAATTCTAAAATAATCACCCAAGGCCCACTATGGCCCAATTTTCCAAATTGAGCCCAAACCCCTTTATGGGCCTTAAACCAAGGTCCAAAAATATTTTTAGCCCAAAACAATATTCTGATGGCCCAAAATAAAGCCCTAGACTCCTAAGGTCCAAAATGGGCTTAATACCAAAAAGACCAACTTCTGAAGCCCACTGCTGAGTACGCAGGGCGTATTCAGCTTGTACGGTAAGCGTACTCGCTTTAGGGCTTATACGTGCGGCGTACCAACTTGTACGCCCAACGTACTCCCCCTATTTGTCCAACTTTCTCATTCAGCTCTTAAACGGTTAAGACTTCACTCCAACACTTAGATGTGATTTCCTTAAGGTGGTTTATCACGTAAATTTGCCAACTTTACATGCATGCATATGTTAATGAGGCTCTTAGATCTCAAAAGAGCTTAACAAGTGACTTAATGAATGAATGAATGAGACCACCAATACCATAAAGTTTGCATTTTTTTCCCAAAGGAACCCTTAAAATGTCCAGATCTACAAGGTTTAGCATCTAAAACGGCCTTAAATTATCAAGACCAACCAAAAGAGACCAAAAAGGACCATAACAAGCTAAAATATAGATTAAAGTTCTATGCGCTTAAGTGTGGATCGCCTCCTAAAGTGATCATATGGGCTCGTAGTATGTCTTCTAAAGTGTGGATAGTCCATTCGTTTTTCCAAACATCTGAGGATGGTAGGTAGTACTTATGTTTAGTAATGTATCGAGGCTTTCTGAAGTGACTACCAACACAATGAGACTCTCTATCCTAAATAATTAAAATAGGTACTCCATGACGTACTATGACCTCATCTAGGTGATATTTTCCTTTGAATAATATTCTTGAATGGGAAGGAAGTGTGCATATTATGCCAATAGATCCACCTCTACCCAAATCGGATCATGTCGTTTAGCAGTCCTCGACAATCTCCAATAAAATAAATTGTAGCTACCACTCGGTGGTTTGAATACCTTATATATATATATATATATATATATATATATATATATATATATCGCAAGAGGATCAGAAGCATCTGGACCATCAAGCACCTGGTGTGATCAAATTATTAATGGTGAAGGATTTGCATACATGCTTGTCAGTGTGGAGACAACCCACAATTTGATATGAGCATTGTCCAAAATGCATGAAACATCCTCCACTACAATTCAAGGTGCACTTGAAACGTTAGCTATGGAACATGGATTTGAAAGGGTAGCTCTGTGACGATTCATGTGAATAAGCATGACTTAATTACCTCAAGAATAGCCTTTTATTGACATTGGGTGAGAAAATGTAGTCTTGTAATTGCTACTATTGTCATTTACTTGATAGTTTGCCCAATACCGGGCCAATAGTTAGTAGCTCCATTAGGGTTGGATAGCTAAATTTTAAAATATTCACGATTGGATCCTTGATAAGGACATGTATAGATAAAGTGCTAATGGAAATATCTAAGTCGGGGAGGAGACGTTATTTGAAGAATGGAAAAGACATCTCATGCTGAAACTCCAAACCTAACAAGAGCTTCTGATGTCAGTGTCAAAAACAACTACGAATAAGAGTAGGAAATAGGTGAATGTTGCCAAAGATTCTAATGATGATGCTCCTATTTAATGTATTAATAACCCAGTAGAATCCTAATTAATAGGACATGGGGTGTCGCTTCCTGCTAGTCATTTCATAAGTTCCATAAAAAATCCCAAGAACTACAATGGAATAGTTTGAGTAGCACACAATATGAGCTGAGGTGTCGTTGTCATTAGGGGTGCGGTCCCCAAAGCAACCTTTGGTACAAATTTAGAACTTATGGAAAGTCAAGTTCTTTCCATTCTTGAAGAAAATGTCTATATAGGTAGGCCAACTCAACAGTGAGGGTCACCAAGCTATTAATGGTGGTAAGCCATGTAAAGCAACATAAAGAAACTTAGAGATCATAAACAGGGTACGATCTATATGGATGAAGCTTCTAGTTCTGAAGTACGTACTGATGATGAAGTTGATTATAATGGATACAATAAGAATACTTTACTACATAGAGAGAATGAAACATAAAGGGTTGATACGGATGCAAGAACATCTATGTAAGTAAACACTCCAAGTTTTTCAAGAGCGATGCTAGAAATTCCGTAAGGAAACTAATTAAGTTGTTTTTAAAAGCGGTATGTAACGCCCGTAGATCCGGGCTAGTCAATTTAGAGACGATAGGCGTCAAAAATTAGATTTTGATGAAAGATTATTTAGAATGAATAATCTTAACTAAGTTGTAGTATATGTTACAAGGTTTCTGTGCATATAAAGAACGCCGAAATCCGAGTAATAACGAAGAAGTTATGACATGTCGAAGTTTCGCGGCAAAACCGGCACGACGCTGATTGACGTAAAAAGTGAATTTATGTTAGAGTGATATTTAGCCTTAGCAATCTAAACGAAAGTCATAAAGTTCATTAACCATGAGCGTGCATAAAAAGAACGTCCAAATCTGACTTCGTATGAGGAAGTTATGATTTTTCGAAGTTTCGACTTAGCAGTATGCAGCCCGAATACTCGCTTTGAGATCGAGCGGTTTTTAGTCGAATCAATCTAAACGAAAATCGAAGATCTCGTTGTTGGTATCGAAGCGATGAAAAGTTAGGCGGGAACGGACGTCAAACGAAGAAGTTATGAACTAATAACAAAGTTTTTCTGTCCCGGCCTACTAAAAATAATTAATAACAAATAAAGTCAAAATTTGAGGACGGAGTCTAAACGAAAGTTGTAGAGCGTAGTCTCACCTACGCGTGGATACAAAGAACGTCGAAAACGGAGTTCGTATGAAGGAGATATGAATTTTCAAAGTTTATTAAATAATTAATATTTAAAATTAATTATAAAATCCAATATTATCCGAAGGGGAGTCATCAGACTCATCCGAAGTACGCCCAGCGTACTGCTGTACGCCCAACGTACAACGAAGCGTGACGTCCCTCGCACTCGAGTTCTTCGGATGACGCATGCCATGACGATTCGGACGCGTACGCCCCACGTACTTCTGTACGCCCAGCGTACTCCGAGGCTCCAGCCTCCTATAAATAGGATGCGAGGGCAGCCGACTCATTTGCTCTTTTTCTCTCTCCTCTCTCCCGTTTTGCATCGTTTTTCGTGCAAGAATTATCCCGAAGCCCTGGTATCATTCCCGAGCCCCGAAGCAAGTCCCGAAGCCCCGAAGATCCCGAGAAGTGCGATTCCCGAGCCGAAGCTCTGCCCGCGAGGAGTCCGGTTTTTTGTGAAGATCTTCCAGATCTGCCAAAGAATACTACTTCTACAAGCCGTAGTACTGTCCGATCATCTTCTGATCAAGTGAGTGTGTAGTTACTTTCTTCTAACGCATAAATATTAAGTATTTTCTATAAAATATGTGCTATGTGTATAATATAAAGTTGTTTATATGTGTGGGTGTATAGTCCCTTTCATAAACACGGGTATAATACAAGTATGGTTTGAATGTATTAAGTATATGTTTGGGTGAGTGTGTGGTTACTTTCTTCTAACACATAAACATGAATTATTTGTTGTAAAATACGTGCTATGTGTTTATATATTGTTGTTTATTTGAGATGAGTGTGGAATAGATGTTTTATATATTTTTTAAATGAGTTAAACTGTATATGTGTTTTATATCTACAAATATGTTGGGTAGAACATGGGTAGATGAGATAGTTGGTATGTGATAAAATGATGAGGTATGAAAGATGATTAAGAATGATATTGGCAGATGCACCAATTAGAGAATATCATAATACAAGCAGATACGCTTAAGAATAATAACGGTAGATGCACCAAGTAGTGAATGTCGTAATCCTGGCAGATGCGCTTATAGGATAATCCTGGCAGATGCGCTTATAGGATAATGTCGGCAGATGCACCTAAAAGAGAATGTCATAAACCTGGCAGTCGCGCCTCATAGTCTATGACGTAATCCTGGCAGAGGCGCTTAAAGGATAATGTTGGCAGATGCGCCTTATGTAGAAATGGAAGTTTGTGCTAATTCCTTAGGTCAATCCTTAGGAATGAATGAAGGAAGGATAATTGATTAATAGGGTAAAACCTTAAGAAATAAAGAAGATAATGGTGATGGGTAATTGGGTTGATTGTTTAATGGTTGAATATAATAATTATATTATTGTGGGTCGAAAACCCTATATGCTCACCAGGCTCCTAAGCCTGACCCACTCAGTTTTCTTTGCATTACAGGTAATGGCACAAGAGTATAAGTTGGTGGACTTGACGAGAGATTTTGGATTATAGGCCAGTAGTTATGAATAACTGTTGTAAGGTCTATTTTGTTTTGTTTATGCTTTTGGTCTGTATTGAACATGACATCCCGAGATTTTGTTATATAATGAAAATACATTTCTTTAAAGAAATGCTTTGATAATTTTTATCATATTTTGTTTTGGGAACAAATTTCGCAAGTGTTTTCTTTAAAAGACTACTCTGATTTTAAAAACCAAGTATAAACAAATCGGTCTTTTCTGGCCGAGAAATTGGGGATGTCACAGTTGGTATCTGAGCATTAGTTTGTGCGAACTAGGAATTTGTAGGATTTCTAGACTTAAACTTAGAATGCTAAGTGAAAATTTGAGATGTGTGTCTGTGATATTTTAGACACGAGCACTAGTTTATTTTAGGAAACTTGCTTAAAATGCTTTATGTGCTAAATGTTATATGTTGCCATATATGATATTATTTGTTCGGATCTATGGTCTGTTGCCGACCGGATCTAGAAACTTTATATGTGTAGGATTCTAAGCGTACGTCTACGATATTAGGACTAGCATGTAAACGTTTCGGACTGATAAGGATGATTTGAATATCTATCGTGAATGAGGATCTAATTTCACCTTATTTGGTGTATAGATAAAAAATGGTGAGAACAAGAAGTGGAGTTGGAAATGCTGATGAAAATAGGAATCAACCACCAGTGATTGAGCAAATACCTTTCGTAGCAGCAGCACCTGAGCTAATAACCATGGCTGGTGTGCAAATGATGATTCAAACAATGTTGGAACGTCAGATGGATGAAACCAGGCGGTTGCTTCAACAGAATTGTGAAGAACTGTCAATTCAATTGGAAGAGCCTGAATTAAATGAAGGGCACTCGGAAGGAAGAAACTTCAGTGGATCTGTTGGTCAAGCCAACCCACCGATAGTTAGGCAAAACAACCAGAATGGAAGGAATGATGGAATGGGATGCAAGTATAAGGATTTTCTGACTTGTAAACCATGGACCTTCACTGGAAAGGAGGATCCGATCGGTGTTATGGGTTGGATATCGGAAATGCAGCTAGCCTTCATGACGTGTGGTTGCAGAGGCAAGTTGCAGAGCACTTTCGCAGTACGTCAGTTCAGGGGTGGGGCTGTTCGTTGGTGGAACACTTTGGGGAAGATCCTAAGTCCTAATGAGCCACTGCAACTGACCTGGGCAGAGTTCTTGGTGCAATTCAAGCGCAAGTTCTGCTCGGCCCAAAACCTGCTAGAGTTGGAGAACAAATTTCTAATATTGAAGAAAGGCAGCATGTCATTGGATGAATACACTAATGCCTTCACAGACAAGATGGAGTTTGCTTTGCGTATCGTCCCAGACGAACTGACAAAAGTCGACCGGTACGCAAAGGGACTCCCTTGGGAGTATGTGGTGCCAGTGCGTCAGGCACCTACTCTAGAGGCAGCTATTTGGGCTGCCAAGTCTGTTGAGAATATGATCAAGGGGAGGACTGACAGTAAGGTTGAAGTTGGCGAGAAGAGAAAGTTAGAAGGAACTTCAGGTTCTAATGAGAAAAGAAAATTCTCAAAGTCTGGAGGAGGAGGAAGGGATGAGGCAAGGTGGTGCGATAAGTGCAAGAAGAAGCACTCAGGAAAATGTGGCGCAGAGGTGACATGTTTCAAGTGTGGAAAGCATGGGCACTACGCCGAGGAATGTATTTTCAACAAAAAGGTGTGTTATGAATGTAACGAAGAGGGGCACTTCAAGCAAGACTGCCCAAGGAAAAATCAAGCAGCAAGGCTAGAGGCGCCGCCAAAGCTAAAGGCAAGAGCATTTCAAATGATCCTTGATGAAGCAGATGGTAATGCAAGGAATCAGGAATAAGGATCTTATATCTAAAGATCAAGTTATAAAGTAGCGATATGAAAAGTATCATGTATGTAGCCTATTAGAGGCATAATATAGGGTGAACTTGAACTTTTGTGTAATCGTTTCAAGGAATTAATATAAACCCTAGTTTTGCTAATTGATGTGTTGAATGATTGTCTGACTTTCTTGTATGGTGACTTAGTCGACAACGAGACAATACTTGGGACGAGTATGAGTAGGTGTGAAAGGTAGTAGATGCATATACTACCGGAAGCACATGACTCGCACTTGGATCAGGGAAAGTCACAAGGTTACCAAGAAGCTAGTAATTGATTCCGTTTTGTTCAAGTGTGTCATTACCTTTGTTTCGGTAGTGACTAGTAAGATGTTTCTTGTTCCGACCCTAGTGGTCATATTTAAAGTTGAGTTCGACTACGAGGAGTATGTTACGTGGTCTAGAGGACCAAGTTAGATGTAACATCTGACTTAAGTCAGAAGGTTGAAGTTAATGCGATTGATAGTGTCGCGCTCGTTGTTAAAAGAAGTTTGCAGGTAGAAATGCTACATGCTGAAATGTGATTATATCACATTAGAACATGAAGGAAGGTATAATTCCATTATGGGATTTAACTTTATTAAAGACCGAGTCTAAGCGTCGCATCGTGCGATGAGAGGTCAATAGAGCACAACCCATCGGTTTGTTACAATAGATAAAGGAAAGTATTTATCCTGAGAAGAAGAAGGAGTCCACAATGAGGACTTATTTGGTAACTTGAAGGTTACGATTGAAAGTACAACATAGTACGATAAGCAGATGCAAGATTAGGCATCTTCTGCGGTCAAGAAAGCCATAGAGTTAAATACTCTTTCGTGGAAACATGGAAGTTACGGTTATTACCTAGGATGAAGAAATAACGTGTGGAATCATTATGCGAGTCCTATTTCGTTGATGATTCCGGGACGTAATCATCCTAAGGGGGAGATAATTGTAACGCCCGTAGATCAGGGCTAGTCAATTTAGAGACGATAGGCGTCAAAAATGAACTTTTGATGAAAGATTATTTAGAATGAATAATCTTAACTAAGTTATAGTATATGTTACAAGGTTTCCGTGCATATAAAGAACGCCGAAATCCGAGTTATAACGAAGAAGTTATGACCTGTCGAAGTTTCGCGGCAGAACCGGCACGACGCTGAATGACGTAAAAAGTGAATTTACGTTAGAGTGATATTTAGCCTTAGCAATCTAAACGAAAGTCATAGAGTTCATTAACCATGAGCGTGCATAAAAAGAACGTCCAAATCTGACTTCGTATGAGGAAGTTATGATTTTTCGAAGTTTCGACTTAGCAGTATGCAGCCCGAATACTCGCTTTGAGATCGAGCGGTTTTTAGTCGAATCAATCTAAACGAAAATCGAAGATCTCGTTGTTGGTATCGAAGCGATGAAAAGTTAGGCGGGAACGGACGTCAAACGAAGAAGTTATGAACTAATAACAAAGTTTTTCTGTCCCGGCCTACTAAAAATAATTAATAAAAAATAAAGTCAAAATTTGAGGACGGAGTCTAAACGAAAGTTGTAGAGCGTAGTCTCACCTACGCGTGGATACAAAGAACGTCGAAAACAGAGTTCGTATGAAGGAGATATGAATTTTCAAAGTTTATTAAATAATTAATATTTAAAATTAATTATAAAATCTGGTATTATCCGAAGGGGAGTCATCAGACTCATCCGAAGTACGCCCAGCGTACTGCTGTACGCCCAGCGTGCAACGAAGCGTGACGTCCCTCGCACTCGAGTTCTTCGGATGACGCATGCCATGACGATTCGGACGCGTACGCCCCGCGTACTTCTGTACGCCCAGCGTACTCCGAGGCTCCAGCCTCCTATAAATAGGATGTGAGGGCAGCCGGATCATTTGCTCTTTTTCTCTCTTCTCTCTCCCGTTTTGCATCGTTTTTCATGCAAGAATTATCCCGAAGCCCCGGTATCATTCCCGAGCCCCGAAGATCCCGAGAAGTGCGATTCCCGAGCCGAAGCTCTGCCCGCGAGGAGTCCGGTTTTTTGTGAAGATCTTCCAGATCTGCCGAAGAATACTACTTCTACAAGCCGTAGTGTTGTCCGATCATCTTCTGATCAAGTGAGTGTGTAGTTACTTTCTTCTAACGCATAAATATTAAGTATTTTCTATAAAATATGTGCTATGTGTATAATATAAAGTTGTTTATATGTGTGGGTGTATAGTCCCTTTCATAAACACGGGTATAATACAAGTATGGTTTAAATGTATTAAGTATATGTTTGGGTGAGTGTGTGGTTACTTTCTTCTAACACATAAACATGAAGTATTTGTTATAAAATACGTGCTATGTGTTTATATAATGTTGTTTATTTGAGATGAGTGTGGAATAGATGTTTTATATATTTTTTTAAATTAGTTAAAATGCATATGTGTTTTATATCTACAAATATGTTGGGTAGAACATGGGTAGATGAGATAGTTGGTATGTGATAAAATGATGAGGTATGAAAGATGATTAAGAATGATATTGGCAGATGCACCAATTAGAGAATATCATAATACAAGCAGATGCGCTTAAGAATAATAACGGTAGATGCACCAAGTAGTGAATGTCGTAATCCTGGCAGATGCGCTTATAGGATAATGTCGGCAGATGCACCTAAAAGAGAATGTCCTAAACCTGGCAGTCGCGCCTCATAGTGTATGACGTAATCCTGGCAGAGGCGCTTAAAGGATAATGTTAGCAGATGCGCCTTATGTAGAAATGAAAGTTTGTGCTAATTCCTTAGGTCAATCCTTAGGAATGAATGAAGGAAGGATAATTGATTAATAGGGTAAAACCTTAAGAAATAAAGAAGATAATGGTGATGGGTAATTGGGTTGATTGTTTAATGGTTGAATATAATAATTATATTATTGTGGGTCGAAAACCCTATATGCTCACCAGGCTCCTAAGCCTGACCCACTCAGTTTTCTTTGCATTACAGGTAATGGCACAAGAGTATAAGTTGGTGGACTTGACGAGAGATTTTGGATTATAGGCCAGTAGTTATGAATAACTGTTGTAAGGTCTATTTTGTTTTGTTTATGCTTTTGGTCTGTATTGAACATGACATCCCGAGATTTTGTTATATAATGAAAATACATTTCTTTAAAGAAATGCTTTGATAATTTTTATCATATTTTGTTTTGGGAACAAATTCCGCAACTGTTTTCTTTAAAAGATTACTCTGATTTTAAAAACCAAGTATAAACAAATCGGTCTTTTCTGGCCGAGAAATTGGGGATGTCACACGGTAAGTGAGTATTTTGAAAATGACCCAAGGTTTCATACTATGTTTTACTTGTCAGATAGAAAGTTGCATTGAGGGAAAGAAATAATAGGCTTGGGTCAAGAAGCTAAGTGTACAATGTCCAAAAATCCATGCTACTTGTTTAAAATTTAAACTTGATTTATAAAAACTCTCAGACAAAGAGATAACATACACTTGGCGTGTGGATTAATAATAGGCAAGAACATAATGGTAGTAATTTGTCGAAAAGTATCAATGTTCTAAAATTCCCTAATTTTGGAAACTTTCATGATTTATAATACTAAAAGTGACATAAAAGAGTAAATTAAGAGATGTTTTGAAATCGAAGTTCTGGTAATGTAATATAAACATATTAGGAACAAAAGGTTCTGAAATGACATGCTCAAACTCAAGAAATCATATTTAGGAAAAATGGAATACTTAAATGAGAAAATTGTCAAAAATGTCAAAGATGATTGTTATGCCCTTTTGAAGCCTACATGAATACTAAAATGGAAATCCAATGCTAATGGAATGAGCATGAACGAAGCCAGAGATATAGTTTCGAATAATGAGTACGTACTACCAGTGCCTGAAGTCTCATTCGTACCAATAGGAGGAGTCAAGTGTTTCACTCGAGTCTGTAATCTTCCAATTAGCTATACTGCCTTTGTAAGCTACTCATTTCCTTTGCCTCATGTTTGAGCATCTTCGCTCTAGGATATGTTGAAGGCCTTAAACTCGACAATAAATATGGAGAAAATTATTTTAGGAACTTGACAAATTTATATTAGAAGAACTAAAATTTCATGAACTAAAACGTTATAGATGTTTCCATACAAATTGTTCAACTTTCAGCTACATTTGGAGCTCATGCAACATATAGTGATACACTTCAAAACTTGATGAGGGTTGAATACCCCATTTAGCTCCGAAATTATTTTGAAACCCCAAGTGCTTAAATAAAATCATTATTTTTCTACAAAAATAAGAATTTAATGGCCATAAATTCAAAATAATCATTTACAAATGAGATAAAAATCTAAAAAATTGTAGAACTGATGTACTCACAAAATAAGGACCCCATATACAATTTTAAACTATTTGGGCACTACTTGGTATTTTATTCAGATTTTTCAATGAATTACATCATGAATTTACAAAACTGGGTCATATGACTCAATGGCTTGAATCAATATTTTTCCCAACTTTGGTAACATTATGCGAACCTGTAAAAATTAACCTGGGAGTTTTTGCAACTATTTTCTATTTACTTTGAAGTTTTCCTATTATTTAGACATAAATTGCAAATAAATAACAAATGACCATCAAAATTCTCTATAAAATTTATGGACACTAATACCCTCTTTTAGAACCATAATATAAATGTTTACAACTTTTAAAGTCAATTTTCATGCCTTTATGGATTTTTGAACACAAGGCACCGTGAATTCAATAATACCAATAATGAACCGAACAAACTTTGGGCACTTTGCGACACCACTAGTTGGATAGGTAGATCTTAGATAATGGTTTAGTGAATTGTATCTCACTAGAAAATATTTGTTCCATAGGGCACTAGTAAAAATCGATCTCTACAATGCCGAACCGCGAAGCTCGAACCGCAAACTATCCCTAGTGAGTACTCATAACCCCCTTTATATTGTTTTCATGTTTTCGAGTGGAAAGCATGCTACTGTTTTATGAGCTATACGTACTATTTTATGAACTTGTGGAACTTTGTTTTATGAATATGTTGAACTCTATTTTGTGAACTTGTTGAGCCTTGTTTTATGAACTGAATGAACTTGGAACGATATTGTTTTATAAACTTGATAAACTTGGAACGAGACTCTTTTATGTACTTTGTGTTATGAACTCTTGATATGAACTTTGTGATATAAACTTGTTATGAATTTTTTATGTTAAGTCCCCGAGAACCTAACTACAACCTATTAACTTGTTTTCATGCTGACGGTCTTATGGATAACGCTATTTGGGGTAGACGGCCCCCACTCACCGAGAACCGCGAGTGCATATTTTCATGAACTAACATCATGGGAACCATATGATGGGTTTTGGTCCTAAGAACATCCTATGTGCTCATACAAACCCTAATGCTTGGATCTAGGTTTCTCTATTGTACATGCAAGTTATCCAAGACTATAAACCCTAATTCTAGCATACAAGTAATCATATTAACATGAGAATAGGTTTAAGATGTTACCTTGATTGTTATGTAGCAATAACAATCCCAAATCTCCTTGTATTGACTTTAGAAAGCTTATAGTCACAATTGTCACTCCTCTAATGGTTCACAAACACCATAAGCAAGAGGATGAAGAGGAGAGAGGATGGAGGCTGCCCAAAAACGTCTACAAACCCTAGATGAGTCTTATACACGTTTTTGGTCATAAGGGATCTCTTTATATATGAGGCAATTAGGGTTATCTAACAAGGAAACCCTAATTTGGATGCTTAAGCCCTAAGCAACCCATGGAGCCCTTTCCTTAAGGCCTTGGACGATTTCATATGGGCTTCCCCCATAGAATTCGTCCACCTTATAATAAAAGGCAATCCATGGCCCAAATTGCAATTATCTTATACTTACAATTCCAGTCCCTTAAGTTTAATTAATCTCTTTTAATCACAAAACTAATTACTAATTAATTATTTACTAATATTAACTAAACAATATGATTTCTCCTTTAATATATTATTCTCATAATATATTAATAAATCATATTTAATCCTTCCTCTCCATAATTCATCCTATCAAGTTGCTTTGGTGAAGGCAACCCAAAAGGACCATGCACCATCGGGTCAAGTACATACCAAAATAGTTATAGACTTAGACACTAATCCAACAGTCTCCCACTTGGATAAGTCTAATAACTATTATGTGTATGACTTCAGATCCTGATCTGCAATCGTAGCTTTCCAAAGCCGTTGTCAACTCTGATCCTATCAGATACGCGTGTCCTTTAGATAAGGGATCATATATTCCTCCATTCTAGATATCATATGAGATATGATTTCAAATCATTCTCTTTGTACTATATCTCGATTCCCGATTTATGACGACTGACTAATTGAACAAATCAAATTAGCCCTAGTCCGGCCAAGCATTTATGTTTGTCATCACTAAATCATCAAGGGGCCCAAAGATATCGCTTTTATCCTACTTTGGATAAAAGGAACGGATAAACTTTGATACAATGCTTGCTTGCACTTACTCACCGAATCACACACAATAATATGTTTTATAACACCAAGTTACTAGTGCGTTTACATATTATCAATGTGCAACCGATTCGCAAGATACAACTCACACATCTCGTTTTCAAGAATATAAGATGTTATCGTCTCACCAATCACTCGTGATACAATTCATGGAGTGATCCAAGTGAGCGTGGGTTTAATACAATGCTCAAATCATATTCATAAGCACTCATGAACGTTGCAGCAAACATTTGCTTATGTCTAATACTCTTTTAGACAATCCACACACCAATTCACTAAAGTCGTCATTCATATCTACTTCCAATATATGAACGACTGTGGCCCGTTCGAATAATTCGATTATTCTCAATAAATTTAATTATTCTGGAAGTCAAAACATGCAAATGAGAAACACAAGAATAATACTAATCCCATATGGCCTCAAACCTTTGACTATAAATAAAACTCCTTTTATTTATCACCATATCGATTACTCATTATTTGTTGTTTCGGGTAATCAACTTCTTACTTGAATTATTACACTTGTCCCATGCTCTTAGCATGCACACAATGTTTACCTATGGTTCTTACTTTTTGTGAAATAGATCAAATTGAACACATTTCCAACCATTCTCATTTCACAACTCCAAATCCTTTTTCATAAGTGTAAGAATATCAAATACTTGCCACTTATAGAATATGCTAGATTCTAACACTTTATGCAATGATCCTTTTGTAATGTCACTGCACCAACGTCACGAAGACTATTGCCAATGATATTACAAAGTTCTCTATCGGAGATTGTTACAAGACAATTCCTTAGATATGATGTCTCTCACTCAAAGTACATTCCTTTGAACATCCTTTGTATAAAAGTTTCTAATCTAGTCATAGATTTTCAATATCCAATTTTCAATATGGACACGTTTCCATATTTTCCATATGACAACTCATTCTTAATAGAATCTTATCTATTCGTAATGATGTCGATATGCTCCATCCAATATGGAAACATTTCCATAATTTCCATATGACAACTCATTCTTAATAGAATATTTTCTATTCATAATAATGTCGATATGGTCCATCCAATACCATGCTTCCAACTACTCACAAGCGACCAATCCTCGTGAAACTTTGGATTGTCCTTTGATAGTTGTTTAATTATTTTAGTCAAAACCAATTCTAGTCCTTTTTCCCTTTAAATGCGCTAGACATTTGGAAAATTTTAGAATGGTCAAATATTAAAGCATTTACAATCGATCCTATACTCGAAGCGTATGGGACACGACGCATAATGTTTTATTTGCTATGTTCTCAAAATTCGAATTGTGAAGAGGAATGCCGTAATCATAATCAAAATTTTAAGAACATACTATGTACCTTTGACTAAATTTATTAACATTTCTCAACCTAATCCTTTAGATTTGAAATGAAGCATAATATTCTCTCCCTTAATTATAGCAAAACAACCTTTCAACTCTTACAACTTTGCAAAGTATGACTCTTGTTTTCTATAATTAATATTGCTAACCTTGCAATAATTTCCTTAATAATCATTCAATCATAACATTTATGCTCCCACTATCATGATGATTATTATAAACATAACACTTATGCTCCCACTAGTTTTGAGATGTATTCAGAAACAGCTTAACTTTCAGAAAAACAATGCTTATTGAATTTCTTAAGTTCATGTTTCTAATACTTAGTGCTTTGATAATCTTTTATCAAGGCTTCTTGAACTTATACACCTTTGCCTTAGATAATTCATATGAGTGTCTAAACAATTGTCAAACCTCACAATTCAAATTATGGAAAGGGATACCGTAACCATAATCGAATTCGAGAATGCAATTTTACAATCACTATCTTCTTAAAATCTTTCTTAGTGAAAGCATTTCCTCACAATCATTTTCATGAAGGAGGAAATCTTATGAAACTTAGATTTAAATGGTGTATTTGTTCGTATCCATGTGAATTTTTCAAAACCAAAGTTCACCACAAATTCAAACTCATATGGACCGAACTTTCTTAATCTTGATTTCTTGCCTTATGGTAGCACAGTTGCCCACCATGTCTTCCAAGTAGTTAAGCAACTCACCTTTTCTTATCAATGTACTTTCCATTGATCAAGGTCCTTGCCTTTTATGCATTCAAATGAGAACTCATAGGACTCATATGCATAATTAACTCGATTGGATTGGCACAGAAACAAAATAATGTCAACACGATAGGTTGTAAACCTCAACTCGTGTGCTAGTGATGATTGATAAGGTCTATTTGATTTGTTCTTGAAGCCTTTCAAGACCATTAAGACTCCCACTTACTCCTTGACATATAAGATTCTCTTGTCAAAACATTTCTTGACAAACAAATATTCAAGAGTTAGTGTAGCTTTTATCAAAACTCTTCATAAATTGCTCCTAGTTGGTCTTTGTCTTATCCAAGACATCACAACTTTCCACATTTGATGAATGTTATAAACCTTTCTTAATACTTATCACTCAATGTCGCGATCTTAACTCTAAGACTTGTTATTGGAACGAAGTATGATTGACTTCTTGATTTAACCATTTCTCCAATCCTTGATTCCTCTTCTTAAACATACAATTGTACTAAGACTCACTTAGAGGATCAATTGAGATATAGTTCTTAATCATTAAGATCTATCATAAAGCATAAAAGGTACTCTCCCTTCTTCTTAGAATGGAGAAACTTTTATCTTTCGGCCTACTTGATTCTTCTTATTCGTTCTGCTATTGATTTAAACTTTTTCAATCAATTCAGAATTACACTTAATCTTGTAAGTATAATCATATTTACTACACCTTTAGTAAATCATGACAAATATCTTTGTTACTCTTATGGTGGACTTGATCAACACGCAAATTTGTGTATTCGATCTCCAAGTCCTTCACTTGACACTTTGTCAATGAATTTGTTTAATTTCCAAATATGAAATTTCTCATTCATCGTGCAACCAAGTTGCATGATTCCAAGTTTCTGTCCAATTGAAACTTGGGCGATGAGAAACTCTCCTTATTTGGTAAACTTTCGACTTTCCATAAATAACATAATAAGAACCAAATCCATTATTGTTAATAATAGAAACATTTTAACATCATTTTTTCATACACGCCATTGTAAGGATAATATAAATAATATAAAAATCAAAATTTATTTTATTGCGGAAAAATTTGTCCTTACAATGCAACTCATTGAAAAACTTATGCTAATACATCTTTCTTAGCAATCTAATTCTAACTCTAAGTAGTAGCTCAAGAATCTAATCTTCGAGAAATGTGATCGAAATCCATTCCTTCACGGTTAGATTCTGCTCACTTCTTCCCTTAAGCTTCCTTTCTTTTCTTCGATCCTACAATAACATCAATTGTAATCTTATCGCATTATGTATTAAGAATCTAGAATAGAAGCTAAAAAGAGTTATTTAATGGATTTTACCTATATTAGAGCCATACGTTTCGACTCTCCCATCTCTTAGATCTCTTAGGTAAATGGGGCAGCTTCGTCTCCAATGCCCTTTCTCTTGGCAATAAAAGCAAATTGACTCTTTTGGAACATGACATGGAACTACTTCAAACATTGCCTTTCTCTTATGATCAAACTTTTTGATCATAGCATGTCTTTCGTTGCCATTGTTTATATCCATAGAGGTCTTGAAGGCAGATTCACCAATCAACTTTGTTTTTCTATTGCGCCAAACCATTGCTGATTCAGTAGCAATAAGCATATAGGTGAGATCTATAAGGGTCACGTCGCGGTTCATCATATAGTACTCTCTTATGAACTCACTATTTGAGTTAGGAAGTGACTGAAGAACCCAATCAACAACCATTTCCTCACAGACAACGGATCCCAACATTCTTAACCTATCAATGTGTGACTTCATCCCTAGGACGTGTGCACACACCGGCTTTCCTTCTTTATGTTTACTTGCCAAAAGGGCTTGAGTGATCTTGAACTTTTCAAGCCTTTGAACTTGTGGGTTAGGGAGAATTATTGGAGGAGGTGGAGGAAGTGAAGCATGATTCCTTGTTCCTCGATCGAATCGTGGAGTATCATCTTCATGTGGAAAGCTTGTTCCACGGGATTTGGGAAGACCATAGTTGTCGAACTTTGACATCTATAAAACGGTAGAAAATGAATTCAAGTTAGTTGATTGATTGAGTCCTTAGTAAATTACCCAAATGAGATACTAAGGCTAGGACCCAACACAATATTCTACAACTCGGGAGAGGGATGCCTTAACCCAAATTGCAGAACATTTGAAGGTAAGTGAATGACGATTCACTAATTTCCATCATGAAAAACGAAAAAGAAATTTTAAGTTTTAAATCTATGAAAACTCCTAGATCCTTTGAGATTCATTGAACTTTCAATGGCATGTTTAAATCTCGGTATGCCCCTCTTGTTTGTGACTAGGATGCCGAGGATCACAAAGCGGGTGTGAATAACCATGCAAACTTACATGGTGCCCTCACATGTTATAGTGACCTATTCGATGTGCCGGTAAACCACACACGCTCCACCGAACTATGACAAACATTGAGTCACCCTTTGCTACCTTTGCTTAGAACCATTTAGTGTGCCGGTAAACCACACACGCTCCACTAACGTCTTCGCAAGGGCACAAAGTGTAATTTCATGGAATTGCATCAATTCACTTTCCCTAAGTAACTAAGATTGGGAATTTGAAAAACATTTAGTTACTTTAGTAATTCATTATACTTATAATGGAAGGTTTCGTCCTATCCTACCCATTCGGCTAACGACTCTCCACTAGTCAAGAGTGCGGTGGGTAAGAGTGGATACCCATTCAATCGCCATTTTATAGGCAATTTCCTTAAACACCCCTTATAGACCAGCTTCGTGAATGAGGGCTACTAACGGTAAGACTGACTTTTACTCATACATATATATAATGTAAGACTTTTAATGTTATATATATATATATATATATATATATAGTATAGGGTGTATTTTACACTTTTAAAATACTAGGTGGTTTAATTTAACAATTATACTTTTAATTCAATTAAATTGTTAACCTAAACTTTTATGGATTTATTAAACCTCTTTTAATTATACACCTTAATTAATTAATAAAACCATAAGGGAGTGATTTGAACTTTTCAAAACATTACTAGGGTTTTAGAATTTAACATTCCTAATTAAACTTTTAATCAACTTTTAAATTCCAAAACTTGAGGGCAAGTTTTCAAACATTTCAAAACATTAGGGTTTAGAATTTAAATATACATCAAAATTAAGCAATTAATCAAAATTTAAATTCCAAAACTTGAGGGCAAGTTTTGAAACCTTTTTCAAAACATTAGGGTTTCAACTATTTAAAT
Organism: Lactuca serriola; assembly: GCF_051521515.1. Classification (NCBI taxonomy): domain Eukaryota; kingdom Viridiplantae; phylum Streptophyta; class Magnoliopsida; order Asterales; family Asteraceae; genus Lactuca; species Lactuca serriola. Next base: position 17,381,702 of record NC_136414.1, on the reverse strand, counting down.
TTCAAAACAACAAAACTTTTGAGGTCAAATTTAAACTATAAAACCTAAAGGGGAAAATATGAAACATTTCATAACACAAGGATCAAATAACAAATAATCTAAATTAACAATTAATCACATAATTATCCGTGTTTGATTTATTTAAAGATTTCTTGCAAAACAATTTACCAATTTAATTAAAATAATTAATCAATTATCACATTAGGAAACAAATATTTTATTAATTGATAAATATATTCAATTAGATCAAGAATATAGTCATATATATCAAAAAAGCGGATTTATATTGATCTAATATGATAAGGCAACTATCCTTAAACAAAAACAACAAGAAATCCCGGTTTTCCCTCACTCTGACCAGCCGACTCGTCGAGTTCAGCATGGACTCGTCGAGTTCAGCATGAACTCGGCGAGTTCATCTAAAAAACTCGACGAGTTCTGACCCTAAAAGCACAAAAATCGAATCTTTTAATTATACAAAGCATCAATACAATAGAAACCAGTCTAGGCTCTGATACCACTGATGGGTTTTGGTCCTAAGAACATCCTATGTGCTCATACAAACCCTAATGCTTGGATCTAGGTTTCTCTATTGTACATGCAAGTTATCCAAGACTATAAACCCTAATTCTAGCATACAAGTAATCATATTAACATGAGAATAGGTTTAAGATGTTACCTTGATTGTTATGTAGCAATAACAATCCCAAATCTCCTTGTATTGACTTTAGAAAGCTTAGAGTCATAATTGTCACTCCTCTAATGGTTCACAAACACCATAAGCAAGAGGATGAAGAGGAGAGAGGATGGAGGCTGCCCAAAAACGTCTACAAACCCTAGAGGAGTCTTATCCACGTTTTTGGTCATAAGGGATCTCTTTATATAGGAGGCAATTAGGGTTATCTAACAAGGAAACCCTAATTTGGATGCTTAAGCCCTAAGCAACCCATGGAGCCCTTTCCTTAAGGCCTTGGATGATTTCATATGGGCTTCCCCCATAGAATTCATCCACCTTATAATAAAAGGCAATCCATGGCCCAAATTGCAATTATCTTATAATTACAATTCCAGTCCCTTAAGTTTAATTAATCTCTTTTAATCACAAAACTAATTACTAATTAATTATTGACTAATATTAATTAAACAATATGATTTCTCCTTTAATATATTATTCTCATAATATATTAATAAATCATATTTAATCCTTTCTCTCCATAATTCATCCTATCAAGTTGCTTTGGTGAAGGCAACCCAAAAGGACCATGCACCATCGGGTCAAGTACATACCAAAATAGTTATGGACTTAGACACTAATCCAACACCATAGACATGATGGAATGGGGCAAGAACAGTCGTTAGGCTTGGTTGTGAATGGAGTGCTTTGGCATTCAACACTCATTTTAAGTTGGAACTTTTGTTGAACAAATCTATCTTTTTTTTACTGAAATGATGTACCTTTATAAACCTGTGAACTTACCAACTATTTTATAGTTGAACCTCGTTTTTCCATGCTTTGTAGGAAACGGTCAGTGATCTAGTTTAAGACACCACGATGATTTATGTTTATTGCTCTTTGTATGTACTAGACTATGTAATATGGAACGAAAATTTAATATTGTTTCGTATATGATGTAAACATAAGATTGCTCAATGATTATGGTTGATAATCCTATTTACTTTGTGTTATGGGACCTTAGCCAGTCAGCCTTTGTGTTTCCGCTTTAACGGAGTGTGACAAAAGCAAAGAGTAAACAAGGTATGGACTTTATACCTCAAAAGTCACCAAAAGATGGAGCTAAATCTGAATCTCTAATCTCCCCTCCAAGTAATGAGTCTTCCAACTTCTTATTTTATCACTTCAAAGAGCACAAAACCCAACAAAGATCAAAACCAAGGCTCAAGAGCACCTCACAAAGCAAATGGACGAATTAGGGTTTTCAAGGGTATGTCATGTCCAAAAGAGGCTATCACATGGATTATATATGGTGCAACACCCTACAATTAGGGTTTTCATTAAACGCACGTATGTCTTGTGTACATAAGTGTACGCCCTGCGTACTAGCCTTAAGGACCATTTTGCAAACTTTTTCGATTAGAATAAAATATTAAACTTACCAATTTTCCAAGCGTTACATGAACATACCAAGAGGTACGCAGCGCGTACTGGTAGGCGGATGAGTACGTCGAGCGTATGCCTCTCAGTAGGCTTTTGGACATCGGTTGGGCCTTGAACCTTTGGGCCTTAGCTAGTTTTTGGGATTTTGCATGTTTAGAGTGGCTAGGCCTCAGAAATCTATTAGTCGGCCTTAGGTTGTTTGAGTTGAGCTTTTTTAGGACTTGGAGTCCATTATTGTGTTTTTGGGCCAAGCTTGGTTAGGCCCATCATGGGAAAGGTAAATGGGCCTTTATCTTAGGAGTTTGAACTTGGGGTTTAGGCCCACAATTATGCTTTATATCCTATCTGTGATTAGGGTAATTTGTGTATGTTTAATGTGAGATCTTCTGGTTCGGTAGCCGAGCAGTTAGTTATTTATCAGCGGACCGAGGTAAGTTTTCTCAATGTATCAATGGGTTGAAGGCACCAAGCTTGGCCGATTATTTTTGATATAGGATGCTAGTTATATTTGTGATATGTGTATGAAGGACCAGGATTTCACCCTTGACAATTGTATAAAAGACCAGGATGTGGCCCTTGATGTAACATCCCAAAAAACATGGCCAAAACTTTCTTTTAAAACATTAATAAAACCATAAGTATTAAATCATTTCAACCATAAATAAAGGAATATATAACAAATCAGAGTATCATTGCAAAACACTTATTCATTTGATCAAAGTAAACATCCCAGGCTAAAACTCCTTTAGTGTGTGTGTGCCATGCGATCACCCCGAACTCCTCCCTCCGCTACCGGAAGTACCTGAAACCAAAACTGAAAACCGTAAGCACGAAACTTAGTGAGTTCCACAACATACCACATACCATATACACATAACCATGAACACATAACAACATACTGGCCCCCCGCCCGCTACATCGGGCCTTACCCAACATCGGGCCCCGCCCGGTATTAGGCCCCACCGGGCATCGTGCCCCACTCGGTATACAGATCTGTCTATCTTATTCCCCGCCTGTCTCCTGGCCTCTCCCACTACACACATACATACAATCAAATAGCATACTAGTACATAAACAAACACTCTCTAACTATACACAGGTCTAAGGCCTCGCCTAACTAGGGCCCTGCCCCTGCTTACTCCCTTGCTATCACGGGCCTCGTCCCTACTTTGCTAATGTTGAGATGGGGAACCTCATCCATACTCAACTAGTGATGAGATACAGGACCTCGCCCACACTTACCTCTCTACCAGGTGCATACAAGTATCACAGAGACAACAAGTATAATCTAACATACAACATAAGGATCTTCCTCATGATTGCCCCGACATCGGACCCCCAGACTGGAAAACATACTATCATCTAATCATACTACGAGATTACCCCAACAACGGACCCCCGGTCCTGAATCTGTCATACCTACTCATGCAAGAATCACAAAGACCTCTGGCATTCTAACCTTCCACGGGTCGCGCCCGACATCAGGTCGTAACCCGGAACATATAACATAAGTGCCTAAGGCTAACCCCCGGGTCTTCCTACTATACATAAACATAAACATAATGGGCCGGCATTGGTGCCTTATACCCATAGAAACAGTTAGGAGACTCACCTTGCACTGCTGAATACTAGCTGAACACTTTTGGCTGCTATCCGACAACTCCTAAACTGCTGATCCTTTGGCTCCCCAAACTATCAATACCCAAAATAGCACTTAGACCACAATACCCTCAAAAGTCAAACCATGTCAAACCTGGTCCAATTCAACGTTCAAAGTCAATGCTCCGAGTTGACCCAACTCGCCGAGTTGACCTACCAATTCGTCGAGTCCCATAGTCCACACAAAACTCTGGACTTTGATCCTACTCGTCGAGTGCACCTTCAACACATCGGGACCCTCCTTCATCTGACTCGCCGAGTTCCTCTTTAAAATTGCCGAGTCCACCTTCATAAATTAAGGAGATTACCTTAGACTCATATGAGTTCCTCCTTGAACTCGTCGAGTACTGTAAGTCCCCAAAATGCTTAAGTATCAATCAGATCCGTTTGATGGTGCGGAATCCCAATCAAACGGATGATGCCAGATCACAATAAGAAGAGAATGAGAAGAAGAATAAGATGAATCTAACGATGTATTCAATAATATGAATGATGCTCCAACACATAAGATTCTCTCTCACACACTATTCTTCTCTCTAACTTTCTCTCTCTACAATAGGCTCCACTCCTTCTCTCTAGCCTTGAGTTGCACACTCACATGACTCCTCACCCCATATATATGAGACACCAGCCGTACACGTGTGTACAGCTGCACACGGGTGTGCGGTCGTACACACGAGTACGGTCATACACAGCCACAAAATTACAAATTACATTATAGAAAAATATATTTTCCTAGAAAAGCAAAGTATAAACCATATTTTTGAACCAACAATCTCCCTCTTGGTTTATAGCTTTCTTTTCGAATTGACCCAACAAGCTCCCCCTAAAAAGTAGTTGGCTTTTCTTGTTAGTCTTGATTGAGAGCTTTGGCTTCAGCTTTAATCTTCAAATTCTTCACAGCATCATGATGAACATATGAATGTTCAATGAATGACTTCATCTTGAGCAGTTGGGAATTTCTTCAAAATTTGACATTGAATACACATTGGGTGAGGAGGCTTCTTGAAAAGTTTCTTGAAAGATGGCGCTTTCAGCTTGAGAATCTTCAGAGAGAACATCAGAGAGAACAAATCTTTTTGGATCACTTCAGCAGGTTCAAGATAGCAGCAAATTGATTGAGGAGGATTCAATGCAACTTGACACATAATCTTCAATTCAGCTTCACCTTGTTTCTAGGGTTGACAAATTGAATGTTGAAAGAATAATCTTCATTTCTTGTTCCTTCGAATGAGAATTCTTCGATGCTCACGGATGAAGCTTCGGCTCAGAAATCTCGATACAGACTCCATGAGTCTCATCTACATCTGAATTCATTTTTCAAGACAAAACAAAACTAAAAGAAAACTTTAGCACACAATATTATTGGATTTTTAATTTTCTAATTTTTGTTTGATTTTTGAATTTTCTGATTTTCGTTTGATTTTTATTTTTTTTAATTCTCCCCCTAAATTTGTGCATAGAGGAAAACTATGAACAAATTTAACAAAAACAAAAATATTTGGGATCAAAGTTGTGAGACAGTCTTAACTTTGTTTATCAGAACCTTCACCTTCATGAAAAGATCTGGTCAATTGTCGGTATTGTGGTCCACTTAAACACGCAGGATATTGACAAACTTTTCTAAATAAACCATTTAGCTGACGACGACCACGAGTATTGTTGTCTACTTAAATTAAGCAGCGAGATCTACAGACAACCTCTTAAATATTTCAATTTTAGTTGCTCTAGAACGTGTTCCCCACTTCCCAATATACCCTGGTTATCAAGAACTTCCTAAGGACTCCTTACTTTAGGTGAGTAAACAATTATTAAGGAGGAAGTCAGATTTAGAGATAGATGCATATGTTGTGTCCCAGGTCGGATCTCTTACAATCACCCAAAGGGGACAACATATGACTAACAGAGATATAGGGATTGAGAGGTAGAATGTTGCATATGTTGTGTTCTAGGTCGGATATGTTTCAATCACACAGATGAGACAACATATGGCTAATAGATAGAAATAGTTTCATAGATAGGGAGGTGCGTAGAAATAGAGTTGCATATGCTGCATTCCAGGTCGGATCTCTTCCAATCACGCGGAGGAAGCAACATATGACTGACAGATAGAAAGCAAGAAAATAATTTCCTACATACCTACTTTATCAGAACCCCCAGTCGTCCTATCAGAACCAAAATTAAGGACATAAGTCCGTACATCAAGGAAAATTTGAATCACTGTTGTATATGCGTATTAATTTAATGTATCTCGTGGGTTCCCATGTTTATCTCACTGCTCAATCTACCTGAGCATCGTATGGTCAGTCCAAACAATCTTATCCAAATCCATAATGTCAAATCCTCCGTGCCTACCAGCACATTGAACACAGAGTCTAGACAATTTAGATTCAGTCCCTTACACAAGTTTTAGACTGCCCGTTATCACTTTCATAATATCACTTCCCAAAACAACCTACTAACGAAAAACTATAAGAAAATAAAAGATAAATGTCTTTGAAATGAATCAATTTAAGATAAACTCAGGAGTATAGAGAGCAAAACGCAAACCGTAACTCACCAATTGAATTTGCATCCAGAAGGTCTGAGAACAACATGTATAATCTCAGAAAAGATCCGAAAATTCTTCACATCATTAAGCACAAACCCCATGAGTGATCCCTTCCTTTCTTCCTTTCCCGCAAAGGACACGTACTCTCAAACAAAGGTCTGAATGTTGTACAGTTGAGAGATGTCTCCTATCATGTGCCTGGAACAGCCACTACAAACAAAATGAAGTCTGATGATATGTCTCCATAGCTGCTCCGACACAGAGTGGGATCAGTTGGTCTTTGGAACCCAGTCCATTTTGAAACTGGGTTGACCTTTTTCATCCTTGCAAGGTACTTTCTCCCATGATATAACTAGTTTATCACAAACAGAAGATGAAGAAATATTAGAAGCATTAGGAGATCTGGGAGAGTTAACCTTCAGAACCCATCTATAGTTGGGTTTAACACATTTCTTTTTCGATCCGATGGGTGCCTTGGTACTTGCTTTTGAGCTTGATGTCGGTCATTGAGATGGCTTTGACCTAACTGGTCTTGGCTTCACTGGAGCATATCTTGGATTTGGTTTCTTGGCCGACTTTCCCTTCTTGTCCTTAGGATTTTGATTTTTTGCCTTTTGTGCGTTCCAATCGCCATTGTCTGAATGTGACCTTGAGGGGTTTCTTTTGGAAAATCTCCCTCTTGGCGCGTTCTGTCACCCTTGTGCATAGTAGGGAACGTATGCGCGATTTGTACAATTTCGGGCAATGTGTCCAGGTGTTCCACAGTGAAAACATGTATTTTTCTTCACTGGGAAGTTGTTTCTTCCTGCCCCTGGTGGCGTGTCCTTTCCTCGTCTCTGATTGTTCCCACAAGCACACTTATAGCAAGCCGTCGGTTTCGCTTGTTTTGGTGGCTTGTATTTCTCAACAGTAGGTTTAGAAGTAACTGAGTTAGAAGCAACAGATTTAGAGTTTAAGGAGACATTTTTTTGTTCAGTAGTACTCTCCTTGTTCTCATCTTCTTCTACTTTACCTGCACTGGAAGTAGAAACAGCAGTATTGTTCACTTCAACACCCTCAGTTAGCCCTGATTGTTCAGTCTTAACTGAAGCTGGAGCAGGGATTTGGCCATACTGAGCAAACATTTCTTCTTCATTGGTCTCAAGGGGTGGGTTATAGTTTTCATTAAAGGGAGATGGCACACTGTGATACCCTAGACCCTTGTTTTGATTATCTTTGAATTTTAATTGCTTCTCAATCATCGAGGCAACTACCTCACTTGACACATCATATTTTCTAAAATTAAAATCTGCATTTTCAAAAATTTTTTACAATGTGTCAAGCGCGGCTGTCACAGAAGCAAGTTGTCTCTTAATATAGTCATAATTTTCACAATTATTGCTAAATTCCTCTTGACGTTTTCTAAAATCCTTAGTTTTGGCCTCTAGTTGTGCTTTTAAGGGTTTTTGACCTTTCCTTAGAGTATAACCTTCATATTTAAGGTCCTCATTTTCTCTTTTTAGCAAATCAATTTGTTCATGAAGAAATTTAATTGTAGTTTCACAAGATGGAGTACATGCTTCATTTACCGGAATGGATGAGGAACTCATTTTTTTTTTATTATTTTGATTTTTTTTTTAAATGCCCTTTGACTAAAAACTCAAAAGTCAACCTTAAAAGTCAAATTTAAAAAGTCAAACTTGAAAAGTCAAACTTAAAAGTCAAACTGAAAAGCTAAATTTGAAAATTTAAAAGTTAAACGAGAAAGTCAAAGTTTAAAGTCAAAGGTCAAAATTTAAAAGTCAAAGTCAAAATTTTAAATAAAAAGTCAAAACTAAAAGTCAAAATTTAAAAACTAAAATTTTTGGAAGAAAATGTAGCTTAAAAGTAAAAGAAATTGATGTTGGGGCTAAAAATGTCAAATTGGCGAAATTAGTTGCGAAATGGAGAAGCTTGTTCGAATCCCGGCAGCCCCAATTTCCCTTTCCTTTTTTTAATATGAAGTTGTGCTGCGAGGACGAGGTTCGAACTTCGGACCCTATGCGAGGATCAGACCGTACACGAGACCGAGCCGCACACCGAGACCGCACACGCCTAGCCGCACACACCGAGCCGCACACATCCGAGCCGCACACTCCCTGGCCGCACACGCGAGCCGCACACCTTCAACAGATTCGTGAAAAAACGACGTTTTTCACCCCTTTTTCCTCTAAAACTCGACCAAAAACTCATTTTTATGAAAAATGCAAAGAACAAACCCCCCTTAATTTTCAGAGATCTATCCCAAAATGCAAATATCTTTTCAAAATAAGATCAAATATGCTCCAGATCTGACAAAATTGATTGATACAATCCAAGCTCTAATACCAGTTGTAAGTCCCCAAAATGCTTGAGTATCAATCAGATCCATTTGATGGTGCGGAATCCCAATCAAACGGATGATGCCATATCACAATAAGAAGAGAAGGAGAAGAAGAATAAGATGAATCTAATGATGTATTCAATAATATGAATGATGCTCCAACACATAAGATTCTCTCTCACACACTATTCTTCTCTCTAACTTTCTCTCTCTACAATATGCTCCACTCCTTCTCTCTAGCCTTGAGCCACACACTCACATGACTCCTCACCCTATATATATGAGACACTAGCCGTACATGTGTGTACAGCCGCACACAGGTGTGCGGCCATACAAAGCCACAAAATTACATATTACATTATAGAAAATATATTTCCCTAGAAAAGCAAAGTATAAAACATATTTTTGACCCAACAAGTACGATGATCTTCAGGTCCACCAAGAACCCAAACTAGCGGAATCCTCTTCTAGATTCAACCCCCCTTACATAGAAATAGGAATATTGGGAAACCACGCCCCGACTCGCTGAGTCCAAAGAGCAACTCATCGAGTCCCCTAAGGTACAACTCTATTCAGACGATTTCAGAGGGTCTAAAAGCATCCAAAACATAGATCTGGACCCAAACACCTAAAAACCATGCAAAGTTCCTGCCTTTTTCCTCCACTCATAGCCTTTTGAGCTAAAAAGGCCAAAAGAACACTTGTTAAGCTTGCATGGGAATCCCTATGGCATAAAGCTTGCACCTTTATGCCATAACAACCCTTAGTGGTGCTATATTTGAAAACACCAGCCCTTGGGACGTCCATTCCTCCCTTGCTAGGGTTCTTGGACCAAAAACCCCCAAAAGTGACAAAGAAGAGATCTACATGAATAATGATCAAGGTGGAAGCTTTCTTACCAGAAAATGGAGGAAAACGCAAGAGGTTTCTGGATCTGCTAGTCTCTTCTTATATCCCCAAAGCTTCACCTTCTTCTTCAAGCTTCACAACACTCAAAAATGCTCACAGTGGCTCACAAACTCATGGAAGGCACTAAGGTTTCGTTCTTGTCTTGAGAGAGCATCAAGGAGGCTGATGAAGGGTTATAATGTTCCTTAAATAGGGTACAAGGCCCAAATTTAGGGTTTTCCCAAAACCTGACCAACACACCGAGTCAGTCCTCTGACTCGTCGAGTAGGTCACTTGACCTGCGATCCAAGTCGCGCTCCTACTTGTCGAGTCACTCCACCTGCTCGACGAGTCACTTCCTTATTTTGAGGTTTTTCTTTCCTTTCTAGGTCTTCTGACTTTGGGGTGTTACAATTCTCCCCCACTTAAACTAGACTTCATCCTCGAAGTCCACCATGGTCAACTACATTACAATCCGCTTACTGCCTTACCATTAGTTACGCACATCGCCCATTCAGTCCAACCCTCAGAGGACCGCTCCGACTAACAACTACGCAACTTCTCACAGTGTTTCTAAACGTCGCATACCTTTCCTGCTCGGCCCAATCCTTAAAAGTATCATCTTCAAAATAATTCTATCATTACTACCATCGAGTACAACACTTGTACTCAACCGGTAACCCTACCAGTACTTCTCGAGTACTTGCACTTGGCATACAAGGGGTTCACCCCTTTTACCCTGTGCTGCCATTGGCCTTCCCAAGGCGTCTTTCCAAGAGCATCAAAACTTTCCAAACTCCATCAAGGATAAATTTTCGGCTAAAACTGCAATCCCGGCCACTCCCGGTGCCGGCCATCACACCAACACTAACGGAATAATTCCATATACGATGTTCCAATCCTGAAAGTCCACCCAGCATGTGAATCAGATAATCCTTCGAGTAGAAGATCCCTCTCTGCAACGGTTAGGACTCGAACAAGAGCTGCATCACAGAGCCAAATCATTCACTCTGAGATGATTCGATCCCGCGGTGAGCAACTTAGCATCTCCCGATCTGCTTACTGCTCTATGCACAAAATCCCTTATCATCATTCCTGTCCGAAGTCTTGCTGACTCCCAACCGCCTTCCGGATGAACGGAGACCACCCTGGTCCCAACTGATCTACCATTACCTGAAATACCGGTCCCCCACCGGTTACCGAATGCAAGAACAATCCCTCAGTCACTCTCAGCGACTTCTGAAGATACTACGACTACCTGAACTGCTCTACCAACATAGCCACTCTGGCTCTAGAAGATTTGGGATCCTCGATCCCCTACCTTAACCCTAAGGTCTCTACTAGGTCCCACCTACTGTTATAAGTACACGGGCCTCGCCCACGGGTCTCACCCCAAACTATACTTCCGAGCGGCCTCTACCACAGGTCTCACCTATCCAGGGCTATGTAGGCCCACTCTTCCTCTAATCTCAACTTGCTATCCTTTCTTGACTCTTATCATGCTAAATCGGAGATACGGGCCCCCGCCCACACTCCGTGAACTAGGAGATACGGGCCCTCGCCCACACTCCGCTAACTAATTTGCTAATGAATGCTACCACTTACCTGCAACCTTACAACATTTCCCTCATTGACTCGCTCCTGGGGACTTTTGTGGTTATCCCGCAGTCTTATATCCTGACTAATCTCGCACCTTGCTGGAAGCTCTCCGTCCTGGTTTCCTCGAACCAGTCATCAACTAATCGAGAATACACGCACTCAAGGTTGGAAAGGTTTCCCAATTTTCTAACTTGCATGCTCCTCAATCCAAGCAGCCACTTGAGCTACTTTCTTCCTCGCCAAGACTGCGAAACCATCCCAGTCTTGCACTAACTTCTCCCCTTGGCTACTCGGGTGGCTCTCCCCCACTTCGACTTGAATAGCTCCTCATAACTCACAGCTTGGAAGAATTCCCAATTCTCCCTACCATCCTCTGGCCACTCTGTGGTCAACCCACAATTACCATAGCTGGTGATCTAACCGATCTATTCCCAAACGATTCCTCCCCCCGAAAATTGGCGAGACACTACCGAGTCCCACACATGCATGCTACAGTTACTGCATCCTGAGTAACCTGCTCTAAAACGTGAACGACCCCTAACTATCATTCTAAAATCCAGGGTATGCAGATGGCATATAACTTAATCACAAGCAGGCCACAAATTCCGAAATATCATTACCAATATCGATGCAGAGCCATAACAATAAAATCATAAAAGAAGCTGACAAGGAAATGATAGATACGTACCTGACACATTGGGGGCTGCTCGCACCTCCTCGACAACCAACTGATACGCCCTGCTCCATGCTGCAGGCGCCTCTGCCCGGCCCTGACAGCCGTCAGTGATCCTTAAGGTTGCAGGGGCAGGTGCCATCACCTGTCCTGCTGAAAACAAATTCGGACATTGGGCCTTCTTGTGGCCCCTATCACTGCAATGGAAACATATCAGGTCTGATCCCTAGGTGGTGCTAGCAGTACAATCCCTGCTAAAATGATCAATCTGGACGCACTTGAAGCAACCAGAATCACCACCGCTGCCACTCCTACACGCACCCTCATGCGTCCTGTCGAACTTGCCACAGCGGCGCCGGTCCTGAGGACCTCTCAATATTGAATCTGATGTCTTGGGCCTCTTGCATGATCCCATAGATATCTGAACCTCTGCCAACTTTCTCTTCTTTTCTATCTCAAGATCAATATCTTTTTCTTTGGCCTGAGCGATCATGTCTTCTAGCGTGTTGTGGCTGGACCGACTCACAAACTGACTAATATCGCTCCTCAACATCTCGTGGTACCAAGCCTTCTTCATTTCCTCATCCGCCACATACTGCAGAACCAGAAGGTCTCTCTCCTTGAACTTGGCGGTGATCTCTACCACTGTCTCTGTAGTCTGCCGCAAATCCTGAAACTCCCGGGCTAACTGATGCACTTCAATCACCGGTGCAAACTCGGCCTTGAACCTGGCAAAGAAATCGCTCAATGTCATTGCGTCTAATGCGACATCATCCCCGATAGCATGACCAACTTCCTCCCACTAATCCCACACTTTGTCCTTCTGAACACAGGAGGCGAGTCGAACCTTGTCCCCCTTGGGACACAGACTGGAACGAAAAGCATTCGCGACATCAGCCAACCATCTGCTGCTAGCAATGGGGTCCCTAGCCCCATGGTAATTTGGAGCTCCACAAGCTCTGAACTCTCGAAATGTCAATGTACGCGCCCCCTTCATGGCCATTATCTCAGTGCGGAAAGCTCCCAGCCTCTCATCCAAAATCTCCTGTATGCCCTCATTGACCGTACCAAAGATCACAGGAGCCTGGTCTAGAATACTGCGCGTAATCTCAGCTGATACAAATTCCCTCATCCGTTCCTCGAGCTGCTCGGTTCCTGAACCCGAGCCTGATCCTTTGCAGGCGCCTGAACCGCCTATTGGTCTCTCACGTAACGTCACCATGCTGAAAACATGCCACAACAACCATCAGAATACACATCCATTTCGAGGGATCACACACGCACTACAAGTTCCCTGGTTTTATCTCGGCCCCTCTTGAATCGAGTACAGATCCTATGCTTTCAGTAGTATGGACCCCTACTACCTTCCACATCTATCCGTGCTTTCCTCAAGAATTGCCTCGACTCCACCAAGTCCCTTACTACTACTACTTCTCCTAGCACTACTCTCATCCTAGGCTTGCCCTAGGGTAACCTCCAACCCAAACCTAGTACTCAGCTACTAAAGGCATCTTCATAATGCCGATTAGCCACTACCTGAATACCATCACATGTGACGAGGCTCAGATAATCCTTCGAGTAAATGATTCTTCATTACAACGGTTGGACTCAGAAAATATCTACACAATAGGGCCAAATCCAACACTCTAAGATTATTAAACCTTGGTCACATGTGAGTTAACGCATTCGCCTAATGGCTAACTCCCATCACTCAGAGTCCCACAAAGCACAAAGCAAGTAGCATTCAGACAAAACGGAAATCTAACCAGAACATAATCAAGAAATTTTATTCACATAACAAGAATCTGTACTAGCATGCGGTTCTAAGCTCATATAATCAGGCATAACCTAAACAGGATATCCTACCACTGTCTAATCGATACTAGCATGCAACTCAAAAACACATATAACAGGCATATAAGGCATCCTCCTAGATCCTCAGCCCTACATCTAGCATGCTGATCACATGATCTTATCATAACATAAACTTGTATGGGTATTTTGGGAAAACTTGCTTGAGCTCGGCTTATTGCATGCACCATACCCTTTTCTCTTTTTAAAATTCTTATTCCTTTTTTGAAATCCTTTTTCTTTTCAGAGCTCTTTTTATAATAATGATTTTCCTTTGAAAATTCCCTTACCAAGTCCTCAGTTTGAGTTCGGTCACACCCAAGAGTGTGCCCGAATCCCTCAAACCAAGGCTCTGATACCAACTTGTAACATCCCAAAAATCATGGCCAAAAATTTCCTTTAAAACATTAATAAAACCATAAGTATTAAATTATTTCAACCATAACTAAAGGATTATATAACAAATCAAAGTATCATTTCAAAACACTTGTTCGTTTTATCAGAGTAAACATCCCAGGCTAAAACTCCTTTGGCGTGTGTGTCATGCGATTACCCCAAGCTCCTCCTTCCACTACCGGAAGTACCTAAAACCAAAACTGAAAACCGTAAGCACGAAGCTTAGTGAGTTCCCCAACCTACCACATACCATATATGCATAACCATGAACACATAACCACATACTGGGCCCTCACCCGCTGCATCAGGCCTTGCCCGACATCGGGCCCCGCCTAGCATCAGGTCCCACCTGGCATCGAGCCCCTCTCGGTATACAGATCTGTCTCTCTTAGGCCCCGCTTGTCTCCAGGCCTCGCCCGCTACACACATACATACAATGTAGAGATGTGGAACCCCGTCCATGCTCCTGCTATAAGTGAGATACTGGCCCCCGCCCACACTCACTACCTTCCTATCACGGACCTCGCTCCTACTCTGCTAATGTTGAGATGTGGAACCCCATGCATACTCAGCTAGTGATGAGATACAGGACCTCTCCCACACTCACCTCCCTACCAGGCACATATAAGTATCATAGAGAAAAGAAGTATAATCTAACATACAACATAAGGATCTTCATCGGGATTGCCCCAACATCGGACCCCCGGACCAGAAAAATACTATCATCTAATCATACTACGGGCTTACCCCAACATCGAACCCTCGGTCCTGAATCTATCATACCTACTCATGCAATAATCACAAAGACCTCTGGCATTCTACCCTTCCTCGGGCCTCGCCCAGCATCAGGTCGTAACCCGGAACACATAACAATAAGTGCTTAGGGATAATCTTCGGGTCTTCCTACTATACATAAACATAAACATAATGGGTCGGCACTGGTGCCTTAGACCCATAAAAATAGTGATCAGATTCACCTTGCGCTGCTGAAGACTAGTTGAACACTTCTTACTGCCGTCCGTCAACTCCTGAATTGATGATCCTTCGACTCTCCAAACTATCAATACCCAAAATAGAAATTAGACCACAATACCCTCAAAAGTCAAACCATGTCAAAATTGGTCAAAGTCAACTATCAAATCAACGCTCCGAGTTGACCCAACTTGCCGAGTTGACCCACCAACTCGTCGAGTCCCACACACAAAACTCTGGACTTCGATCCTACTCGTCGAGTTCTCCTTGAACTCGTCGAGTGCACCTTCAACAATTTGGGACCCTCCTTCATCTGACTCACTGAGTTCCTCTTTGAACTCACCGAGTCCACCTTCATAAATTAAGGAGATTGCCTTAGACTTGTCGAGTTCCGCCTTGAACTCGTCGAGTACGATGATCTTCAGGTCCACCAAGAACCCAAACTGGCGGAATCCTGTTCTAGATTCAACACCCCCTTAAACAGAAATAGGAATATTAGGTTACCATGTCTCGACTCGCCGAGTCCAAAGAGCAACACGTCGAGTCCCCTAAGGTACAACTCTATTCAGACGATTTCAGAGGGTCTTAAACCATCCAAAACATAGTTCTGGACCTAACCACCTCATAAACATGCAAAGTTCCTGCCTATTTCCTCCAATCATGGCCTTTTGAGATAAAAAGGCCAAAAGAACACTTCTTAAGCTTGCATGGGAATCCCTATGGCATAAAGCTTGCACCTTTATGCCATAACAGCCCTTAGTGGTGCTTGGGACGTCCATTCCTCCCTTGCTAGGGTTCTTGGACCAACCCCCCCCCCCCCCCAAAGTGACAAAGAAGAGATCTACATGAATAATGATCAAGGTGGAAGCTTTCTTACCAGAAAATGGAGGAGAGCGCAAGAGGTTTCAATATCTACTAGTCTCTTCTTTTATCCCCAAGGCTTCACCTTCTTCTTCAAGCTTCATAACACTCAAAAATGCTCACAATGGCTCACAAACTCATGGAAGGTACTAGGTTTTCGTTATGGTCTTGAGAGAGCATCAAGGAGGCTGATGAAGGATTATAATGTTCCATAAATAGGGTACAAGGCCCAAATTTAGGGTTTTCCCAAAACCTGACCAACTCGCCGAGTCAGTCCTCTGACTCGTCGAGTAGGTCACTTGACCCGCGATCCAAGTCGTGCTCCTACTCGTCAAGTCACTCCACCTACTCGAAGAGTCACTTCCTTATTTTGAGGTTTTTCTTTCCTTTCTAGGTCTTCTGAATTCGGGGTGTTACACCTGACATCTGTATGAAAAACCAGGATCTGGCCCCTGACAACTATATGGAAGATTAGGATTTGGCCCTCGGTAGGAAATTACTTGTAAGACTATGGTATGGCCCATAACACTAGTTTATTTATGTTTGGTATGTGGTACTTTGGGAAAATCACTAAGCTTTTGCTTACAGTTTATATTTGTGGTTTCAGGTACTTCTGGTACTAAGGGGAAGGGCCCGACGTGATGGCACAACATTCACTCCTCACTATTTTACGCACTTTTGAGATTGTACTCTGATGATTTGACATTTTTGTTATGTGTTGGTTTTGGAACAATGTGATGATTTTTAACTCTATCTTTTTTTTAAATGACAAATTTTTTTCTGGTTTCCGGATCGTTACACATGTTGTGTTTAGTAAGTGTTAAGGAGAAAGTTGTTTAAGTTCCTACAAATCAGTGGGATGATGGTTGAGTACCTTTAGGCCCCTGTGGTGCTGGTCGTAAGTCTTAAGGACAGTGATGGAATGATGGAAAGATCGGTGTTATACCATGAGCTTATCGTTCTACTGGTTAGATGGTGTCACGATGTCTCTTGAACAGTCATTATATGACTCATGTGAGTAGGACCCGATAGTCATTTGATTGAGACTCTTAGGTCTTGAATCATTAGTCTTATTGACACGATTAGGTGTTAGAAAATTCTAGGGAGTCGAGAGGCTTAGTGGCCAGCTGTTTTATATGATGTGGACCATATATTTTTTTATGGAAAGTCTTAGTCGTGCATCGTAAGTTGCTTGTTGAATGGCTGCATTTGTGGACCCCCGCTTACTTGTGGGTTGTTTGTTACAAGTTGGTATTAGAAGTGTGGTTATCAGTGTTGGGTATTAGTTCTGAAACTTCAGATCATGAAGTTCATTGTAAATGTCTTGAATGATTTTCCAGGTGGCTGTACACCTAAGTTGATGTAGGATTTTGGATGTTATGCAGGATTCTTAGATCGGCCCTTATTACGCTCGTAGGAGCAATTGGTTAATGATGAACTGCCAGGAAGTCAGGTGTGTATCTGAGGACTTTTGGGCATGATTTTCCATATAAGTGATTGGTTATGTAATTAGGGTTGGTTGTTTCATATATTTGTTTTTTCGTGAATGACAGTGTTCCTAGTTGTAGGGATTAGGGAAATATGTTTATCGGAAAGGTGATCATCAATTTTATAGTGTAGTTTAGAGGTTTTAGATGGATGAATTCTTGATTTTGGATGTTTTTTTAGAAGTTGGGTTATTTTGCTGGACAAGGAGTCCATATGACTATGAGTCGTAGAGTTATTTAATTACCCATTGATTGAATTTCAGGGATGAAATTCTTATAAGTAAGGGAGAGTTGTAATGCCCTATTTTTCGTCTTATTATTTTTAGAAGGGTTTATCAAATGAAAATGGTGATTATACAATTAGAAAGATAAGCAACATGATTAATCAATTAAAAGAGTAAATAAATGTTACAGTGTTCGTTTATGCGAACTAATAAATTAAAAAGGGATAATAAAAGGTAAGTGGTAAAAAGAAGGAATTTAAATCAATTTGAATATTTTGTTGTAATAATAATAATTTCACAAAGACTAATAACAACTAAATAGATAAATTTTAATTCACATAACTGGGAATTATATTTCTAGAGATCAATTGGTAAATTTCGAAACCAGTTATGATATTAGAAATGAGAAAAGGGGCGTTTCTTGCCATTAGACTGAAATCTGAGGGACCATTTTTCTTTAAAAAAAACTAGATTATGTAGTCTTCTCCATGGACCTGCGACGTGACGCATGTAATGTCCATTATGGCCGGCCCTGAGATTTTGGAGACCCTGTGCGATTTAACAAAAAATAGATCCTAAAATTTGAAATATCTCAAAATTTAAGCATATATATATATATATATATATATATATATATATATATATATATTAATTTTCTATTGCAAATACATAAAATTAAAATGTCATTCAAAATAATACACAAAACAAATTGGCTTCTACTTGAAAACAGTCATCCTCCTAATATTCGTTGAAATAAACTTCTCAATAACATCTTCATAAGTAACTTTATCCAACATGTTACGCTCAATCATCATCAAATCCAATCCATTAAGTCGTTCTTGAGTCATTGTAGATAATAAATAGGAGTCAATAATCTTCAATTTTGAAAAATTCCATTCTGCAGATGCAACAGTAACATGAATAGTTAACATAATTCTATATGCAATAGATGTATTAGGAAAACAATCAACACATTTTAAAAAGTATAGAATAGTAATTGTTGTCATTTTTTCTTTTGGCAGAAGAGATGTAGAAGTAATTTTAACTCAACATACAAGTCATTTCCATCAATATTCGATCGTTCATCTTTCTTTAGTGAAGCTTCAAGAGACTTACAACAAGACTTTAAGGTTATATCATCTTATGATATTAATTTTTCTAAATTAAACAAAAAACCAAATATTTTATTATATTGCTGATATTGTTCAAACCTTGTAGTTTAAAAAGTACTTGCTTGATCAACAATATAAATAAAATATTTAACTCTAAATTTATCTTGGGCAGATTATGAAACAGTGCAAAAAGTATCAATTGAAATCTCATCAAAATGTTTTTTATTTTAGGTTTACGTTTTTTAGAAATATTAGATCAATGCCAATTTCCAAGGCAACATCAATAAACATATCTTTTGATTATATTTGTTTGCTAACTAAATTAACAGTAATTAACATTCCATACCATTACCAATTCCAATATAAACTCAAAGTTGCCAAATTCATTTTTTTTTTTTTGCAAAGGATTTAGCTTCACTTGAAGTAAAGCCTTTTGTATATCGAAATTTTGAAATCTTATAGCTTTAACACTATCAACACGACTCTCCCACCTAGTGGATGACAAATATTTAGGAGTTAATTGTTAAGACCGGTTGTCATACCCGGTTTAAACAAATAAAAATATCACTGTTGGTTGCACTAAAAATATAGCACTGTGAAGTAGGGCCGAATCCTCAGGGACACAGCCTAACGGTCAATGCCTTTTTTGTATCCGACACATTCTAGTCAAAACATAAATTATTAAAAAGAGGGTTTTTGAATTAACTAAAAAAACAAAAATTTGCAGTGATACTAAATTAAACGAAAATCAATATTAAAAACGATTTCAGTTCTGCTACGACTTTCCTAATCAGGCAACTAGTTCAGATCTAGTTATTCAGAATGCGTTCTATCTAAGCTGGTACTAAGAAAACATAAAAAGCTCTAGGATAATCTCTTTTACCTAAATTAGTTAATCAAAACAAGCTCTTTGAATTAATGTACCCTAACTTTTTACTATTCAATTAAACAAACTCTTAATTAAATAAGAAAAGTTGTAACATCCCGTAAATCATAAGGTAAAAATTTCATTTTAATATAAATATTCAAACATTCCTTTATCCTTAGCCACACAATTAAAAGTATTCCATAGTAAAAATTTTATCAGAGCAAGTTCCAAAATCAGGAATTGCAGAAAAACACAGGTGTATGCGCTGCGATGAAGGCGGATCCTTCCCTTTCGAACTGGAAGTACCTGAAACCATAAACCACAACTGTAAGCATAAAGCGTAGTGTGTTCCCCAAATACCACATACCAAAAATATCAAACGAGCCATACATGCCATACATAACCAATCAATCAATAAAAGTGTTATGTGCCAACCATAGTCTTGCCATTATGTCATGAGCCGCCTCGCGATCTTCCTTGCCAGGCCAGGGAACAAAACCCTGGGTCTTACAAACATGTTCCAGGAGCCACCTCCAAGTCTTCCATGCAAACATCACAAAGATAACTAGCATACAATCTACAACTACTTAACTAATAACTGCCAGAGTTCGGACTCTGGTCTTGCATACAATTTTTCGGGGAGTCGCCTCCTGGTCTTCCATACAAAATTCCAAGGGCTACCCCCAAGTCATCCTACAATATATAAACCAAATGGGTTGGCATTGGTGACTTCGACCCATAGAACAGTGAGGAGACTCACCTTGACAGATGAACCCACAAATAGATCTCTGATTGCTGATCTGCTAGAATCCCCATGTTATCAAACAAATAACACCCAATTAACAATCGGGCTCCAAACCAAACCCAATAATCCATACATAAGGTAAAAGACCATTTTACCCTTCACCTAGTTTGGTCTAAGACTAAGGCCCAAACTCAAAATCATAAATGCCCTCAAACCAATAATCATCCAAAGCCCAATAATGACCTAATGTTCCAAATTAGGCCCAAACCCTTACATGGGCCTTACACATAAGCCCATTAACTTTTCCTAATCCAAAACACATATTCTCAGATGGTCTAAGAAAACCCCAAACAATAAAAGCCCACACAATAGCCCAAATCCGCAATGACACCACAAGGCCTAAATCCAAAATATCCAATGGTCAACTAGAAAAGTCAAAGTCAAGGTCAACAGTCCATGTTGACCCAACACATCGTGTTACCTCTTGGACATGTCGTGTTCTTCTAACATCCACATAATCAGGAAATCCCTAGCCAACACGCTGTGTTGGCTTGCAAACACATCGTTTTTGCTCAAGATTCAATAGCTTAACCAATAAGCACTTAACCATTGAAGACATAGCCCCAAAACATATATCTGACCTCCTTGAGCTGGATTACCATGTAAAGTTGTCAACTTGATGTTTATATATGACAAAATGAAGCTCTTAAGCTAAAAAGGGACTTAATAGAGGACTTGAAGCATGCATGACACCATTCTTCACATAAATTTTGCACCATTATGCTCAAGGATACCAAAACAACCCAGATCTAAAAGAACATGACCTTAAACAACCCCACTCATACATGGATCCAAAAAGGAGACCAAAATCATAATACAACCGCATAAGTGAAGATCTAATCAATAACAAAGCAAGGTATGAACTAGATACCTCAAGGAGACTTCAACAAGTAGTGGGATTCTTGATCTATGGGCTTCCTTCCAAGCTAGGAGCCTTTAAACTCCAAAGATCCTTCAAATGAGAACAAAAATCCACAAGAATTCACTCAAAACTTCAAGAACACCACCAAGAAAGCTCAATACTCGATTTAGGGTTTAAGGTAATAAAGGAGGCTGGTAAGGAGGCCGGTCAAGGGAACTTAAGGCCTTTAAATAGGGTGCAACACCCTAAATATTAGGGTTTCCTTCCCAGATGCCAACACGTCGTGTTGGTTTATTAAACTCATCGACTAAAAACATATCAGCACGCCGTGTTGAGGCTCCAACACGCCGTGTCCCAAAGAGAAAACACAAACAACTTGGAATCAACTCCAAACCGAATATCAAGCGTTATAAAAGTAGCTTTATGATATATATATGTAAAATTCCCAACAATACCCAATACTTCTCACGAGCTCGGAAGCGTAAAGATATGATTTTTAGTTTATACCAGAGTTAAATTCCAACACGGAACCAATCTGATACTTGTTACTTATACCGGTTGACAAGAATAATTACTAATTCTATTAACTAATTAACTGGAATGATAAAAACCCTAGCTATGTGATCAGACTAACAAAAAATAGATCCTAAAATTTGAAATATCTCAAAATTTAAGCATATATATATATATATATATATATATTAATTTTCTATTGCAAATACATAAAATTAAAATGTCATTCAAAATAATACACAAAACAAATTGGCTTCTACTTGAAAACAGTCATCCTCCTAATATTCGTTGAAATAAACTTCTCAATAACATCTTCATAAGTAACTTTATCCAACATGTTACGCTCAATCATCATCAAATCCAATCCATTAAGTCGTTCTTGAGTCATTGTAGATAATAAATAGGAGTCAATAATCTTCAATTTTGAAAAATTCCATTCTGCAGATGCAACAGTAACATGAATAGTTAACATAATTCTATATGCAATAGATGTATTAGGAAAACAATCAACACATTTTAAAAAGTATAGAATAGTAATTGTTGTCATTTTTTCTTTTGGCAGAAGAGATGTAGAAGTAATTTTAACTCAACATACAAGTCATTTCCATCAATATTCGATCGTTCATCTTTCTTTAGTGAAGCTTCAAGAGACTTACAACAAGACTTTAAGGTTATATCATCTTATGATATTAATTTTTCTAAATTAAACAAAAAACCAAATATTTTATTATATTGCTGATATTGTTCAAACCTTGTAGTTTAAAAAGTACTTGCTTGATCAACAATATAAATAAAATATTTAACTCTAAATTTATCTTGGGCAGATTATGAAACAGTGCAAAAAGTATCAATTGAAATCTCATCAAAATGTGTTTTATTTTAGGTTTACGTTTTTTAGAAATATTAGATCAATGCCAATTTCCATTAGACTGATACTTGTTTTTTCTTGCCATTAGACTGAAATCTGAGGGACCATTTTTCTTTAAAAAAACTAGATTATGTAGTCTTCTCCATGGACCTGCGACGTGACACATGTAATGTCCATTATGGCCGGCCCTGAGATTTTGGAGACCCTGTGCGATTTAACAAAAAATAGATCCTAAAATTTGAAATATCTCAAAATTTAAGCATATAAAAACCCTAGCTATGTGATCAGACTAACAAGAATTAAAAACCAAACATTTATTAAGTTCAAAATTAAAAAATTTAGATAGAAACACAAAACAAAAATCAGATCTGAAAACTAATCACATGAAAAGTACTAGTCTATGCATAATTGAAAACAAAAGTTTAGCCAGACATGGCTAAAAATGAAACTAATCTTGATAAAAGAAACATTTCCTAATAAATCTTCTAAACTAAATGTGTGAGATGATTCACAATCTTCAGATGTCCAAAAGCCGCTGAAAAGTATCATAAATCGCCTTCAGAAGTTGTTTTCATCGTCTGGAATCGTCTCCCCTTCACATCTGATTATGAGGGTTGTATTTATACTCAAGGTGGAAGCTTTCAGAACAAGAATCTGGCAACATGCAATCGCAGGTAGGCCCTATGTGATCGCAATTTTTCTTAAAAACGTGTATCAGGCCAATCTAATGATGTACATTGTTGTTCAGGGCTTTCTGGAGAACATGTAATCACAAGTACATGCTTATCCGATCGCAGGATTGGGCTTTTCACTTCAGATGACTTCCAGGCGACTTAATTTGACCTTGTGGAGCTTCGTGGCAAACATGCAATCGCAGGAAAAACGAGTGATCATACCTGTGATTGCATTTTTGGGCTATGTAATCACAAATTTTTCCTTTTTCACAAACATGAAAGTTGTCCCAAATTATTTCTTATTTTTAGAACATTTTGAATCATGTTAATCGGAGTTAAGGTTCATGAGATATGGTCAAAATACTGAGAGGGGGTCAAAAAGCTGCCAACAACATCCTTTAGCTTCATATTGCAGATTCTATCTTCGTGTGATCAAATTGGATCAAATTTTTCTTGATCAAAACATATTCCAATCATTCCTCATTCAGTTATAACTCCATTTTAAACTCCAAATGCGCATCCAACTGCTCCCAAAGCACAGCTCCACTCGTACTATCTGAAATTGACATTAAAAATGCTAGCGGTAAGGAAATTCTAATAAAATATATGAGCTGAATATTATTTAAATGAATGACATGCAATTGTACAAAATATGATGCTAAATGATAATAAAAACTACCCTAAAATATGCATAAAAATGGCATCTATCAAATATCCCCAAGTTTGAACCTTACTTGCCATCAAGTAAGAAAAGATAAAACATTATAAACAAGTGGAAAGATGTAGATGACCTAAAAAGAATTTATAAATAAAATAAAGGAAAATAAAAATACTTCACTCTTTTTTTGTTCACATGATCAGATTTTACAACGAGGAAGCTCTAATGAAATCACTACCTAGATAAGAGTCTTAATACTTTATAGTTTATACTAACGATTCAAATTTCATATTTAACAAGTCAAACCAAGCTTAAGCAAATAATTTTTATGCCAAATTAAATTTGTGAAAACATTGTATTTCTAAAAATAATTTCACAAAAATTCATTTTTAAAAACTTAGCTTGACCAACCGCTCTTTT
Organism: Lactuca serriola; assembly: GCF_051521515.1. Taxonomy (NCBI): domain Eukaryota; kingdom Viridiplantae; phylum Streptophyta; class Magnoliopsida; order Asterales; family Asteraceae; genus Lactuca; species Lactuca serriola. Next base: position 17,357,304 of record NC_136414.1, on the reverse strand, counting down.
TTTCCGAACTCTTCCAGTAAACGCGGTAAGCTCCATTATGGATAGAAAATCCAAGCTTACCCATATGATTCCACTATCGAGGGATCAATCTCATTATACCACACATCGACTTTTTCTTTATCAACTCTTAAGATTTAACTTTTTTGCTTCTTGATTTCGACTTGAACTTGACTTGGATTTGACTTTGAATTGCAGATTTCTTCAAGTTGCTTGATGTACCATTTTTATCATATATATTGACTGGGCGTGAATTTTACTTTGAGGCCCACCATACCTTCAATACTTCAAAAATGATAATAAATTGTGGGTATAACAAGAGTTCCCTCCCAACCTCAAAAGGCACAGAAACTATAGGGTTCAGTACTTCAAGGAATGATAAGGGTTATCCAATATAGGTTCTTTTTAAGGCATATAGGGAATTTATTTTCAAAACACTGTTCGTTTTTCCATCCTACACTTCCATTGTAAAAATTATCTGACTCGTATGTTGGTTCATATCGAAAACATTTAAACCAATTGAAAAAGATAATTTTAAAATTGATTGTAATGAGACTGTTATTTTCAGTAACTATCACACTTCATCTTAACATAGCTATACAATGTAAAAATATATCCTCGTCTCAATTAAAAATTTTCAATTTTTATTTTTATTTTTAATATTTTTAATATGCAGAAAATAAAAAATAACTAGAAATAAAAATCTTTTTTTGGGTTTTTTTTATGAATGCAAAAAAAAATAAAAAGGAAAATATAATATTTTTTGGATTTTCAAATTTTTTATATACAAATGCAATGCAAAAAATAAAATGCAAAAAGAAAATTAAAATTTGAAAAACTTAGCCTAAAAAACTGAAAATTTAAATTTTTTAACAAAAAAAAACATTTTTTTACACTAACCCCCTCCCCAAGCTTAAGATGATGCATTGTACTCAATACTCAGAGAGGAATGAACAACTCAATAAAGCATATAAAAGTAAAAATGGTGCAGCTAGGAATGAATGTGTCAAAAAAATCTGGATTTCAGCAACTCTGTCGATCCTCTGATTTCCTCAAGCTTGCTTGGAACTACATCCATCTCTTTATTGAAAGCGTAAAAAATTAAAAACTACTCCTCGGGTTGCCTCCTGAAAAGCCGCCCATTTTTAAAGTCATTGGCTCGACCTTGCCTAACCAGATTAACTAACTCGTGTGGTTGGGACTTCTCTGAAGCTCAACTCTCTTCCTTGTTACTCAGGATCCCTTCAATTATGGCAAGATTGGTGGATCTGGAACTTGTTCAGCAAACTGAAAAGACTTCATATTTTCTTCAGATAAGTCTTTCAGATGACTTGATTTCTTTCATTTTCTAATCTTTTGCTTTCTAGAATTCTTCTTCTTTTTCTTTTCAAATTTTCTTCATTCCAAAATTTTCTTTTCAGAAGCTTTCTCAACAGAAATCATCACTTTTTCTTGAATCCTTTTTCCAGAAATCTTCTTTTCTTCCTCCCCAAGCTTATCTCTGATCAACTCCATCTCAACCCCTTCAAATAACTTCTTTTCAGCAGTTAATTTTACTTCTTTTCCCCCCAAAGATGTCCCTTTTTCAGCTCTTCTAATATGTTTGATAAATTCCTATCTACAAATATTCCTTGCACAAAAATATTAGAAAACTCACAGCAGCCCTCAGATAAAGGACTGCTAGTACCCAGATAATTAACATAAATATTATCAGAAGGAAAATTATCATCGTTAATTTTAAAATTAACCACTTTCTCATCCAACTCTATTCAAATCATGCCATTAAATACATCTCTTTTTTGTTTTTGCGGTTTTCATAAACGGCCTTCCCAAAATAATACAGTTTGCATATGAAGTGTCCAAGTTTCACATGTCCAGAATATAAAAATCAGCGGGAAAAATCAAATTATCCACTTGGACAAGAACATCCTCCAGTACACCTTTTGGATGTATTGCCAAGTGATCAACCAGCTAGATAATTGTCCCGGTCTTTTGTAAAGTTCCCATTTTTAATTTTTCAAAAACAAAAAAGGAAAGGACATTGACCGAAGCACCAAGGTCAAGCATGACATTTGAAAAAGTTCCCCAATTTACAAGGAACTAAGAAAATCCACGGATCCTTGCCCTTTGGAGGCAACCCTTTTTGTAAAATAGAGAATATAATTTCGTGAGCTTTGATAGTTTCACTAAATTTCATCATTTTCATAGAAATACATAAAGTTTTTCAAAAACTTGGCATAACGAGGAATGTATTTTATAACATCTAAAAGTGGAAGATTTACCTTAACCTTGTGAAAAAATTCCATGATACGTTCATCCTCTCTTTCGCGCTTCATATTCTTCTGGCTTGATGGGAATGGAGGTAAGGGTTTATACTCTTTCAGATTTGGATGGACTGGAGTTTCTCTTCCAGATTTTCAGATTCTTCTTCAACCAACACGTCTTCATACTCTTCCTCTTTATTTTCAGGCTCTCTAAATCTCCTTCTTCCACCAGAACTTCTTTATATTCTTCTTCAACTTCTTTTTCTAGTTAAGATGAGCTTGAGCCTTTACAAAATTTTCCACTTCTCAAGGAAATAGAACTCATATTATGCTTCAGATTATTTTCTATATGTCTCGGTAACTTTCCTTGAGATTCCAAACGACTCACAGAAGAGGCAGTTGAGACACCTACTGTTCTAGATTCTTGATAGTAGCTCTGGTTTTGGTCTGGAATGCTTGGGTGCTCGTCGCAAGACTCTTCATTATATCTTCTAAGGACACATTGGAACTTCTAGGTTGATGATGCAAGTTTGGATTCTAGTAATTCATACTCTGAAATCTATGCTGATTTTGATTATGAGAGTTTGGCTGAAAATTCGAATTCTGTTGAAAGTTTGTTTGCTAACAACCCGGTGGTGGCTGAAATTACTACCTTGCCTGAAAATTATTACTCTGATAATAGTTTGGAGGTTGATTATAAGTCTTCTATTGTTGGTATCCTCCGACAGCTTGGATTAAAGAAACATACTCTTGCAATATCAGACACATAATGTCACACCCCAAAACCAAGAACGGCGGAAACGTTCTGGGGCGGAGGACGTCATGTATAGTATCACAACACAGTAATTGTAAATAAGCAAACAACATCATCCATTGCATTAAATATATAATTTTAATACAAGTGTGTTCTGTACAGTTATAGACACCAAAATAATGTAACACAAAATAATATGAGATGAGTCTTGAATGCACTCCATCTTCTCAAAAGCTGGCCTCGGTACCTGTCTACTGATGACCTGAGAATACAAGTTATTTTGAAAGAGTTTATCAGCATTAAGCTGGTGAGTTCATAAGTATTTTAGTGTCAATGTTTCTTGTAAAAAACGTTTGAACCTGTCTCAATGTATAAGTCTGTAACAATGTAAACAAATGTTTTGAAGGTGTTTGTAAAAGTTTGAATCTCTCAGAAAATCCTATATTTTCTATAAAAGTAACCTTCTACCAAGGCTAAACTGTTTTGTAAATCTGTCTGTTGTAAAAGTGTGAGATTTCCCAAGTATAACTATCATTTGATAAAATATAGTTTGTACATTAATGCTTAAGTGAGATTATCACTAAACTATGTAATGGGTAAATCATTGTAGTACTGTAGCTTTGTATAATAAGACTACTCTTGTACTAAATACTACTACCTTAAACCGGATTTATATTAAGGTATATTGTGATAAATTGCACCATGCTATCGACTGGTAACAACGACATAATGAATGGTCGTAATAAAAGAAATGACGTTTGGCACCCGCAGACCTGCAGGTCCGGCTGTAGCTAGCAGCAAGGTGTAGGATAGTCAATCCAGTATAGATCTATACGCAAACTCACGCTCTCCCTCCAAGAGAATTCTGGCTACAACTCGGGCCATGACATTTAAGGCATGCTCCGACACAGTGGATCACAATTGATATCGTATTCATGTATATGTAATGTTTCTCGTATATCTGTATATGTATTGTTTCTAGTATATCTGTATATGTATTGTTTCTCGTATCTCTGTATATGTATTGTTTCTAGTATATCTGTATATGTATTGTTTCTAGTATATCTGTATATGTATTGTTTCTAGTATATCTGTATATGTATTGTTTCTCGTATCTCTGTATATGTATTGTTTCTAGTATATCTGTATATGTATTGTTTCTAGTATATCTGTACATGTATTGTTTCTAGTATATCTGTATATGTATTATTTCTCGTAACTCTGTATATGTATTGTTTCTAGTATATCTGTATATGTATTGTTTCTAGTATATCTGTACATGTATTTTTTCTAGTATATCTGTATATGTACATGTTTCTAGTATATATGTATATGTATTGTTTCTAGTATATCTGTACATGTATTGTTTCTAGTATATCTGTATATGTACATGTTTCTAGTATATCTGTATATGTATTTGTTTCTAGTATATATGTATATGTATTGATCTTGCGTTACCCCGATGGTAACCAGCTAATGATGTACTGATGAGTATGAATATGGAAGTACTTTTATGTCTATACATGTATATATGATATGTATGTAATATGGAAACGACCTTTGGATGGTCACACGAAATCCCACCAGACCACATCCAAATCGAGGAAAAGGAAATAGGGCGGATGGCCTTCCTAAGCCCTTTGAACATTATTTATATATCTATAAATATATGGGCATGCAATTGGATATATAAAAGCATAAATAAGTTTTCATAAAACTTTTGAAGCATAAATATAATTTCAAGAGAAGATTGACTTGATGTCGATCTATAAATCATTTTGAAGGCATAAGTTGATAAAACAGTTTAAGTATAAGAAGCATTTGTTTGAATCACAATCTATAAGTAAGTTTGGATAGTAAAACAGTTTGTAAAACATTTCAAAGTGAAGCAGTTTGATAAACAGTTTGAACAGTGGCAAAAATCGTTGTTTTCCTAGTTATTAATCACATGTGATTAAATGCAATCACATGTGATTGAAGCAATAACTTATAAGTATTTGACTTGTATCCCCCCCCCCATAAAGTGTTATAAAACATTTAAAATCATTTCAAAGGTTGATTCAAGGGGGTATGAACTCACTTGTGGTGAGTCGTTTGAATTGCAGTGTCGGCTACCGTGCTAGGTGGCAAACGGAGACTGGTTTACACGCACGAGCCTAGTTATCATATAATAAGCATATATATAACTAATTAGACAAATAATAACTTAAATATATAAGTTAAAACACTTAGAAAACATGTAAACACTTTTATGAGTGTTTAAGGTTCAAATGGTTGCATCTAAGTTGTTACGGGACAAGGCAAAAGGGTTTGAAACATCAAATGGCCTTGTATAGGAGTTCACCACCCAACAAACCCCACACCTTGGAGTTTACGGCCATAAACTCATGGGTTTATGGCCGTGAACTCCTCAAATGGTGGTTTTGGGTGTTTTGTGGTGCTATCTTGCTTCTAGAACACTCCTAGCTTTGTTGGAATAACACATGAAGTAGTTTAAGGCTCTAGAATACTCCATAGTGGAGTTTACGGCCCAAAGTCCATTCACCCTAGAGTTTACGGCCGTAAAATCCTATGGGGTGATGGCTTTTAATTGTTTTGGGGCTCTTAGACATCAAGGATGGCTTCCATGAATTTATCTAAGGCTAATGGGGACAAGAGGCACACTTTTGTGCCTTCACTTGGAGTTTACGGCCCAAGATATGTTCCTTGGCCGTAAACTCCTTTCAAGGAGTGATTTTTATGTGTTCTACTCTCCATTCTAGTCCCAAGTATTCAAGGTAAATTGTCTTAAGGCTTAAGGTGAGTTTGGAATGCATTTTACCCTAGCAAAAGGGGTTTACGGCCCAAGAGAGGTTCTTGGCCGTAAACTCCTACAAAATTATGATTTTGAAGGGTTTTGATGTCCTAAATAAGCACAAGCATTTGAGGGTTAAAGTCTTTAAGCATAAGGGGAAGTTTAGGGCACTAATTGCCCTTTAAAAGGGGTTTACGGCCCAAGGAAGTTCCTTGGCCGTAAACTCCAAAGACTTGTGTTTCTTGGATGCTTTTTTGCCTATAAAGATCGTACTCTAACCCCTAAACAAGTTGTCTAGCAAGGAATCGGGACTAGGAAGCCTTTATGTTCCATTTTGGAGTTTACTCCCCAAGAACGATCTTGGGCGGTAAACTCCCGGATCTTGTAATCTAAACATGTTATTGATGTTAATAAGCATCTAACAAGTATTGAAACACATTTAGAAAAGTAAACTCACAATATGGGATGAAAACCCGAAGATCCGTCAGAGAGAATATGGCTTTTCTCTATTTGGAATTGTGAATAATGAATTAATTTAATTCAGAAAACTATTTATAGTCCTGGAATATTTTGGCAGAAAAGATTTTTATTCCTGATGTTGGACTGTAACATTATGAAACTTGAAATGCCCAAGTTTCACAAAACCAGGAGTATCCACTCTCCTGATATCATCTAAAACATAAACCCTAATGTACACAAACTTGTTCGGAAAAGCTTGAAAATCACTGAAACTGAACTGGCTTCTAATGAATAGATGATGTTCGTACAAATGGAAATTTCAGGTTGTCACACATAACAGTTGCATGTTCCGTTTTCAAGCAAATTCCACATGTTTTCTTTGCAACAATTGTCTCTTTCGTCAGGAGTAAAACAGTCTTTTTTTAGTTCAAATATTTGAGACTCCAGATAAGCATTGTTGACTTCCTTGAAACCCCTTGGCTGATTTGGATACCATTTGTCTTTGTTTCCATAATGCTTTGACTCTATCGCCAGCTTTTTGATCAGCTCTCGGATTTTGGTTGGCATCATATCTCTTAAGGAACCACCACTGGAAGCATTCATCAAACACCTCTCCATGGGTGTCCACCATCACAGAAGCAGTTGTAAAGCTAGTAATCGATGATCCCATGTTGTGGACACCGAACCAGAAGCTTTTTAAATCTTTCCTAGTAAGTATGTAAAGCTTCTCCTTTTTCCTTGTTTGATACCAAGGATTTCTCTTCTGCTCCTTGAAACTCACATTTCTGGAAAATATTTCTCTAAGAATAGCTTCGCGAGTTCTGTCCAAGTATTGATCGAACCGGATGTGAGTTCATATAGCCATTCTCTTGCTAAATCTTGAAATGAAAAGGCGAATTGTAACATCCCAATCCTCAGGTATGAAATTTAGTTCTTTAATCATGTTTTCCTTGGGAGCTCGGTGAGTTAGAAGACTCAACTCGGCGTGTTAAGGTGTCTTTTGGCTACAGATATTAATGAACCAACTCGGTGAGTCGAGGTGCCTCAACTCGGTGAGTTGGCCGCTGAGAAAGAAACCCTAATTTTTAGGGTGTTGCACCCTATTTAAAGGCCTTAATTCCCTTGGTTGGCCTCCTTACCAGCCTCCTTTGTCCAGAAACCCTAATTTCATGTATCATCTTTCAAAGTGAGTGTGTGACCTTGTAGAGAGTTTAGAGAGTTGACTTTTAGTACTCTTTTGAAGGAGCCTTGAAGTTTTAGGTGTCAAGTTTTAGAGGAAGGCTATAGATCCAGAACCTCCCCATTTGTTGCAGTATTTTTGAGATATAAATTTGACGCCTTGCTTCCTTATTTCTTATATCTATTCCTTAAGTTTTATTGTGATTATTGGCTCATTGTCAATTTGTTCAAGGAGTTGAGTATATTATGCGTTGTCACTTTAGATCTGGCCATTTTGTGGCCTCATTTGGCTTAGAGTTGCAAGCTTTATTAGGTCATAGGCCTCATCCATGCATTAAGTCCTTTATTAATCTTATCATGAGTTCTAGAGTTTCTTTGTGGCATGCATGAACGTAAAGTTGGCAACTTTACGTGGTTTTCCAGCTCTAGGGTATCATATCTACTTTTTGAAGCCTTAGATTCAATAGAAGGACTAAATGTGTTAAGCTGGGGAAAATTCGGCAAGTTTTCCGACAAACTCGGCGAGTTGGCTAGGGTTTTCCTGACCTTCTGAGTACTATGGAAACTCGGCGAGTTTTTTGGTCCACTCGATGAGTTGGGTCAACATGGACTGTTGACATTGACTGTTGACTTGATTGTTGACCATGTTTGACCAAGTTGACTTTTGAGGGCATTTTAGGTATTTCAGGGTTTTGATGGAATTGGTTACATAGTGGTTGTAGGCATTTGATTCGGGAGCTGATATTTCGGAGTTAGATCTTATCAGTTCAACACTAATTACAAGGTGAGTGTTCCTCAGTGTACTTGTTGGGTCAAAGGCACCAAGGCCAGCTTTTTTTGATTGTTAACCTAATTATTGCATGATTGAGTATTGTTGTGATATGTTAGATTTGTATCTTAGTAGAAAGGATGATGCTATGCTTAGTTATTTGTAAGATCTACCTGTTGTCTATTGACTGGTTATATGTTTATTTGTTATATATATATATATATATATATATATATATATATATATATATATATATATATATATATATATATATATATATATATATGCCGACATGTTAGGTGTGGTTGGGTTGAGGAGATCCTGCTTTGTGTTGAAGGCCAACAGACCTAAGGCGTCCCGGATAGACTGAAGGCCAGTAGGGCGTACCAATCAAGCTGAAGGCCCGAAGAACGTTCTGGATAGGTTAAAGGCCCGAGGTAGCATACCAATCATGCTGAAGGTTCTGTGAGCATACCCGATAGACTGTAGGCTGATAGGGCGTTCCAGTCAGACTGAAGGCTCTATAAACATGTTGTTTATTGTATTATTCTGTTTTTGTGATGAATTGGAATTTCGGGGGAAACTCTCTAAGCATTGGGATTACAGTTTTATATTATGTTTTAGGTACCTCAAATGATCACGGAAGGCAAAGGCTTGATCGTGCACCTCCTCGTGTTTTGTGTTATGATTTCTAGGAAAGCTCTGATATTAAATAACTTATGAAAACTATGTTTTAAACAAATATGATTTCTGGTTGGTTTTCAAAAGTTTAATTTTTTATGAATTTTTTGGGTGTTACAAGTTGGTATCAGAGCCTTGGTTTGAGTGAATTGGAGGAACACTCGTGTGAATCCAATCTCAAACTGAGGAAAAAGATTTCTAAAATAATTTTGAAATGGTTTTCAAAATAATCAAGGAGGATGAATGTGTACGATCAGCCGGAGCCAGTAAGTAGACCACAAAATATCATACTGTTAATTGATATTGTGATATGTTAGAACATCATGCTAGTGATAGGCTAGGGATCTTTAGGAATTTCATGTTAGAATTGCCTGATTTTATGATGCCTGATAGCCTAGGGCCTTTCTTTTATGGAACTAACATCATAACTATAGTTGCTTAGTGTATGCATCATGGTTATATATAACTAAGATCTTATAGCCTGGGAATGTGTGGTTTGGCCTTATTTCCTGTTTTGTTTGATGAAGGGCTTAGAGTAGGATCAGATATTCAAATTTCTATAGGGTCCAGTGTTATGTATGTCTAGCATACACGAGTGTTATAGGGTTGGTGGAAGATTCATGGATGAGTCGTGTAGGGTTAGCCAGCCAGTTGTGAGATGTTTAGCCTTTCCTCTAGGGAGTGAGGACTGAGTGTTCACTTATGCTTATGAGTATTGTTAGGGTGTTGTGATGATCCTTGAGACAAATACGGGTATGTATGGAAGGTAGTATGAGCCTGTACTACTGAAAGCATAGGACCCGTACGCGTAGCAAGGGAGTCACAACCCCTAGGGCTTCGTTAGGAGTTGGTTCCCCGTTATGATATGTGAATTATCTGATATCTTCTCTATGTATTTTCAGTATGGTGCCTACAAGACAGATTGAGTTTGGATCTGGGTCGGGATCAGGGGCTGGCAGTCAAGGTGGGTCGGCATTGTCAGAGGACTGCATCAGGGACATCATTCATGAGGAGGTGGTTACTATTGTCTGGGGATAGATTCCAGAGATGTTTGAGTCTATCAAGACCACGATCATGGAGTTCTTTGATGATCGATACGCAGCCATTGTCGAGACGGCTGCTACTGTGGCCTCCGTAGCCATGGCAGCTGCGAGTGTTAGGACAGGACGACCCTTTCAGTATCAGGACGTCGATAATACGAAGCCCTCGACTTTCGATAGAGTTTAGGACCTGATTATAGACATGAGGTGGCTATCTGATGTTGAGGGATGCTTCTTCACCTGCTCTTGTCCAGCTGACCAAAAGGTCAATTGCGCTCTGAACCTCCTAAGGTCCAGAGCAAAAGATAGGCAGAGACTTGTCACGAGATCCTATTCTGCTAAGCAGACGGCTGCGATATCTTGGGATCAGTTCATGGAGATGTTTCGTACTCAATATGTTCGACGGGTCGAGCGAGAAAGGTTGGCTCATGAGTTTTTAGACCTAAAGCAGGGATCAGAGTCGGTGACGGAGATCACCCGTATGTTTACTGAGAGGGCTATGTTTTGCCCTGAGTTTTCTTCATAGCAAGCTCAAATGACCCATTATCTAAGCATGCTCAAGACAGATATAAGGCAATTTGTTTCTACCCAAAGGTGTGATTCATTGCTGGAGTTGCAGGAAGCCGCTAGGCAGCATGAGTTTGAGATAAAGCTTCAGTTGAGTGAGTAGAGACTGGCCCTGGCACAGTCGCATCCGGCACCAAAGCGGTTGAAGATCATTGATTCTAGGTCTGGAGGTCAGCAAGGCCGCATTGTCAGAGGACTGCATCAGGGACATCATTCATGAGGAGGTGGTTACTATTGTCTGGAGATAGATTCCAGAGATGTTTGAGTGTATCAAGACCATGATCATGGAGTTCTTTGATGATCGATACGTAGCCATTGTCAAGACGGCTGCTACTGTGGCCTTCGTAGCCGTGGTAGTTGCGGGTGTTAGGACAGGACGGGCCTTTCAGTATCAGGACGTCGATAATATGAAGCCCCCGACTTTCGATGGAGTTCGGGACCCGATTGTAGACATGAGGTGGCTATCTGATGTTGAGGGATGCTTCTTCACCTGCTCTTGTCCAGCTGACCAGAAGGTCAGTTGCGCTCTGAACCTCCTAAGGTCCAGAGAGAAAGATAGGCAGAAACTTGTCACGGGATCCTATTCTGCTAAGCAGAGGGCTGCGATATCTTGGGATCAGTTCATGGAGATGTTCCGTACTCGATATGTTCGACGGGTCGAGCGAGTGAGGTTGGCTCATGAGTTTTTAATCCTGAGGCAGGGATCAGAGTCGGTGACGGAGATCACCCATATGTTAACTGAGAGGGCTATGTTTTGCCATGAGATTGCTTCAGAGCAAACTCAGATGACCCATTATCTAAGCATGCTCAAGACAGATATAATGCAATTTGTTTCTACCTAACGATGTGATTCATTGCTGGAGTTGTAGGAGGCTACTAGGCAGCATGAGTTTGAGATAAAACTTCAGTTGAGTGAGCAGAGACTGGCCCTAGCACAGTCGCAGTCGGCACTAAAGCGGTTCAAGATTGTTGATTCTAGGTGTAGTGGTCAGTAAGGTCGCACTTATGGGAAGTGCGGAAAGGTTCATGATGGGGTATGTCGATCAGGAAGAGTATGCCACAAGTGTGGCAGGGATAGGCACTATGCGAGGGATTGCCACTAGTTAGCCCCAGTTCAGAGTATGAGGATTTTCTATCATTGCGATCAGGTTGGCCATGTGAAGTTCAACTCTCCATTACTTGCCGCCAAGCCATCGCAGGCCCCCGCACCAGCTACATTGAGGATCACTGATGGGCGCCAAGGGAAGGCAGATCCCCCGAGGGCTAGAGGTTGCACTTTTTAGATCACTGCCAAGGAGGCCAGAGCAGCTCCATATGTTGTGAGTGGTATGTTTCTATTCGTCATGTTTTTATTTATGTTTTTTTATGCTTATATGTTTGTACCTTCGGTAGGTACGTTCCTAGTGAGCTCCTTGCCCGCTTTAGTATTTTTTGACTCGGGTGCGATTCGGTCCTTTGTTTCTCAGTCATTTAGTAGGGAGTTTGTTATGCCTTTTGGGGAGTTAGAGTATCCTTTGTGAGTTTCTGTCGCCAATGAACATGAGGTTTCTGCTTCCTTAGTATATCCGGGTTGCATTCTGGAGATCTTCGGGGTGTCCTTTCCGATCGATTTGATTCTCGTTCTCATGGGTGATGTCTGCGTGATTGTGGGTATGGATTGGCTAAGCTGTTTCGGTGCTATGATTGATTGTGAGGGCCAGCACGTGGTACTCTGGTAGTTTAAAGCCCAAGTAGGGGAGAACTGGTTATTTATGGAGAGGGCATCAAGATGGGTTCAGGGTTTTGTTCTACAAACAGGGCTCGGTAGTATATTCAGCACGGGTGTACGAGTTATTTGGCTTATCTAGTAGATAAGCGGGTTAGGGATTAGGTTTTAGTTTCAGAGGTCTAGGTGGTCCGGGAGTTCGCTGATGTATTTCCGGAGGAGTTACCCGGTATGCATCCTGAGAGGCATTTCGAGTTTGGGATTGACCTCGTGCCAGGTGCGCCTCGATTGCCAAGGCGTCATACCGTTTGGCACCGCTTAAGATGCAGGAGTTGTCATCTCATCTACAAGAGCTTCTAGGCAAGCAGTTCATCCGACCGAGTAGTTCTCCGTGGGGAGCACCGATTCTATTTTTCAAGAAGAAGGATGGTTCACACCGGATGTGTATTGATTACCGGGAGTTAAACAAGTTAACGGTGAAGAACCGTTGTCCTGTTTGGTAGATTGATAATTTTTTGATCAGTTTCAATGAGCATCTTGGTTCTTCAAGATAAATTTGAGGTCTGGGTACCATCGGGTCAAGGTAAGGGAGGAGGACATGGAAAAGACCGCGTTCCGGACTCGTTATGGGCATTACGAGTTCGTGGTGATCCCATTCGGGCTCGCCAATGCGCCTACGGTATTTATGGATTTGATGAAATGGGTATGTAGGCCAATGCTCGATCGCTCGGCCATCCGGTTTATTGATGATATCTTGGTGTATTCGAAGACCATAGAAGAACATGAGGAGAATCTTCGTGAAATCCTAGAGGTTTTGAGGCAAGAACGACTTTAAGCTAAGTTCTCGAAATGCGAGTTCTGGTTACGAGAGGTTTATTTCCGTGGACACCTCGTTAACCAGGATGGCATTCTAGTCGATCCGGCCAAGATTGAGGCGGTGATGTAGTGGGAGGTTCCGAAATCTCCCTCGGATATCAAGAGTTTCTTGGGTTTGGCAGGTTACTACCAGAGATTCATTTAGGATTTATCTAATATTGCAATACCCCTCACTCGTCTGACGAGGAAAGGGGTAGATTTCTGGTGGGGCCCCGAGTAGTAGTCAGCATTCAAGTCCCTACGATAAAGGCTATGCGAGGCCCCAGTTTTGACCCTCCCGAAGGGAATTGAGGATTTTGTGGTTTTCTGTGATGCATCCATCACTGGCTTAGGAGCAGTCCTCATGCAAAGAGGACGAGTGTAGCTTATGCTTTGTGGTAGTTGAAGCCGCATCAAACGAGGTATCCCACGCATGACCTAGAGTTGGGGGCTATGGTTTTTGCCCTCAAGATTTGGAGACATTATTATTATGGGGTCCGTTGTACCATCTACATGGAACAGAAGAGTCTGAGGCACATTATGGATCATCCGAACCTGAACATGAGTCAGCGTAGGTGGCTGCACGTGGTCAAGGATTATGACTTCGAGACCCTTTACCATCCGGGTAAAGTTAATGTGGTAATGGATGCTTTGAGCTGCAAGTTGGCCGAATCTTCTGTTGGGGCGTCGTGTATGAGGATATCTATGGATTATCTGTTGGATTAGTGTCTAAGTCCATAACTATTTTGGAATGTACTTGACCCGATGGTGCATGGTCCTTTTGGGTTGCCTTCACCAAAGCAACTTGATAGGATGAATTATGGAGAGAAAGGATTAAATATGATTTATTAATATATTATGAGAATAATATATTAAAGGAGAAATCATATTGTTTAATTAATATTAGTCAAGAATTAATAAGAATTAAGTTTGTGACTAAAAGAGATTAATTAAACTTAAGGGACTGGAATTGTAATTATAAGATAATTGCAATTTGGGCTATGGATTGCCTTATATTAAGGAGTGGACGAATTCTATGGGGAAACCCATTAGAAATCGTCCAAGGCCTTTAAGGAAAGGAGTCCATGGGTTGCTTAGGCTTAAGCATCCAAATTAGGGTTTCCTTGTTAGATAACCCTAATAGCATCACTATATATAGAGCCCTTATGCCCCAAAAACGTGGACAAGCTTCCTTCTAGGGTTTCCACATGTTTTGGGCAGCCTCCTTCTCTTCTCCTCTTCATCCTCTTGCTCTTGGTGTTTGTGAACCATTAGAGGAGTGACATTTGTGACTCTAAGCTTTCTAAAGTCAATACAATGAGGATTTGAGATTGTTATTGCTATATAACAATCAAGGTATGATCTAAACCCTAATTATATGTTATATTGATTATCATTTTCTAGATCTAGGGTTTATAGTCTTGGATAAATTGCATGTACAATAGAGAAACCTAGATCCAAGCATTAGGGTTTGTATGAGCACATAGGATGTTCTTATAGCTAAAACCCATCAGTGGTATCAGAGCCCTGATTGGTTTCTATTGTATTGATGCCTTGTTGATATGATCATGCTTGAAAAAATCGTTTTTTTGTGAGCCTGCCTGATGGACTTGGCGAGTCCCATTGTGGACTCGGCGAGTAGGCCCCTACTCGGCGAGTCCATTGGGGTACTCGGCGAGTCCAAGCGTCAGAAGGAGCAAATATCGGGATTTCTTCCTTTTTATCTTTGAGATACTTGCCTTTATCATATTAGATCAATATAAATCCGATTTTATGATATATATATATATATATATATATATATATATATATGAGTATATTCTTGATCTAATTGAAGATATTTATCAATTAATAAAATATTTACTTCCTTATATGATTAAAGTTAATTATTTGTATTAATTGGGTATCTTATTTTGCAAGAAATTGAAATTAGGTCAAATATAGATAATGACAAAATTAATTGTTTAATTTATATTATTTGTTATTTGATCCTTGTGTTATGAAAAGTTTCAATTTTTCCCCTTTAGGTTTTATAGTTTAAATTTAAACTCAAAAATTTTAGTTTTGAAATTTAAATAGTTGAAACCCTAATGTTTTGAAGAGGTTTCAAAACTTGTCTTCAAGTTTTGGAATTTAAATTTTGATTAAAAGTTTAATTTTGATGTATATTTAGATTCTAAACCTAATGTTTTGAAATGTTTCAAAACTTGCCCTCAAGTTTTGGAATTTAAAAGTTGATTAAAAGGTTTAATTTAGGATTGTTAAATTCTAAAACCCTAGTATTGTTTTGAAAAGTTCAAATCACACCCTTATGGTTTTATTAATTAATTAAGGTGTATAATTAAAAGAGATTTAATAAATCCATAAAAGTTTAGGTTTACAATTTAATTGAATTAAAAGTATAATTGTTAAATTTGACCTCCTAGTATTTTAAAAGTGTAAAATACACCCTATACTATATATAACATTAAAAGTCTAACATTATATATATGTATGAGTAAAATTCAGTCTTACCGTTAGTAGGCCTCATTCACGAAGCTGGTCTATAAGGGGTGTTTAAGGAAATTGCCTATAAAATTGCGATTGAATGGGTATCCACTCTTACCCACCGCACTCTTGACTAGTGGAGGGTCGTTAGCCGAACGGGTAGGATAGGACAAAACCTTCCATTATAATTATAATGAAGTACAAAAGTAACTAAATGTTTTACAAATTCCCAATCTTAGTTACTTAGGCAAAAGTGAATTGATGCAATTCCATGAAATTACACTTTGTTCCCTGGCGAAGACGTTAGTGGAGCGTGTGTGGTTAACCGGCACACTAAATGGTTCTAAGCAAAGGTAGTAAAGGGTGACTCAATGTTTGTCATAGTTCGGTGGAGCGTGTGTGGTTTACCGGCACATCGAATAGGTGACTATAACATGTGAGGGCACCATGTAAGTTTGCATGGTTATTCACACCCTCTTTGTGATCCTCGGCATCCCAGTCACAAACTAGAGGGGCATATCGAGATTTAAACATGCCATTGAAATGTTCAATGAATCTCAAAGGATCTAGGAGTTTTCATAGATTTAAAACTTAAATTTCTTTTTCATTTTTCATGGTGTAAATTAGTGAATCGTCATTCACTTACCTTCAAATATTCTGCAACTAGATTACGGAATCCCTTTTCTAGGTTGTAGCGTATTGTGTTGGGTCCTAGCCTTAGTATCTCATTTGGGTGATTTACTAAGGACTCAATCAATCAACTAACTTGAATTCGTTTTCTCCCGTTTTGTAGATGTCAAAGTTCAACAACTATGGTCTTCCTAAATCCCGTGGAACAAGCTTTCCGTATGAAGATGATATTCCACGACTCGATTGTGGAACAAGAGATCATGCTTCACTTCCTTCACCTCCTCTAATTATTCTCCCTAACCCACAAGTTCGAAGGCTTGAAAAGTTCAAACTCACTCAAGCCCTTTTGGCAAGTAAACATAAAGAAGGAAAGTCAGTGTGTGCACACGTCCTAGGGATGAAGTCACACATTAATAGGTTAAGAATGTTGGGATCCGTTGTCTGTGAGGAGATGGTTGTTGACTGGGTTCTTCAGTTACTTCCTAACTCATATAGTGAGTTCGTAAGAGAGCACTATATGATGAACTGTGGCGTGACCCTTATAGATCTCACCTATATGCTTATTGCTGCTGAATAAGCAATGGTTTGGCGCAATAGAAAAAGCAAAGTTGATTGGTGAATCTGCCTTCAAGACCTCTGTGGATATAGACAATGGAAACGAAAGACACGCTATGATCGAAAAGTTTGATCATAAGAGAAAGGCAATGTTTGAAGTAGTTCCATGTTCCGTTCCAAAAGAGTTAATTTGCTTTTATTTCCAAGAGAAGGGGCATTGGAGACGAAGCTGCCCTATTTACCTAAGAGATCTAAGAGATGGGAGAGTCAAAACGTATGGCTTTGCTTTAGGTAAAATCCATTGACTAACTCTTTTAAGCTCCTATTCTAGATTCTTAATACATAATGTGATAAGATTACAATTGTTGTTTTGTAGGATCGAAGAAAAGAGAGGAAGCTTAAGGGAAGAAGTGAGCAGAATCTAACCGTGAAGAAATGGATTTCGATCGCATTACTTGAAGATTAGATTCTTGAGCTACTACTTAGAGTTAGAATAAGATTGCTAAGAAATATGTATTAGCATAGTTTTTTCAATGAATTGCATTGTAAGGACAAATTTTTCCGCAATAAAATAAATTTTGATTTTATTTATTTATCCTTGCAATGGCGTGTATGAAAAATTGATGTTTGAATGTTTCTAATATGAGCAATAGTGGATTTGATTCTTAATTATATTGTTTGTGGAAATGTGGAGAATTTACCAAATAGGGAAAGTTTCTCATCGCCCAACTTTCAATTGGATATAAACTTGGAATCATGCAATTTGATTGCACGATGAATGAGAAATTTCATATTTGGAAATTAGACTAACTCATTGACAAAGTGTCAAGTGAAGGACTAGGAGATCGAGTACACAAAGTTGTGTGTTGATCAAGTCCACCATAAGAGTAACAAAAATATTCGTCATGATTTACTAAAGGTTTTGGTAAATATGATTATACTTATAAGATTAAGTGTAATTCTGAATTGATTGAAAAAGTTTAAATCAATAGCAAAACGAATAAGAAGAATCAAGTAGGCAGAAAGATAAAAGTTTCTCCATTCTAAGAACAAGGGAGAGTACCTTTTATGCTTTATGATAGGTCTTAATGATTAAGAACCATATCTGAATTGATCTTCTAAGTGAGTCTTAGTACAATTGTATGTCTAAGAAGAGGAATCAAGAATTGAAGAAATGGTTGAATCAAGAAGTCAATCATACATCGTTCCAAAACAAGTCTTAGAGTTAAGATTGTGAAATTGAGTGATAAGTATTAAGAGAGTTTATAACATTCATCAAATGTGGAAAGTTGTGATGTCTTGGATAAGACAAAGACCAACTAGGAGCAATTTATGAAGTGTTTTGATAAAAACTACATTAACTCTTGAATATTTAGTTGTCAAGAAATGTTTATTGACAAGAGAATCTTATATGTCAAGGAGTCGGTGTGAGTCTTAATTGTCTTGAAAGGTTTCAAGAACAAATCAAAATAGACCTTATCAATCATTACTAGCACACGAGTTGAGGTTTAAAACCTATCGTGTTGACGCTATTTTGTTTCTGTGCCATTCCAATTAAGTTAATCATGCATGTGAGTTTTATGAGTTCTCATTTGAACGCATAAAAGGCAGGCACCTTGATCAATGGAAAGTACATTGATAGGAAAGGGTGAGCTACTTAACTACTTGGAAGACATGGTAGGCAGCTGTGTTACCATAAGGCAAGAAGTCAAGATTAAGAAAGTTCGGTCCATATTGTGACATCCCCAAAATCACGGCCAGAAAAGACCGATTTTCATTTATGCTTTTTAAAATAATTTCAGAGTAAATCCTTTTGATTTAAAAGTGTTGCGGAATTTGTTCCCAAAACAAAACATGATAAAATAATATTTATCAAAGCATTTCATCAAGAGATGCATTTTCATTATATAATCAAAACTCGGGATGTCATGTTCCGATACAGACCATAAATCATAAACGATAACATTACAAGTCATTCAACAAATATATACATATACAGACATGTAAACAAAACAACTTGATGATTCAACCATCTTATGCCCTCGCGCCACTACCTGTAATACAAATAAAACTGAGTGGGTCAGGCTTGGGAGCCTGGTGAGCATATAGGGTTTTCAACCCACAATAAATAAGTTATATTTAATTTCACCAACCAATCACTATCCCGATTACCCATTCCCGTTATCCTCACTTTACGTCCCTAAAATAACATCTATCTCAAGGGACCTAATCTAGGATTTTCATCGGGACGGACATCACTGCGAAGGGGTTTCCTCAACAATAGATATCCTAAAGGCAACCATGAGGGGGATAGAGTACACCGGTGAACACATCGTTCACAACACCTACAAGTTATGAACCTGCTAGCGTTCCACTAGACTGTCTAGAAAGAGTCCGTGGTCGTTATCCATACTCCGCTGAATAATTAGATCAACAACAACAACAACATCGAGGCCTCTCATCTGTTTATTACACACCAACTATCTACCCATGTTCTACCCAACATATTAGTAGATAAAATATATATTCTCATGCATAGTTTAAAACTTGTATATCATTTTCATTCAATATATATTCCACATAACAGATGAGGCATACCACATAACACGTATTTCATAGAAAAACAATTCAAATCTATGAGATAGAATAAAGTGAATACCCATTCACACATACAATCACAAAATATACACATAACAAGTATATCATATAAAATACTTCATAGTTACTCGTTAGAAGAAAGTAACTACACCCTCACACATATAAACCACAATTTACTTAATACAATCAAACCGCACTTGTATTATTATCGTGTTTATGAAAGGTAGTATACACTCACTTGATCAGAAGACGATCAGACAGCACTACGGTTTGCAGAAGTAGTAATCCTCAGCAGATTTGGAAGATCTTCACAAAAATCGAACTTCTCGCGGGCAGAGCTTCGATTCGGGAACCGCACTTCTCGGGATCTTCGGGATCTCGGGACTTGCCTCGGGGCTCGAGAATAATATCGGGGCTTCGGGGTATTTCTAGCACGCAAAACGATGCAAAACGGGAGAGAGAAGAGAAGAAATTGGCAAAAGACTCGGCTGCCTTCGGATCCTATTTATAGGAGGCTGGAGCCTCGGAGTACGCGGGGCGTACTGGCCTCCGAAGTCGTCACTGCATGCGTCATCCGAAATGTCGACACTCTTCGGAGTACGCGGGGCGTACGTCGGATCGGACTGGTGACTCCCCCTTCGGATAATGCCGGATTTTTCAATTAAAAATAAATACAATTTATTTATCAAACTTTGGAAATTCATATCTTCTTCATATGAACTCCGTTTTCGACGTTCTTTATATCCACGGAAAGGTGAGACTACGCTCTACAACTTTCGTTTAGACTCCGTCGGCTAATTTTAAATTTATTTTTATTATTTATTTTTAATAGGCCGCGACAGAAAAATTTCGTTATAAATTCATAACTTCTTCGTTTGACGTCCGTTCTCGCCTAACTTTTTATCGCTTCGATACCAACAACGAGACCTTCGATCCTCGTTTAGAATGCTTCGGCTAAAAACCGCTCGATCTCAAATCGAGTATTTCAGGCTGCACACCGCTAAGCCGAAACTTCGATAAATCATAACTTCCTCATACGAAGTCAGATTTGGGCGTTCTATATATATTCGGAAACCTCGTTTCAACTACTACAACATTATCCAAAGATATTAAGTTTATTTTACACTTAAATTTTGATGCGTAGTTTTATTCTTAATTAATCAGACCACATAATTAAGCAATTAAGCACAAAACACATAATGCTCAAATAATAAATTCTTATTATTTCAAAACGGGTTACAAAGGTTAACCTAGACTATTACATTGCTAAAAATGGCAAGCCCGGAAACACAGGCGTTACACATATGAGTTTGAATTTGTCGTAAACCTTGGTTTTGACAAATTCACATGGATAGGAACACATACACCATTAAAATCTAAATGTCATAAGATTCCCTCCTTCATGAAAATGACTGTGAGGAAATGCTTTCACTAGGAAAGATTTTAAAAGGATAGTGATTGTAAAAAATTGTATTCTCGAATTCGATTATAGTTACGGTATCCCTTTCCATGATTTGAATTGTGAGGTTTGGCAATTAGTCTGAATTGTTTAAGACACACATATGAGCTATCTAAAGGAAAGGTGTATAACCTTAGATAAAGGATTATCAAAGCATTAGGTACTAGAAACATGAACTTAAGAAATTCAATAGGTATTGTTTTTCTTAAAGTTAAGTTGGTTTCTGAATACATGTCAAAGTTAGTGGGAGCATAAGTGTTATATTTATAATAATCGTCATGATAGTGGGAGCATAAATGTTATGATTGCATGATTATTATGGAAAGTATTGCAAGTTAGCAATATTAATTATAGAAAAACAAAAGTCATACTTTGCAAAGTTTTAAAGGTTGAATAGTTGTTTTGCTATAATTAAGGGAGAGAATATTATGCTTCGTTTCAGATTTAAAGGTTTAGGTTGTGAAATGTTAATAAATTTACTCTAGGAAACATAGTGTGTTCTCAAATTTCAATTATGATTACGGCATTCCTCTTCATAGTTCGAATTTTGAGAACGTAGCACATAAACTATTATGGCAGAAGATTGATAAAGTATCGAATCTTCATGTAAGACATTATGCATCGTGTCCCATACGCTTCGGGTATAGGATCGATTGAAAATGCTATAATATTTGACCATTCTAAAATTTTCCAAATGTCTAGTGCATTTAGAGGGAAAAAGGACAAGAATCGTTTTTGACTAAGATAATTAGACAACTATCAAAGGACACTCCAAAATTCGTCGAGGATTGGTCGCTTGTGAGTAGTTGGAAGCATGTTATTGGATGGACCATATCGACATTATTATGAATAGATAAGATTCTATTGAGAATGAGTTGTCATATGGTAAGTATGGAAAGTTTTCCATATTGGGAATTGAATATTGAAAATCTATGTCTAGATTAGAAACTTTTATGCAAACGGATGTTCAAAGGAATGTACTTTGAGTGAGAGACATCATATCTAAGGAATTGTATTGTAACAGTCTCCGATAGAGGACTTTGTAATTTCATTGGCAATAGTCATTGTGACTTTAGTGCAGTGACATTACAAAAGGATCATTGCATAAAATATTAGAATCTAGCATATTCTATAAGTGGCAAGAATTTGATATTCTTTCACTTATGAAAAAGGATTTGGAGTTGTGAAATGAGTATGATTGGAAATGTGTTCATTTGATCTATTTCACAAAGTAAGAACCATAGGTAAACATTGTGTGCATGATAAGAGCATGGGACAACTGTAATAATTCAAGTAAGAAGTTGATTACCCGAAACAACAAATACTGAGTAATCGATATGGTGATAAATAAAAGGTGTTTTATTTATACTCAAAGGTTTGAGGCCATATGGGATTAGTATTATCCTTGTGTTTCACTTTGCATGTTTTGACTTCCTGAATAATTTAATTGGTTAAGAACAGTCAAATTATTCGAACGGGCCACGGTCATTCATATGTTGGAAGTAGGTATGAATAAAGACTGTCGTGAATTGGTGTGTGGATTGTCTAAAGAGTATTAGACATAAGCAAATGTTTGTTGCAACATTCATGAGTGCTTATGAATATGATTTGAGCATTGGATTAAACCCATGCTCACTTGGATCACTCCATGAATTGTATCACGAGTGATTGGTGAGATGATAACATCTTATATTTTTGAAACCGAGATGTGTGAGTTGTATCTTGCAAATCGGTTGCACATTGATAATATGTAAACAAACCAGTAACTTGGTGTCATAAAACATATTGTTGTGTGTGATTCGGTGAGTGAGTGCAAGCGAACATTGAATCAAAGTTTATCCGTTCCTTTTATCCAAAGTAGGATAAAAGCGATATCTTTGGGCCCCTCGATGATTTAGTGATGACAAACGTAAATGCTCGGCTGGGCTAGGGCTAATTTGATTTGTTCAATTAGTCAGTCGTCATAAATCGGAAGTCGAGAAATAGTACAGAGAGAATGATTAGAAATCATGTCTCATACGATATCTAGAATGGAGGAATATATGATCCCTTATCTAAAGGACATGTATATCTGATATGATCAGAGTTGACAGCGGCTTTGGAAAGCTACGATTGCAGATTAGGATCTGAAGTCATACGCAGAATAGTTATTAGACTTATCCAAGTGGGAGACTGTTGGATTAGTGTCTAAGTCCATAACTATTTTGGTATGTACTTGACCCGATGGTGGATGGTCCTTTTGGGTTGCCTTCACCAAAGCAACTTGATAGGATGAATTATGGAGAGAAAGGATTAAATATGATTTATTAATATATTATGAGAATAATATATTAAAGGAGAAATCATATTGTTTAATTAATATTAGTCAAGAATTAATAAGAATTAAGTTTGTGACTAAAAGAGATTAATTAAACTTAAGGGACTGGAATTGTAATTATAGGATAATTGCAATTTGGGCTATGGATTGCCTTATATTAAGGAGTGGACGAATTCTATGGGGAAACCCATTAGAAATCGTCCAAGGCCTTTAAGGAAAGGAGTCCATGGGTTGCTTAGGGCTTAAGCATCCAAATTAGGGTTTCCTTGTTAGATAACCCTAATAGCCTAACTATATATAGAGCCCTTATGCCCCAAAAACGTGGACAAGCTTCCTTCTAGGGTTTCCACATGTTTTGGGCAGCCTCCTTCTCTTCTCCTCTTCATCCTCTTGCTCTTGGTGTTTGTGAACCATTAGAGGAGTGACATTTGTGACTCTAAGCTTTCTAAAGTCAATACAAGGAGGATTTGAGATTGTTATTGCTATATAACAATCAAGGTATGATCTAAACCCTAATTATATGTTATATTGATTATCATTTGCTAGATCTAGAGTTTATAGTCTTGGATAAATTGCATGTACAATAGAGAAACCTAGATCCAAGCATTAGGGTTTGTATGAGCACATAGGATGTTCTTATAGCTAAAAACCCATCATTATCCGCTCGTGGGGATGATTAGGGAGGCTCATGTCAGGGTGTTCGGGAAGAGAACTTGAAGATTGAGAGGATCAAGCATATTATGTTGGAGGAGGCTCATAAGTCTCATTTTTCTATCCATCCGGGGCCACCAAGATGTATCGGAATCTGAGGTTGAGTTATTGGTAGCCGTGCATGAAAAGGAAGATCGCCTGATACATCAAGAGGTGTTTGACCTGTAGGATGGTCAAGGTCGAGCATCAGAGGCCGCATGGCAAGATGTAGCCTCTGGAGGTTCCCATGTGGAAACAGGAGCAGATTTCGATGGATTTCATCACCAAGTTGCCGAAGATGGAAAAGGGTTTTGATGCTATTTAGTTCATCGTGGATCGATTGACCAAGAGTGCCCATTTTCTGGCAATTTGGGAGAGCTCGTCGGCCGCAAAGTTGGCCTATGTGTATATTCGCGAGATCGTTGCTCTCCATGGGCTTCCAGTCTCTATTGTTTCAGACCCTCATGTTCGGTTTGCCTCCCGATTTTGGTAGAAGTTCCATTTCAGCACAACTTATCATCCATAGACCAACGGCCAGACTGAGCAGAAGATTCAAAATCTCGAGAATATGCTGCGAGCATGCGTCATTGATTTTGGTGGGAGCTGGGACTCCTACCTACCTCTTGAAGAGTTCTCTTATAACAACAATTTCCACTCCAGCATCGGTGCTCCGCCTTTTGAGCTTTTGTATGGGCGGAGATGTCGTACCCCAGTCTGTTGGGGCGAGGTTGGTCACAGGGTTATGAGGCAAACCGAGGTGGTCCTCTAGACTATAGAGATGATTCAGCGGATCAGGCAGAGTTGCACACTGCTTAGAGTTGGCAGAAAGCTATAACATCCAGCACTGATCCAAGTTGGAGTTTCAGATCGGTGACATGGTGTTGTTGAAGGTCTCACCTTGGAAAGGTGTGATTCGTTTCAGGAAGAGGTGGAAATTGGGTCCCCGATATATCGGACCATTCCAGATTATTGCCAGGGTTGGCAAGGTTGCATATAGATTGGATCTTCCAAAGAAGCTCAATCAGATTCATAGCACTTTCCATATTTCACATCTGCGAAAGTGCGTTCTGGACGAGGATGCAGTGGTATTACTGAATGATATTTAGGTTGATGAGCACCTATACTATGTAGAGAGGCCGGTAGCTATCTTGGAAAGGAAAGTAAAGGTTTTGCATATCAAGGAAGTACCCTTGGTAAAGGTACGGTGGCAGAACCGGAAGGGATTTGATTGGACCTGGGAGCTGGAGGCATTGATGTGGGAGCATTACCCAATATTATTCACCACAGCAGACTTCAAGGACGAAGCCTAGTCCAAGTAGGGGAGAGTTATAACAACCCTATCCTCAAGTATGAAATTTAATTCTTTAATCATATTTTTCCTTGGCAACTCGGTGAGTTAGAAGGCTCAACTCGGCGTAATAGGTGACTTTTGGCTGCGGATATTAATGAACCAACTCGGCGAGTTGGTCGCTGAGAAAGAAACCCTAATTTTTAGGGTGTTGCTGAAGGGTTTTAGTAAACAACAATATCCTATGGTGCACATACAACCCTAAATTCTTTCGATCTATGTTTTCTCTAATTATACATGTAATATTGTTTCCAAAGCATTAAGCCTACAACTAGCATACAATTGACATAAACAACATAAAATACTAGTTTGGAGTTTACCTCTTTATGTATCTTGTATAACTTGTTGTATTTGGCCTTTAAGAACTTAGTGCCCCAAATGTTTGCACCTCAAATGGTTCATAACACACCTTGGATAAAGGATGACTTTTGAGAGAGTTTATGCATACTAAAATCGGTTATGGCTCTCCAAGAACACTCTAGCAAAACTTGTGCAACCGATTTTAGGTTATAGGGTGTCATATTTATAGTGTAGGAATCCAAGAGTCATGGGTAAACCCTAATCTATACACTTGGGTTTATTATCCATGATCCATGATTCAAGTAGGCTAACTCTTTGTGGATTCATCCATAAACTTAGTCCATATGTATCCTAAGCCCAAACCATATATATATATATATATATATATATATATATATATATGAAAAAACTGCAAAAATGGTCCTTGTGGTATGCATTTTTTTGGGGTTTTAGTCCAAACCCCGACTTTTTTGGATTGGTGGTCCTTTTGAGCTAGTTTCGTTGCGGATTTGGTCCCTCGATAAATTGAAATGACATTAATGACCTTGGGGATTTATTTTCTATTTTTAAAATCATTTTTTTAAATTTTTAATAATTATTTATTCATTTTAATAATTAAAAAAATGTGAGGACTCACCTCTCTCTCTCTCTCTCTCTCAAAAAAGAAATACACCCAATTCCCCTAACCCCCATCTTCTTCCATCTTCCATCTTCTTCCTTCTTCCACCTTCGTCCTTTTTTGTTTTTATTTTAACAGACCTTGTTTCAACAAAACGAAAATCAAGAGAGAAAAAACCATCGTCTCTCCTCCATAAACGATCATTCTATGCCTCACAACCCTACATCTGTATGTTTTTGTGTATACCTACATCAGTGTATTTGGTCTCTGATTTGGCCCTTTTATCCCCGATTTCGTTCCAGTTACATTGGATGGACTTTAACTTGTTGATTTGAAGTTGTTTTTGTATATAATGTTGTTTATTAGAAAATCTTGGTAGTGATTCCAGCAAGTGTCAACTGGTGGAGCTTGTGAAAGACCTAAGATCCGACACAAATGAAGGAGGTGGCGGCTAGTGTGATTTACCTCGGCGGAAATAAGGAGGGCGGTCGAAGCAGTAGGTCACGACAAGGAGAGGGTGAAGTGGGCTGAGAAAAACGGTGGCAGTCGGTGGTGCTCGCTCCGACGACTCCTGCTGCTTCTCTTTATTTATTCCAGCGAGGTCGACACATGAGAGACGAGGGGAGAATGAGTAAGGGTCGGGGATTTTTGGAGGATGTTTGGGGATGTTGTACTCCACAAAATAAACACGGTGGTGGTGGGTTTTTACCATGACAGCGGGGAGTGGCGGAGGTATATGCTCTGGTGGCCGGCATCAGTGGTTCTTGCTTGTAAGTGAAGAAGAAGAAAGGGGAAGGATGGTCCGGAGAGAGAGAGGGAGAGAGAGAGAGAGAGAGAGAGAGAAAGAGAGAGAAAGAGAGAGAGTGGGCCCTTTTATTATTAAAATAAATAAATAGATATTATATTAAGAAAAATCAAAGAAAAATGAAAAATAAATACCCCAAGGGTATTACAGTCATTTCAGTTTACTGAGGGACCAAATCCGCAATGAAACTAGCTCAAAAGGACTACTAATCCAAAAAAGTCGGGGTTTGGACTAAAACCCCAAGAAAATGTATACCACAGGGACCATTTTTGCAATTTTGTCTATATATATATATATATATATATATATATATATATATATATATATATATATATATATATATATATATATAGTCCCTATTAATTTAATTAGTCTCTTTTGATCACTAAATTAATTCCAAATTAATTCTTGATCAATACTAATTAAATCATATGATTTCATATTAATATATTAGAACTTATAATACATTAATAAATTATAAATAACCTCTTCTCAAAAGTTCATTCTATCAAATTATCGTGGCGATATGCAACCCAAATGGATCATGCTACTCTCGGGTCAAGTACATACCATTTATAGTTATGTGCTTAGACACCTAATCCAACAGTTTCCCACTTGGATAAGTATAATAACTATTATTGCAAGTACGACTTCACAACCCGACAAGCAATCGTAGCTCTTAAAAGCCGTTGTCAAACTCTGACCTAGTCAATGACGCGTCCATTGAATAAGGGATCATCTATTCCTCCATTCTAGATATCATATAGACATGAGACATGGATTATAATCATTCTCTTTGTCCATTTGTTGTTTCTCGATTCTTTAATTTATGATGACTGACTAATTGAACAAATCAAATCAGTCCAGGCTTGGCCAAGCACTTAGGGTTGTCATCACTAAATCATCGTGGGGCCCACATATATCGCTTTTATCCCCCTAAGGGTAAAAGGAATGGATAAACTTCGACTCAAATGTTTGCATGTACTTACTCATCAAATCACACACAACAATATGTTTTATAACACCAAGTTACTTGTGCGTTTACATATGTCAATGTGCAACCGACTTGTAAATAACAACTCACATGTCTTGGTTTCAAGAATATAAGATATTATCGTCTCACAATCACTCGTGATAAAATCCATGAAGTGATTCAGATGAGCGTGCGTTTAATCCAATACTCGAATCTTATTCCAGGAGTACTCATGAATACTGCAGCAAATTTTTGATATGTCTAAAACGTACACCTAGACAATCTACAGTCAGATTCATGACAATCTTACCTCAATACCTACTTCCAAAGTATTATCAACTGTGGATAGTTTGAATAACCTAGTTATTCGGGAAGTCAAAACATGCAAAGTGAAACATAAGAATAATCGAATCCAATATGGCTCAAAACTTATGAATATAAATAAAACACCTTTTATTTAATCACCATATTGATTACACGTTATTCATTTTATAATGTTACGATTAAGCAACTTAATACTTGAATTAAAACAACAGTAATGCCATGCTCCAAGCATGCATACTATGTTTGCCTATGGTCCTTCCTTTTTAAAATATATCAATTGAACACATCTTCAATGAAACTCATTTCACAGTTCCAAGTCCTTACCGCAAATGTAAGAATACCAAATTCTTGCCATTTACTGTAATTTGTTAGATTCTAAACTTATATGCTATGATCCTCTTGTAATGACTATGCAAAAATTCACAGAGACTTGGCAACAGACATTTCAAATTATTCCAATGAAGATCAATTCCATGGAACTGAAGTCTCACATTCAAAGTACATTCCTTTGAAAATTCTTCTTGAATTAAGTTTTCTAATCTTCCACACATTTAAAGAATAATTTCCACTTATGGAAAAATTTCCATATTCCCATTTTGACTATCACTTCTAAACAAGAGTTGCTTCTTTTTAGCATATGTCAATATGGTCCTTCCAAAATTCACACTATACTTCCAACTGTCCATGAGCAACCAATCTTTGGTAAACCTCATATTGCCCTCAACAATTGCTTAACCATTTTAGTCATATCTAGTTTTGGTCCTTTTCCCTCTTAATGCCCTAGGCATTTGGAAAATTAAGAACACATAAATATTATAGCATATGCAATCAATCCTATACCTGAAGTATATGGGACATGATTCATAATGTCTTGCATAAAGAGATGATACTTGATCAGTCTTTTGCTATAATATTTCTATTTGCCATGTTCTCACAATTCGAACTATGAAGAGGGATGCCGTAATCATAATCGAATTTAGAGAATGCATTTAACATTTCCATAGATATATATATATATATATATATATATATATATATATATATATATTGAATTTCCTTATGTTGAACCATTCCAACATAGCATTCATATATATCCTTGACTAAACTTGATTAAACAATCTCAATCTACGCTTTTAGATTTGAATTTAAGCATGAATCCCTCTCCCTTAATTATAGCAAAACAACTTTTCAAACCCTGTATCTTTGCAAATTGAAACTTTTACTTTCTATAATTAACATTTCTGACTCGCAACACTTAACATAATAATTGTGCTCCCACTAGCATAATAATTACATTATTATTGGCATAATACTTATGCTCCCACTAGCTTTGACATGTACCCAGAAACCAGCTGGACTTCTAGAAATCAATACTTATTGACTTTCTTGTTGGATTTGGTGTCTAAGCCCATAACTATAACTGGTATGTACTTGACCCGATAGTAGCAGGGTCCTTTTGGGTTGCCTTCACCAATGCAATTTGATAGGATGGTTTTATGAGAATAAGGTTATTTACGACTTATTACTATATTATAAGTATAATATATTAATATGGTTATTTAATTAGTATTGTCCAAGAATTAATTTGGAATTAATTTTGTGGTCAAAAGAGACTAATTAAATATGGAGGGATTGATTATGTAAATTAATGATACTTATAGTACGGGATAAGTGATCCATGATTATGTAAGTGGGGTAAACCAATAATATAACCCATGGGTAGTCCATGGAGGTTAAACCCATGGTTCATAGGAATGTGGAAAGTCATGGATTATTAGGGTTTACAAAGTGTAACCCTAGCACTTGCCACAACTATAAATAGAACCCTCCATGCTCCAAAATCGGTTGCACCTTCAATAGAGACAAGTAACTTATTCTCTTAGAACCTGCTTTCGCATATTGGTGTTTGTGAACCATTAGAGGCATCACACTTGAGGTGCTCAAGCTTTCAAAGGTTAAGAACTCTACCCTACTCAAGAGGTAAGCATCCTAACCAAAGTTTTGTAATATACCTTCAATTATTTTCTAGTTAGGTTGAATGCTTTGGAAATTGAAAATGCATGTATAATTAGAGAAATCATAGATCCAAAGCATTTAGGGGTGCATGTGCACTTAAGAAGTGTTATAGTGCTCAAAACCCAATAGTGGTATCAGAGCCTAGGATTGTTTTGTATTATATCTGATGCTTGCTTGTTTCCAAAGTTGAAAAAATCAAGTTTTCTACATTCTGACTGATGAACTCGCCGAGTCCACTGGGGAACTCGACGAGTCCATGCAGAAATGAAGCTACTCGACGAGTCAAGTTCACGGACTCGTCGAGTTGGCTAATCAGAGTGCAAAAATTCGTGTTTTTGGCCAAAATTGGATATGATCATTACCCCAAAATATTTTGAATCATAAACATATTTTTTTTAAGATATTGTAGTGATCATACTCATCCAATTGAAAGATAACTGTCAAAGTTTTAAAAGTTGTTGTTTAATATGATAAACCAAATTGTGTTTAAAATTGTTGATATGGAATTGTCTTGTTTATGAGTTTAGTTAGATCATGAATTATGTGATAATTTAGTTGTTAGTAAAATGATCTAATTGATGTCTAATGACAACCATAACTTGTCCTCAAGTTATGGAAAATGAAAGGTCTCATCATTAAAATCAAATTAAACTCATAGGTTATGAATGTGGAGAGTTTTGACAAGTTTCAAAATTTGCCTTCAAGCTTTGGAATTTTCAAAGTCTCATTAAATGAAACTTTAATTCCAAACCCTAGAGTTTTAAAAGTTAAAATTTAACTCTTATACTTTATAATATTATAAGTTTAATAATATATATGTATAAGACAAGTCTCTCTTACCGTTAGTAGGCCTCATTTACGAAGTCGGTCTATAAGGGGGGTATAAGGTTACTGCCTATAAAATGGTGGTTTAATGGGTGTCCACTCTCACCCACCGCTTCCTTGACTAGTGGAGGGTCGTTAGCCGAACGGGTAGGTTAGGACACTAATTCTCCCTCATTAAAAGTATAATGATAAATATAAAGTAACTAAACTTTTATTTAAATCCCCAATCTTAGTTACTTTAGGAAAAATGTGAAAATGGTGCTATTCCATGAAATCACACTTTGCACCTTGTTAAGACAATAGTGGAGCGTGTGTGGGTAACTGGCACACTAATCTGGGACCGACAATGTGTGGCAAAGGGTAGCTTGATGTTAATCATATATCAATGGAGTGCGTATGGTTAACCGGCACATTGATTAGGTGATTTTTAACATCATGTTAATTTGCATGGTTATTCACACCTTGTTTGTGATCCTCGGCATCCCAGTCACAAACTTGAAGGGCACAATCGAGATTTAAACATGTCTTTGAAAAGTTCAACGAGTCTCAAAGGTCTAGGAATTTAAAACCTAATAATCCATTTCGTTTTTCATGGTGGAAATTGGCAAATCGCCATTTACCTACCTTCAAATATTTTTACAATTGGATTACGGCATCCCTCTTCGCAATTGTAGAATATTGTGTTGGATCCTAGCCTTAATATTTCATATTGGGTGTAATATTAAGGATTCTCATCTAATCTAAACTTTTTTCTTCTTCCTTTGTATATGTCTACCCCAAACAATGCTTCAACACTAATTCATTAAGGCTCTTTCTCCCTTATGAACCTATGTGGGAGGGTCATTTTCGATGGCTCGAATTTCAATGACTGGATTCGAAACATCAGAATGGCTATTCGTTATGAAGACAAAGAATATGTCCTTGATAAAGAGCTAAAGGATATTGATGTCACCACTGCTACTCCTGAACAAATTGCTGAACACACTACTCATGAGAGGGATGCGACAAAGGTGTCGTGTCTTATGATTGCAACCATGACTGTTGAGCTATAGAAGTCCTATGAGGACTACTATCCCTATGAAATGTATCATGATTTGATGGAAATATACCATCAAAGTGATCGGCAGGAGAGGTATGAGATCATTGCCTCCATGATCACAACCAACATGAAGGATGGTAAACCCATCATGGCCCACTTGCAGATGATGCAGAGATATGCGGACCGGTTGCTAAAATTGAATGTTAATTTTGATGAAGAGTTGGCCATAGATATAATTCTACACTATTTTCCTTCTTGTTATGATCAGTTTCGTATGACTTATCATATGAACAAGGAGGAGGTCACTAATAGCAAGCTTCAAGGGCTTTTAAGGACTATAGAAAGCAACCTTAAAGGCAAGTCGGTTGTGTCTGCTCCTACTACTACTTCTGCCCCTATTCTGGCAATAGGACATGGAAAGGGAAAGAAGATGAAGGCTCCCTCCAAGAGCCACAAGCGAATGTCTCTTGATGGATCGTTTTCTAATGGGACCAAAGTTGGTTCTGTTAATCCCTCTTCCAATCCGAAGGATGCTGACTGCTTTTGTTGTCATGAAAAAGGGCACTGGAAACGAAGTTGCCCCAAGTACTTACAGGACATAAAGGATGGGAATATCAAACCCTCATTTGCAGGTATTTATACTATTCAATCTAATAACTCATCACATGCTAATTCTTGGGTCCTTGATACAGGTTGTGGATTTCACATTTATTCTGATTTGCAGTGACTAAAAAGAAGTAGGGATGTGGAGCGCGGGAAGATAAACTTAATCATGGGAAATAGGAAAATGTCGTCTGTGACCAAGATTGGAGTTTATTCTTTATTGCTTAGAAATGTTTTAAATTTAGATTTGAATAATTGTTGTTACTCGGCCGATATGGGGAGAAATATTATTTCCTTTCATAGTTTGTACAAACAAGGTTTTACCTTTTCATTTAATAATGAAGTGGGTGCTATTTATGCTTATTATAATGGTGTATTTTATTTTGAAGCATTACCTTGAAATGGTGTATATGAAATTGTGAATGTTGTAGATAACTTAGGAAATAATGTGTTGAATATTGATTCGTCCAATGCTTTGGACAAGGCATGCTTGTGGCATTGTCGTCTTGGACATGTCAACAAGAAGCGCACAAACCAACTCCAAAAGGATGAAGTTTTGGAGTCATTTGACTTAAAGTTGGATGACACTTGTGAATCTTGTTTACTTGGAAAGATGACCAAGTCACCCTTCACTGGTACATGTGAAAGGGGTGAAGGTTTGTTGGACCTCATACACACTGATGTGTGTGAACCATTCAAAACTGCCACAAGGGATGCTAATCGCTTCTATGTGACTTTTACAGGTGATTACAATAGGTATGGCTATATCTACTTAATCAAACATAAGTCAGAGACTTTTGAAAGGTTCAAAGAGTTTAAGCAAGAAGTGGAGAATCAATTGGGCAGGAAGATAAAGATGATACGATCCGATCGTGGAGGAGAATATTTTAGTATTGAGTTCCTTGACTATCTAAAGGAATGTGGAATTGTTTCACAATAGACGCCACCTAGGAGACCACAACTGAATGGTGTGGTTAAGAGGCGCAATAGGACCTTGCTAGACATGGTTCATTCCATGATGAGTCGAGCTTTGTTACCAATCTCATTCTGGGGGTATGCCTTAGAGACTTCCGCCCATATCCTTAATCTAGTCCCTACCAAAAAGGTTTCCAAAACACCTCACGAGATGTGGACTGGGAAGGTTCCCACATTAGATCACATCAAAGTTTGGGGATACGAAGCTTTTGTGAGAAAAGAAACTCACGACAAGCTCGAATCTTGGAGTGAGCAATGTATTTTCATCGGCTACCCGCAGAAGTCCTTTGGATATCTCTTCTATAAACCGAGTGACAATGTTGTCTTCGTTGCGAGGAGAGGAGTCTTTCGAGAGACAGGACTCATATGCCAAGAGGACAGTGGGAGGCAAATTGACCTTGAAGAGCTTCAAGAGTTAAGCGATGAAGGAACCTTAAACACTAGCACTCAACCTGAGGAGTTAACTCCGGTTGAACCAATTGACACATCCGTAGCTCTTAGGCGTTCCAGTAGACTTAGTGTTCCACCTGTGGTATATGGTTTTCATATAACAGCTTAAGGTAATACATTTATCAGTGTTAGCACACTGATAAATTTGGATGAACCTAACAACTACAAGGAAGAAATGGCAGGCCCCGAGTCTGCTAAGTGGAAAGAGGCTATGGACATCGAGATTCAGTCCATGTATGACAATCAAGTTTGGAACTTGGTTGATAATGTACTGGGCCGTAAGACAGTCGGGTGCAAATGGATCTTCAAGAAGAAGACCGACATGGATGGGAATGTACACACATACAAGGCACGACTGGTTGCGAAGGGCTTTACTCAAACTCCGGGAGTTTACTATGATGATACCTTCTCACCAGTAGCAAAGATTAAATCTATAAGGGTTATGCTAGCCATAGCTGCATTTCATGACTATGAAATATGGCAAATGGATGTCAAAACTGTTTTCCTAAATGGAAAGTTGGATGAGGATGTTTATATGAGTCAGCCAGAGGGTTTTGTCAGTGCAGAGTACCCTAATAGAGTGTGTAAGCTTGAGAAATCCATATATTGATTGAAAAAAGCATCTAGCAGATGGAATCTTTGCTTTGATGAGAAAGTCAAAGAGTTTGGATTTTCAAGAAGCGAGAATGAGTCCAGTGTAGATGTCAAAGCTAGTGGAAGTATAGTTAGCTTTCTAGTGTTGTATGTGGATGACATACTACTCATAGTAAATGACATCCCAAACTTGCAGGTGGTCAAGTCCTGGCTTGGGAAGTGTTTCGCTATGAATGACCTCGGAGAAGCTGCCTATATCCTGGGGATAAGGATATTGAGAAACAGAAGTAAAAGACTAATAGGACTTAGTCAAAGTACCTATCCAGAAATGGAGAACTCCAATAAAGGTGACTTACCTATCCAGAAAAGGTGACTTACCTATCCAGAAATACCAAACTGAGTAAGACTCAGAGTCAAAGTACAGAGGATGAGATAGCAGAAATAAGTCATATACCATATGCTTCTGCAGTTGGTTCGATCATGTGTGCTATGACTTGTACTCACCTTGATGTGGCCTTTGCTTTGAGCATGGTCAGTAGATATCAAGGGAACCCTGGTAAAACTCATTGGACTGTGGTTAAGAACATTCTAAAGTACCTACAGAGGACTAAGGACTGGTTCCTTACCCTCGGTGGGAGTGATGAATTGAGAGTAACAGGGTATAGCGATGCGAGCTTTCAGACCGACAAAGATAATTTATGCTCTCAGTCGGGCTGGATATTTACCCTGAATGGAGGAGCAGTGACATGGAAAAATTCCAAGCAGGAGACTGTGGCTGATTCAACATGTGAATCAGAGTACATATCATCAAGCGAAGGAGCGAAGGAGTTGATATGGTCGAAAAACTTCATCGGAGACCTTAGAGTTATTCCATCCATAAAGGAGTATGTGGAAATTTTCTACGATAATGAAGGGGTGGTTGCCTTAACCAAGGAACCGAGAGATCATGGAAGATCCAGACATATCAACAGAAAGTACCACTTCATAAGACATTAAGTAGAAGAAGGGCACCTCGTGGTAAAGAGGATATCGTCAGAGGACAACCCAGCAGATACCCCCACAAAAGGACTGACTAGGGTTAAGCACTTGCAGCATGCGAGGGGCATTGGGCTAAAGGACGATATTAGTTTTAGTGATTAGAGAAACCAAAAATCGTAATAGCTAAATTGTAATTGACATTTGATGATGAATAAAAGGAGTTTTATTTATAAGTAAATTTACTGTCTTGTGTCAATTATTACTATTGTTTCACTTTACATGTTTTGACTTCCAAAATAAATAAGATTTATTCAAACTATCCACAGTCGTTCATACTTTGGAACTAGGTATGAAAGATGACTGTCATGAGTTGGCTTTTAGGATTGTCTAAGGAGCTAGGCATTGGAACAGGTTTGCTACACTGTTCATGAGTACTTCTGAAATAAGATTTGAGTATTGGATCAACCCGCGCTCACTTGAATCACTTCATGGAATCTATCATGAGTGATTGTGAGATGATAATATCATATATATATATATATATATATATATATATATATATATATATATATATATAGATATATCTTCAAACCTAGATATATGAGTTGTTGACTATGAGTTAGTCATGCATTGATGGCATGAAAACGCATCAGTAACCTGATGTTATAAAATGTGTCGTTGTGCATGGTTTAATGAGTAGTTAGTACAAGCATATAATGTCGAAGTTTATCTGTTCCTTTTATCCTAAGAGGATTAAAAACGATATCTTGGGCCCCTTGATGATTCTGTTTTGACTTATGTGTCAGGCCCGGTCAGAACTAAATTGATGTGTTCAGTTATGTTTTATGTCAGACAAACTGGAAATCGGGAAACAAATTAATAGACAATAAGTATGACATTGTTCCATGTATTTGTCCAGCTGATATCCTGAGAACAGAGGAGTATATGATCCCTTATCTAAAGGATGCGTCACTGATTGGGTCAGAGTTGACAGCCGCTTTTGGAAGCTTACGATTGCTAAGCCGGATCTTGAAGTCACATAGGCAGCTATAGTTATTAGACTTATCCAAGTGGGATACTATTGGATTTGGTGTCTAAGCCCAGAACTATAACTGGTATGTACTTGAACTGATAGTAGCATAGTCCTTCTGGGTTGCCTTCACCAGTGCAATTTCATAGGATTGTTTTATGAGAATAAGGTTATTTACTACTTATTAATATATTATATGTATAATATATTAATATGGTTATTTAATTAGTATTGTCCAAGAATTAATTTGGAATTAATTTTGTGGTCAAAAGAGACTAATTAAATATGGAGGGATTGATTATGTAAATCAATGATACTTATAGTATGGGCTAAGTGATCCATTATTATATAAGTGAGCTAAACCAATAATATAACCCATGGATAATCCATGGAGGTTAAACCCATAGATCATAGGAATGTGGAAAGTCATGGATCATTTGGGTTTACAAAGTGTAACCCTAGTACTTTCCATAACTATAAATAGCCCCCTCCACGCTCCAAAATCGGTTGCACCTTCAATAGACACAAGTAACTTATTCTCTTATAACTTCCTTTTGCATATTGGTGTTTGTGAACCATTAGAGGCATCACACTTGAGGTTCTCAAGCTTTCAAAGGTTAAGAACTCTACCCTACTCAAGAGGTAAGCATCCTAACCAAAGTTTTGTAATATACCTTCAATTATATGCTAGTTAGGGTGAATGCTTTCGAAATTTAAAATGCATGTATAATTAGAGAAAACATAGATCCAAAGCATTTAGGGTTGCATGTGCACTTAGGAAGTTTTATAGTGCTCAAAACCCAACATTTCTTACAAAGTCCAGATTTCTGATACAAGATGCTTCGATAAGACTTTATCTAGGCTTCTCAAACTAATACACCTTTCCTTAGATAGCTAACATGTGTGTCTAAACAATTTTAGAACTTATAGTCATAAGTCTGAAATGGTTAGACCTTTTTCCATGTTCTCACAATTCGAACTATGAAGAGGGATACCATAATCATAATCGAATTTGAGAATGCAAATATCACAATTGCTATCTCCTTAAAATCTACTTAGTGAAAGCGTTTCCTCACAATCATTTTCATGAATTGGATAGAAACTTTATGACATTTAGATTTTATGGTGTATGTGTTCCTATCCATGTGAATTTTTCATAACCATAATCACAAGACAAGGTTAGTGAAAAATCCAAACTCATATGGACTGAACTTGTTGAATCTGAATTTCTTACCACCTGGCAACACAAAGGCCTAACATTACTTCCAAGTTGTTATGCAAACAACTGAGAGCTCATAGAACTCACATGCATAGTTAACTTTAACTGGAACGGGAACAGAAACAAGAATATGTCAACACGATAGGTTATAAACCTTGGGTCGTGTGCTAGTGATAAACAATTGGTTTACTCTTGATTAGTTCTTGAAACTCATCAAGATCTTTAAGACTCCCATTGACCTCTTAACATATAATATTCTCTTTGTCAAGAAACATTACATTACTAACAAATATTCAAGAGTTAGTGTGGTTTCTTATCAAGACAAACACTTCTGACAATTGATCTTAGTTGGTCTTTTTTTATCCGAAACATCACAACTTACCAATTTCAAATGTACAAGAGTAGAAAACATTTTACTCTACATTTGATAAGTGTTATAAACATTTCTAAAGATTATGTCACTCAAGGCACAATCTTGTTGCATGACTCTAAGACTTGTTTTGGAACAAAGTATGACTCATCTTATTGATTTAACCATTTCAACAATTCACGATTCCTCTTCTTGGCCATACAAATGCACTAAGATATCCTTTGAGGATAAATTTTTGCTCTGGTTTTCCATAATCATTAAGATAATCATAAAACATGATACTAAAGTACTCTCCCATATTTTCAGATTGGAGAAACTTTTATCTTCTTGCTAAATTTGATTCGTTCTGCCATACATTGAAACTTTTTCAATGATTCAGAATTACACTTAATCTTGTAAGCATAACCATATTTACTAAACTTTAGTAAATCATAACGAATAGTCTTATCATTCTTTGTGGTGGACCTGACCAACGCACAACCAAGTGTACCCGATCCCCTAGTCCTTCACTTGACTAAAGTATACATGTGAACAAGGAATTAGTCTTAATTTACCAAAGATGAAAATTTTCATTCATCACACAATACAAGTTGCATGATTCCAAGTTTCTAGCCAACTAAAACTTAGGTGATGAGAATCTTTCCTTATTTTGTAAATTTTGACACTACCACAAACGAAAGAATCAAATCCATTTTCCAGTATTTCTATCAATGGAAACATATAAGCAATAATTTTTCACAAAGGCCATTGTAAGGAAAATTTATCCTTACAATGCAAATACATATGAAAACTATGATGTTATCTATTCCTAAGCACTCTATCATAACTCTTAAGTAGCAGCTCAAAATTCTGATCATTGAACCATGCGATCAAAATCAATCTCTTCACAATCAGAATCAGCTTACTCTTCCTTTTAAGCTTCCTTCCTTTTGCATGATCCTACAAAACATCAAAATGCAACCTTGTCATCATGTATTAAAATCAACAATTGGGAACTTAATAGAGTTAGATATTGGACTTACCTGAAGTAGAGTCAAACTTATTGACTTTACCTTCTCTTAGATCCTTTAGGTAGTCAGGGAAGCTTCGCTTCCAATGTCCCTTCGAATGGCAATAGAAACAAGTGGACACTTTGGCATTCGCACATGGAACTATCTCAGAACTGGCTTTTCTCTTATGGTCAAATCTTTTTACCATAGCCAATTCCCTTCTCATATGAGAAGGGATCTTTTCTAGACTATCTATGTCATTGCCTATGTCCATGGAAACTTGGGAAGTAGACCCTCCAATCAAATTTGCTTTACCATTGCGCTAAATCATTGTTAATTCAGAAGCAATAAGCAAATATGCAAGATTGATAAGCGTCATGTCGTGATCTGTTATACAGTAGTCTTTAACAAACTGACTATACAACTCGGGAAGTGATTGAAGAACCCAGTCAACAGCCAACCTCCTCGGGAAGACGAAACCAACATTCCCATCATGTCAATGTATGACTTCATATCCAAGACATGTGCACACACATGCCTTCCATCTTGATGTTTATTTGCCAATAGGGCTTCAGTGACTTTGAACTTTTCAAGTCTTCGAAGTTGTGGGTCAAGGAGAATTATTGGAGGAGGTGCAGGAAGTGAAGTATGATATTGTGGAATATCATTTTAATGTGGAAAGCTTTTTCCAAAAGATTTGGAAGACCAAAGCTATCTGTACTAGACATCTACAAGGGAGAAATTCAAGTTAGTTGATTTAAGTCCTTAATATAACACCCAAATGAAATATTAAGGCTACGACCCAACACAATATTTTACAACTCGAAATAGGGATTCCGTAATCTAATTGTAAAATATTTGAAGGTAGGTAAATGACGATTTACCAATTTCCACCATGAAAAAACGAAATAGAACATTAAGTTTTAAATGAATTGAAATTCCTAGATTCTTTGATATTCATTTACCTTTTTAATGGCATGTTTAAATCTCGATTGTGCCCTTCAAGTTTGTGACTGGGATGCCGAGAATCACAAACAAGGTGTAAATAACCATGCAAATTAGCTTGGTACTCTCGATGTCATTTATCACCTAATCAATGTGTCAGTTAACCATACACGCTCCATTGATCTATGACAAATATCGAGCTACCCTTTGCCACCCTTGTTAGTCCATGTTAGTGTGTCGATTAACCACACACGCTCCATTAACGACTTGGCAATGTGTAAAGTGCAATTTCATGGGTTAGCACCCAATTCACATTTTTCCTAAGTAACTAAGATTGGGAATTTATAAAGGTTTAGTTACTCTATAATTATCATTATACTTTTAATGAAAATTAATGTCCTATCCTACACGTTTGATTAACGACCCTCCACCAGTCAAGGAAGCGGTGGGTGAGAGTGGACACCCATTAAACTGTCATTTTATAGGCAGTAACCTTATACCCCCCTTATAGAGCGGCTTCGTGAATGAGGCCTACTAACAGTAAGAATTACTTGTCTTATATATATATATATATATATATATATATATATATATATATATATATATATATATAATTATTAAACTTATAATAATATAATAGTATAAGGGTTGAATTTTAACTTTTAAAACTCTAGGGTTTGAAATTAAAGTATTCAAAAGTGAGACTTTACAAATTCCAAAACTTGAGCGCAAGTTTTGAAACTTCTCAAAACTTTTGGTTTCCATAACTTATGAGTTTAATGTGGTCTTTTATGAAAAACTTTTCAAGTTCCATAACTTGACGACAAGTTATGGAAGACTTTAAAACCATTTAAAAATAAATCTTAAAAATGAGACCTTTCATTTTCCATAACCCATGAGTTTTAATAACCTTTTAAAAAGAAAACCTTTTCATTTTCCATAACTTGAGGACAAGTTATGGATTTAATTAAGGCAATTAGATCATATTTTTAACTAACAAAAATTATCAAATAATTTATTCATGATCTAACTAAACTCATAAGTACAAGATAATTCATATCATCAATCTTCAAGAAATTAGCCTAATCATATAAACTAATAAAATCTTGAAATTATGACAGTTATCTTTAAATTGGACAAGAATGGTCGTTACCTTGTGAAAAAACAGATTTCATGGTTTAAAAAACAGTTTGGGGTAATGATCCTAATCCAATTTATGGCCAAAACTCGAAATTTTGCACACTGGAACACCAACTCAGCCAGTATATGAACTAGACTCATCGAGTTAGTCCATTTCTGAGTGGACTCGGCGAGTTCATCAGTCAGAATGCAGAAAAACGATTTTTCCAGCTTTGAAACTTAAGCAATGCATCAAATATAATAGAAAACAATTCTAGTCTCTGATACCACTGAAGCGTTTTAGTAAACTACAACATCCAATGGTGCGCATATAACCCTAAATGCTTTGGATCTATGTTTTCTCTAATTATACATGCAATATTGTTTCCAAAGCAT
The DNA here is from genome assembly GCF_051521515.1 of Lactuca serriola. Classification (NCBI taxonomy): domain Eukaryota; kingdom Viridiplantae; phylum Streptophyta; class Magnoliopsida; order Asterales; family Asteraceae; genus Lactuca; species Lactuca serriola. Next base: position 17,315,587 of record NC_136414.1, on the reverse strand, counting down.
TAAGCCTACAACCATCATACAATTGAAATAAACAACATAAAATACTAGTTATTAGCTTACCTCTTTATGTAACTTGTAGAACTTGTTGTATTTGGCCTTTAAGAACTTAGTACCCCAAATGTTGTACTTCAAATGGTTCACAGCACACCTTGGACAAAGGATGACTTTTGACAGAGTTTATGCACACTAAAATCGGTTATCTCTCTCCAAGAACACTCTAGAAAAACTCGTGCAACCAATTTTAGGCTATAGGGTGTCATATATATAGTGTAGGAAACCAAGAGTCATGGGTAAACCCTAATCCATACACTTGGGATTATTATCCATGATCCATGATTCAAGTGGGCTAACTCTTTATGGATTCATCCATAAACTTAGTTCATATGTATCATAAGTCCAAACCATATATATATATATATATATATATATATATATATATATATATATATATATATATAAACTAATGTACATAATTAGTCTCTATTAATTTAATTAGTCTCTTTTGATCACTAAATTAATTCCAAATTAATTCTTGATCAATACTAGTTAAATCATATGATTTCATATTAATATATTAGAACTTATAATATATTAATAAAGCATAAATAACCTCTTCTCAAAAGTCCATCCCATCAAATTGTCGTGGTAATATGCAACCCAAATGGACCATGCTACTCCTGGGTCACGTACATACCAATTATATTTTTGGGCTTCGACACCTAATCCAACAGTTGCACCCTATTTACGGGCCTTAAGTCCCTTGGTTGGCCTCCTTACCAATCTCTACTATCCAGAAACCCTAATTTTGTGTATCATCTTCCAAACTGAGAGTATGATCTTGTGGAGAGTTTGGAGAGTTGATATTTGGTACTCTTTTGACGGAGCCTTAAAGCTTGAGGTGTTTGAGAGGAAAGTTATAGATCCAGAAGCTCCCCATTTGTTGCAGTCTTTTTGAGGTATAAAGTCGACACCTTGCTTCCTTATTTCTTAGATCTCTTCCTTGAGGTTTTATTGTGATTATTGGCTCATTGTCAAGTTGTTCAAGGAATTGAGTATATTGTGGGTTGTCACTTTCGATCTGGCCATTATGTGGCCTCATTTTGCTTAAAGTTGCAAGCTTTATTAGGTCCTAGGCCTCATCCATGCATGAATGTAAAGTTGGCAACTTTATGTGGTTTTCCCGCTCTAGGGTATAAGATCTACATTGTGAAGCCTTAGATTCGATAAAAGGACTGAATGTATTAAGCTGGGGAAAACTCGGCGAGATTCCCAGCCAACATGGCGAGTTTACTAGGGTTTTCCCAACCTTCTGATTACTATAGAAACTCGACGAGTTTGTTGGCACACTCGACAAGTTCGGTCAACATGGACTGTTGACCTTGACTATTGACTTGACTTTGACCATGGTTGACCAAGTTGACTTTTAAGGGCATTTTGGGTATTTCGGGGGTTTCATGGAATTGGTCACATGGTGGTTGTAGGAATTTGAGTCGGGAGCTAAGATTTCAAAGTTAGATCTTATCAGCTCAGCACTACTTGCGAGGTGAGTGTTCCTCACTGCACTTGTTGGGTCGAAGGCACAAAGGTCAGCCCTTTTGGATTTGTTATCTTGATTATTGAATGATTGAGTATTGTTGTGATCTGTTAGATTTGTATCCTGGTAGATAGGATGATGCTATGCTTAGTGATCTGGAAGATCTGCCTATTGTCAGTTGACTGGTTATATATTTATTTTGTTATGTATATGTCCACATGTTATGTGTGGTTGGGTTGAGGCGGTCCTGCTTTGTGCTGATGTCCAACAAGTTGAAACCCATTTTGACGATCGGTGGATGCGGAATAAATAATATCTTGAGATTTATCGAACATAAAAATGAAGAACATGAAGATGAGTAGTTCCATAAACTAGAAAAGAGATAAAAATATTACATGAAGAACATTGTTGGGAGAGATAAATCTCACTTGGTGGGAGAAATCCCACCACACTTTCTCTCTCTCTAGAAAATACATTGTGAGTACACTCTTACTTTTACAATGACCAACTCTCTCTTTATATTTAGGAGAGAGAAAGCATCAACAATACAATAAAGGGAAAAATACAACCTAAATATCACTCATAATTTGTAGAGCATTTACATGCTCCAACATTCTCTCCCTAAATGATCGCAAATAATGAGGGATACAAATGAAGTGATAAAACGCTAAAATACAGTAACCGACTAGAAAGTGTGGCAAGAAAATGAAACATAATGAGAACCAGATGTTGAAATGTCTCTGAAACTCTGAAGTGTCTGTGATCTCTAATGTTGGCCATGAATCTCTAAACAGTAAAGGTCTTCGACTTCAAAGCACCACCAATGAAGCAGAAAAATAAGATCCAAATCTTCAAACTAGTCATAAGCCCCATGATCAAGTAGAATATCTAATCAGAAAAACACTTTGGTTTCAAAAAGTCTGAAAAACATCTCTAATTATTGAATCATAATACACCCAAATTCTTCAAAAGAATAACCTGCTAAAAGTGTGAAGCAACCAAAAGTGAAGTCCGAATAATAAATAATGTGAGTCCAAAGACATGACAATGTCAAAAATTTGATCGGATGATCAAAAATAAGTGTCACATCACATCGCCAAAAATAGTTTTGTCTTCAAAATATCACAAATCCAAACTCAAACAATCATAAAATCACATCCGAATGATATTCTCTCCCTATTTTTTATAACCAATGATCGGATATCAAAAATCAACAAATCATCGGGATGGAGTGTGTCAGATACCAAGAGTTATGCAAGATCTCCCTAAATTTATGAAGGGTCTCGATAAAACACGAGAATGAGAATAAAATAAATACTTTGCGGTCATCTGTGGCCGGCTGATTAAGTCGCTGAAAACTGCTCGATCAAATACCAAAGTAACAATAACAACTCTGCGTGAAAAAATCTCTGATGTGCTGAAAGAATACCGATATACCCAAACTGCAGTGTCGGAACTCCCGAAGTGGTCTTCAAAAAGAAATAAAGTTCAAATGCTCAAGATACATGGTTCGTCAACCGTAGATCAAAAGCGACAAGTCATAAAATCCTATAAAGCGAAGAATGTGAAACAACTTTATTGATCAGGCGCCATTACGGTGCAGTTATCATGAAGAATAATATGATGCCCGACTGCGGTGTGGAGTAATCCTCATGGAAAGAATAAAATCCTTCCAATATAATCAGCAAGAAATAAACCAATATGACTATCATAGGTTGGGTTGTGGCAAAAATTTGTATTAAAAAAAGTAATTGGTTTTAATAAAAAAAAATTGGTTTTAATAAAAAAATGGTGTTAAAAAACTGGTTAAAATAAAAAAAAATGGATGAAAAAAAATTGATGTAAAAAATGGGTGTTAAAAAAATGTTGTTAATAAAAAAAAATAAGGCTAAAAAAAGATAAAGAAAAAGAGGGGAGGGGCTGCTATGAGAGGGGGGAGGAGGAAAGTAGGGGGAGGCTGAAAGAGGAGGAGGAAGGAGGAGGAAAGTAGGGGGAGGCTGAAAGAGAAGAGGAGCTGAAGAAGGAGGTACCAAAGTCGAGAGGGGTAATGGCGGGTTTGAGAAGGGTAGGTACCAAAGTCTAAGAGGGATAGACTAGTTACGGTAGCTAAGAGTGTGGGATGCGGTGGCGAGGTGCAGTGGAAGAACTGCAGTGCGAAACTATAGTGGAAGAACAACGGTCTGAAGTTAAAGGTAGGTTGGGGTAGGAGGTCTTTAGGTGTGGCTACGGTAGGAGACTGAAGATTGAAGGCTTCGGTAGATGACTGCGGTCCGAGAAGAGAAAAGAACAAGATTGTGGGTATAATGTCTGAGAGGAGTACCACAACTGAGAAGGGTTGCGGTCAGAAAAATGAAGAGAGGAGGATGCTAAGGGTACAAGGTCTGAGAAGATTACCGCAGCTAAGAGGGGCTCCAGGACCATGACTGAGAAGGGTACCGTAGAGGCTTAACAGGAGACTCTGGGAGGCAGTTTTTGGGCTGCGGTTCTGGGAACCGAGGAGGCTAAGCTAATGACGAAAAATGCTATTTTTCATGGAAAAAATGATACCAAAAAGGCCATTTCTTCATATTTTAATAAGGGGAATCTTTTCTAAAGCATTTTGGATCAAAAATAGGTGTTGGGAAGGCAAAAAGGTGGAGTGTGCAGGGGTTTAAAGGGACAAAAGGTGATGGGATTGGTCAAGTCACATGGTTTTTTGTCTTTGGAGGGAAATTAAAGTGGATATCACTTTTCCAAAAAGAGTAGCAAGGACAAAAGCCTTTTGCAAACAACTTAATACGTCCAAGCTCTAACATAAGAGATCTACCAACAATAATATTTGATGAACAAGAGAAGTTCATACCTTTGGATGAACAAAAGTTGTTGGACAAAATCTTCAAAGGAAAACCTCCACTTTCTTCAATAAAAAGCCCATAATTTTGTCTCATTTCCAAGAATAAACACCTCATGGAACAAATTCTTCAACAGTTTTAGAGACCACAAAAATTTATTCTCCCTTTTTCTTCTTCTTTTCTTCAAAAGCATAATAAGAACATTATAAACTTGATTTTCCAGTAGAAAAATGAATAAGCAATGAGCAACTTTTTTATTCTTCTAAGCTAGAATCAACACTTAAAAATAGAAAAACTCATCATAAAAATTTATGATTTGAAGCCGAAAATTCTTGCAAAAATCGAAAAATCTTCAAGATAAACACCGAATGAGAGTCGTTCCCTTGAACCAGTCGCTTGAACCTTTAAGGTATGGCTCTGATACTAATTGTTGAAACCCATTTTGACGATCGGTGGATACGGAATAAATAATATCTTGAGATTTATCGAACATAAAAATGAAGAACATGAAGATGACTAGTTCCATAAACTAGAAAAAAGATAAAAATATTACATGAAGAACATTATTGGGAGAGATAAATCTCCCTTGGTGGTAGAAATCCCACCACACTTTCTCTCTCTCTCTCTCTCTAAAAACTACATTGTGAGTGCACTCTTAATTTTACAATGACCAACTCTCTCTTTATATATAAGAGAGAGAAAACACCAACAATACAATAAAGGGAAAAATACAACCTAAATATCACTCATAATTTGTAGAGCATTTGTAACATCCCAAAAATGCAAGACCAAATTTTTCATTTTTAATTAAGTTATTATAAAACCAAAAGTATAAAAAGCATCCATAGTGTCATCCCATATCAAAACTAGTATGTCAATAATCAAAACATGTTATAATGAAACAATATCAGAGTATAATCTCAAAGATCTCATGTGTGGAAAACATGGTATGATGCGCTGCAATCATGCCGACTCCTTTCTTTTTGAAGAAGAAGTACCTGAAACCAAAACTGAAAACCGTAAACATGTAATTTAGTGAGTTCCCCCATCATACCACATACCATACAATAAACATATTGTCAGGCATATATGGGTGCCCGACCTACCCTACTAAGCATATCGGGGTGCTTAACCTACCTCTGTTAGGCATACCGGGGTGCCCAACCTACCCCTGTGAGACATACCGGGGTGTCCGACCTGTTAGACATATCTGGGTGCCCGACCTACCCTCCGATTTATCTCAAACGGTTACGGGGACTATTTCACCCCTACCACTACCACATAATAGCATATCATAAGCTTACTGCTAGGAATATATGGATACCGTCTACCCCCTTCGGTCTCTTTCAACCGGTAACGGGGGACTATTTCACCCCTCCTACCACTATCACAAAATATAATAGCATCCTAGCGCATAAAGCATAACAAATAGTGGCATACCAGACAATTATTACAAAGACAATCGTCTCAACTATAAACAACCACTAGCGGGCTGGAATTGGTGCCTTCGACCCACTCCTACAGGAATGTAACTCACCTCGCACTGCTGAAGTCCCGCGGACAAATCTCTAGCTGCTGGATGACATATTCCTGAACTGTCAACATCAAAATAACACCCAATTAATAATTGGGTTCCAACACATAACCATAAGTCCATGCTTGGTGTAAAAGACTACTTTACCCCCAACTTAGCTTGATTCAAGCCCAAGGCCCAATCTAAAGGCCCAAAAGTAAAACAAGGAACCAAAGCCCAACATATGACCTAATTTTCCAAATTGGGCCCAAACCTTTATATGGTCTTATCCTAATGCCCAACCATTTATTCTAGTCCCAACACTTGGCATTCCGATTGTCCAATGTCTTATAATCATCAAGCCACAATTATGGCCTATTTATGGCCTAATTTTCCAAAATAGGACCAAACCCCTCACATGGGCCTTACCCTAAAGCCCATCCAAATATTCTAGTCAATATACTTGTTCTTGTATGGCCCATCAATGGCCCAATCACCAAAGCCCAATAGAAAGGCCCAAATCAGAACCGAAGCAAATTTAGGGTTTTCACATAAAATGATGATTAGGGTTGAGTGTTCTCGCTTAACCCATTAAGTACTTAATCCATTAAGTCCATTACTTTACTAGGTGAACCATACAATGTGGTCAGGATTAATCCATATTTCCAATCCAATGGTCCAAATATGCGGGTCCTGACAATTTCAAATTAACATATCAAAAATTAGGGTTTTCTAACCCTAATTAGGGTTTCCAACCTAATCGTGGTCCAATTAGTCCATTTGTTAAGCTTTAGGTTAATAAATTATTAATTAAGTCAGGCACCACCCACTACCACCTCAGGTAGTGGTGGTCATTGGCGGCTCATGGCGGTGGCCACCACCTCGCGTTGGTGGTTATGATTTTGGACTAAAACATGTTCAAGCATCTAACTGGCAATCCAACACGGCGGTTGGTGGTTGTAGAAAGCGACAGTCACCACCTCACGGTGGTGGTGGTGGGTTTTCTTCAGGTTTTTCCGTCTAGATAATGTACATACAACATGTTATCAAAAGAAATACACACATAATATAACACACACAGCCACCCTTGTGGTGGCAGGCGATGGTCGGAGGTGCTAGCCACCACCTCATGGTGGTGGTGGTGGTGGCTCTCTTGGGATATCTGGCCAAACAAAAGACACACATGAGCATTAGTAGCAGAATCACACACCCACACATCCTTGCTCGGAAATTTGAACATAACCACCCACCTGGTGGTTCACGGTGACGACACCAACATCACTAGCGACACAATGGTGGCTAACAAAGGCGGATAACGGAAAGAAAAGAAGAAAGATGGTGACAACGGATGCTCACGGTGGCCACTCGATCTCGCCGGAAGGAAAGTAGTCGTAAGAAATTGAGATGACGACATTAGTTGTTCACAACGGCAGTCGGCAGTGGTTGGGGATGGAAAAAGGTGGCACGTCTTCACCGAGAACGGTGGCGGCTAGGGTTTGGCAGCGTCTGACGGATCCTCCCAACAACCCCCGATTAACACGTCGTGGGGTGCAAAGTACTTCGTCTGCAACGGGATTGGTACAATGGCTATGTGGTGGTTTTCCGGCGACAATAGGGAGTTGGCGGCTGGAGGGAGTGGAAGCTTAAGGTGGCATCTGTATTGCTTTAGAGTTAGGGTTACGGGGGATGACGGGTTATATACCCCGACTCCCATAAAACTTCCTTCCATAATGACAAAATCAGTCCCTCGTTCTTCTTTTTCTTTCAAACCAAATCCATAATTTACCCTTTTAGCCCCGGCGTCTAAAAATCCTTTCATAACAAGCCCACTATATTACCAAACAACCCCTCCTCTACAAATTATTTTCAATTGAAGTCCGTATATTACCATTCAACCCCTCAGCCTCCAAAATCTTTAAATTTAGGTCCAATATTTACCAAACACTCTCTGACCTCTGAAAATCTTTACAAAATAAATCCTGGAATTACACTTTAACCCCTGAAAACCCAAATTATATCGTTTGGCTCCCCGAAACCAACACCCCGCTAAATATTATGGATTTTAGGGCCACTATTCGTTTATTAATTTTTTTATCCATTTATTTATTTAATAAACGGGATGTTACAGCATTTACATGCTCCAACACAACAAACCCAGGGCACCCGGATAGACTGAAGGCCAGTAGGGCGTACCAGTCAGGCCGAAGGCCTGGAGAATGTACCAGATAGGCTGAAGGCCCGAGGTGGTGTACCAGTCATGCTGAAGGTCCTGTGAGCGTACCGAATAGACTGTAGGCCGGTGAGGCATTCCAGTCATACTGAAGGTTCTATATGCATGTTGTTTATTGTATTATTCTGGTTTTGTTATGTGTTGGTGTTTTGGGGGAAACTCACTAAGCTTTGGGCTTACAATTTTAGATTATGTTTCAGGTACCTCAGATGATCGCAAGAAGGCGAAGGCTTGATCGTGCACCTCCTCGTGTTTTGTGTTACGATTTCTAGGAAACCTATGATATTAAACATCTTTTGAAAACTATGTTGTAAACAAATATGATTTCTGGTTGGTTTTAAAAAGTTGAAATTTTTATGAATTTTATGTATGTTACAGAAATGCCCTTAACTTTATCTGATCTTCAGTGACAACATGTGGCTTCATTCTTGAACATACCACATGAAATTCCTTAAGGAATTTATGTGGGTCTTCATTTTCCAATCCTCTGAAAGTGGGAAGAAGAAGAATTAGCCTAAATTTAAGTTCGAAGTTTCGGGCTTCTGGAAGAGTGATACAGAGGGGTTGTTGATTGACTTCTTGAGTAGCCCACTCTCTGAGAGTCTTTTCTGCTTCATCAGATTCGGATTCTAAAGAATATGTGCGTTCATATTTGACTGAGGGTGGAGGAGAGTATGTTTTATACGATTAGAAGGTAAAGATAGGGATACTTTTGGAAGAAACAAATCTAATTCGTTCCACAAGGGAGTTCCTTGTGGTGTGGAGATTTCTGGAGGTACTGAAGATGATGATGAATCAGCTGATTGTTTTCTCTTTGCTGCTTCTTTCTTCAGTTTCCTTGTAGTTCGCTCGATTTCTAGATTAAAAGATAAAGGTGTACCTGAATGAAAAATTATGGGCATCAAACTATTAGAAGGCACTGCGTCCCTAGAAATGGTGCCAATTTGTTAAGACCATTTGTTGCACCCGATTTAAACAATTAAAAATATCACTGATGGTTACACTAAAAGTATAGCACAGGGAAGCAGGGTCGAATCCTCAAGGACACAACCTAATGGTCAATGCCTTTTTTGCATCAGGCACATTCTAGCCAAAATAGAAATTATTAAAAAGGGGGTTTTTGAATTAACTAAAAACTAAAATTTGTAGTGATATTAAATTAAACGAAAATCGTTATTAAAAACGATTTCAATTATGTTGCGACTTTCCTAATCATGCAACTAGTTCAGATCTGGTTATTCAGAATGTGTTCTATCTAAGTTGGTACTGAGAAAAATAAAAAGCTCTAGTATAATCTCTTTTACCTAAATTAGTTAATCAAAACAAGCTCTTTGAATTAACCCTAACTTTTTACTGTTCAATTAAACAAACTCTTAATTAAATCAGAAAAACAGCTTTATGATCTGTGTAAAATTCCCAACAATACCCAATACTTCTCACAAGCTCGGAAGCATAAAGATATGATTTTTCAGTTTATACCAGACTTAAATCCCAACATAAAACCAATCTGATACTTGTTACTTATACCAGTTGACAAAAACAATTACGGATTCTTTTAACTGATTAACTAGAATGATAAAAATACTATCTAGGTGATTAGACTAACAAGAATTAAAAACCAAACATTTATTAAGCTCAAAACTGAAAAATCTATATGGAAATACAAAACGAAAATCAGTCTAAAAACTAATCACATGAAAAGTATTAGTCTATGTAGAACCGAAAATAAAAAGTTTAGCCAGACATGGCTAAAAACGAAACTAAACTAGATAAAAGAAACATTTACTGATAAATATACTAAACTAAATGTGTGAGATGATTCGCAATCTTTAGATCTCCAAAAGTCGCTTAAAAGTATCATAAATCACCTTTAGAAGTGGTTTTCGTCGTCTGGAAGCATCTCCCCTTCACATCTGATTATGAGGGTTGTATTTATACTCAAGGTGGAAGTTTTCGAAACAAGAATCTGGTAACATGCAATCACAGGTTTTCTTAAAAACACGTATCGGGCCGATTTAATGACGTAAATTGATGTTCTGGGCTTTTTTTTGGACAACATGCGATCACATGTTTGGGCTTTTCACATCGGATGACTTCCAGACGACTTAATTTGACCATGGGAAGCTTCGTGGCAAACATGCGATCACACTTGATATCACATTTTTTGGGCCATGTAATCGCAGATTTTGCCTTTTTCACAAACATGAAAATTGTCCCGCATTATGTCTAGGTTTGAGTCGGAGTTACCATTCACGAGATATGGTCAAAATGCTGACAATGGGTCAAAGTTGCCAGCAACATCCTCTAGCTTCAGATTGCACATTCTATCTTTGTGTGATCAACTCAATCAAATGTTTCTTGACCAAAACATATTTTAAGTATTTCTCAACATCTTCCTTCACTTGTAACTCCATTTTAAGCTCCAAACACGCATCCAACTGCTCCCAAAGCACTGCTCCACTCGAATTATCTAAAATTGACATAAAAAATGCTAGCAGTACGAAAATTCTAATAAAATACATGAGATGAACATTATTTAAATAAATGACATGAAAATGTACAAAATATGATGCTAAATGATAATAAAAACTACCCTAAAATATGCATAAAATGACATCTATCATTAACCCTTTCACATTATCTTTTAAAATTTTCCATCTCTTAGTGGAATTTGCAAAAACTTTATAAATACATTGTATTGTTCCAAAAAAAACCTTTAGCTTTACCATAAGTATTAGCCATATCACACAAAGTTAAGTTCAAACTATGACAATCACAAGGAGTATAAAAAGCTCCAGAATTTATATCTAAAAGTTTTTTTTTGCACTCCTTGATATTTTCCTTTTATATTTGATCCATTATCATAACCTTGTCCACACACATTATTAATGTCAAGATCAAACAAATTCAGTTCATTTTGTAAAACATGAAAAAGTCTTTGGCCGGTTGTATCATTTACATCTAGAAACCATAAAAATGATTCTTCAATGCAAACAATATTTGACGAAACATCTACATATCATAAATAATAGGCATTTGCTCTTGGTGACTTATATCGGGAGTACAATCAAGTATTATAGAAAAATATTTTGCATTTTTTATCTTTTTTTAATAATCATAGATTTTATTTCGGAATAAAGAAAATGTATTAATTCATTTTATATCATATGCCCAAAATAATGTTTATGGATACCAAATTCATTTATAATACGTTGTATATGCTCATAATAAACCATGTCAAAATCAGCCAACAATTCAAATAAGCCTAAGAAATTTTCATTATTATCTTCATAAACTTTCTCATTAGTACCACGAAAAGCAAGATTATGTTTAGCAAGAATTTCACAATAGAGATAATTCTCAACAAAACTTGTCTTCAATTACCTTTTTCTTTTTTTAATTGTTTTTTAGCCACATTATCAATAGTTTTATTTTATTTTTTTGTAATTGTAAATGCAAATTATACCAAGTATTTATATTTTTAACATGTTCCATACTAGTTTTGTCAATTTCTTTAGAATAAACAAGTCAATCTCTATCATATTTTTCCCCATTTGATAAAGTTTTAGTATAATGTGTTGCAGTAAATCTTCTTAAATGTTTATCTTTAGGACCTTTTATAATGGATAAATCTCTTTTAGGACCTTTCAATGCTAAAATATTTATCATATTAGAATCAAGAACATCCTAATTTCTTGGATCAAATATATCAAAAATATGAAAATCAACATTATCATCAACATCAACATTAGGATTATCATTCACATCAACATTATCATTATAATTATCATTAACATCAATATCAACATAATCATTACCATTAAGATTATCTTCATTAACAGTTTTGTTTCATTTTCCAGAAAGTTTTGTGTTTTTTTGTTATACACTTATCCATAGATCCTGCTTGAGTTTTATTTTCTTCTTCAATTTTTTGTTTCTTCTTACGTTTTTCATATCTAGATACATATTTTTTTAATCTAGAAGGCATCGTAAATTATAGAAAAGACAGAAACGACCTTATTTGCGAATTAGGATTTGTAGATTTCTTCTTGGTTCTAGATTTTCCACACTTCAAATCACCAAGAGAAGGTATCAAAACTATATAAAAAATCATAATAAATCAAATAACATATCGGAGACAAAAATTTAAAGAAATCATATTAGATCATAAAAGAACAAATGTATCATTATCAGGAAAAAACGAACAATGATATCATATCAGAAATCCAAAAATTACCTTATGATTTTTGACACTTCAAATTAAAAAAACAATGTTATGCTTCTAAAAAAAATCAGAAAACCTGCAATCTGATATCAAAATTTAGTTGTTAATTCTTACAAATCAGAAGTTATCAGAAACGAAAAATCAAAATTTATGAATTTTTTAGAAATGAAAAAGTAGAAAAGCTGAAATCTGAAATCCGAATTTACCTCCATTCTGTGTTCCTTTTTCCTTCTGATTTACGAAAACTCATAGTTGATGGTTCTGAATTTCAAAATCTGATCAGAAAAAGAGAAACTGATCAGAAATTACTCAATTAGAAATAACAAACCTTGAAAAAAAACTAAAGTTTAATGTTACCTTTGATTTCGAAACCTCAAGGCTCAAGCAGGTAAGATTATGAAGCTTCTGATGTCGAAATTTGATGGTTCTGAATTCAAAATTTAATGGTTCTGATTTCTGAATTCTGATTTGTAAGAACTGAAATCGTTGTTATTTGGTATGCTTCAGAGTTTTGAGAAGAAAGAAAAAGAAGACTGCTATCAGTGAAGAAGAAGAAGAAGATTAGAAGAAATAGAAGTAAGAACTGAGTTGATTGTTATCATTGAAGAAGAAGAAGAAACAAAAGTAAGAACTAAAATCGTTGCTTGTACCATTCCTCCTGTAATGATGTTTCATTCCCGCTCCATCCTTTCTTGCTGGAGACCGCGCGCTGAAAGAGTAATAAAAAAGATAAGCTAATTTTTTTGGACCATTGAATGAACCTAGTCTACTAGGAAATGCAAAATAATTTATGGGCCTATGATTTTTCGGACCTGTCCATGTCCGTTTCTCCTTTTTGGCTTTACACAAAACGATTTTCTCGAAAGCAAAGATGTAACCACATCCTTAAGAAAGTCAAATCCAGCTTCGTTGAGTCCTAGAAACCGAGATAGAGTGTTGCGTTTTTATGTGGCTGTCGTTTAGGGTTTCTGAGAAGAAGAAGTCGCCAAAGCTATTGTCATGCCATCTCCAGCGAAGGTAACTGTCCCATTTACTTCTTAATAAACCCCCTGACCCACTTGTGTTTATATTTTATTTCCCTAGAGATCTCCGATTATCACCTCAAAACTATTCCCGACATGCATCAACGCAAATGTAATGGAGGTGGTGAGGGGTTCATTCCATCCTGAAACAACAACATCGGTATGTGTTTCGGCTAAGATGTGTCCCTTTGGTGTAAGTCTCCATGTGAGTTTCATACTATCAAGCAAAGGAATAAGTCAAACATGTGCACATAGTAATAATATGGATTTTTAGATGCCAAGCTGCATTAATGAAGGCGTTGGCTCTTAGTTTTCCTGCAGACCATATTTGCGATTGTGATGTAGGCATATATGGTGTTGGGTCCGTGATTTTGTTGTATGAAGACAAAACAAGATGCAGTATCTTGAGACTTTACGTTTGAATTAAAGCATGTAAAATGTCCTGTCAACTCCTACTAGGTAAAGCCTTTACCTAGTCATTTAAGTTTGTAAAAATAATAAGATAATATTGCAAGCTAAGAAAGTAGGGTAAGGATTGTTGCTGGACAAGTGGTACCCCTCCATTCAATAATATTTTCATATTATTATGTCCTTATGTTAGCTTTAATTAAACACTAGAAAATGCATACATAAAAGCTCAAAGTGGATGGATTAATTCTCTACAGTTAAACTATTAAAGGCTATTAAGGAAATTTTGTAGTTGAATTATTGGTTCTAAATAATCAAATAATCATATATTAACAAAAACGTTGATTGTTAATACATTAACGAGGCGTGTGTTTTAACAAGACAAATGTGATTCCTAAAAACAAACAATAAGTAGTACTTGGTTTAAAAAAGCGCGCTTGATGCGATGATGCGTCCATTACGTTGCGTTGCGCTGGGTTATGGGCAACAAACATGTGGGGCGATGCGACCTACATGTTGTCAGGCAATGCGTCCGCTTCCAAGCGCATCCAGCGCATTACGCATTGGCGCATCATGGTCTGGCCCATTTATTTGAATAATGTTAAAAAAAAAAAAAAAAAAAAAAACCCCATGCAACTATTAAATATTTCTGGCCGGCCCTACTTCTACCCTAGAGATCTACGTACCACTGTACCAGAATACAAAGAGGCACGACAAATTGATCACACGATCACAGTCTCACACGACAATCTTGTTCTTCTCTCTTTCTTTATCTATTAGTCTTCTACTCCTTTTCCCTCCTCATTCTTGATCGACAGTTAAGTTAGTAGTTAACCTTTTCTTCTCTTCTTCTCTGTTATTCTTTCTACTCTCATTCATGGATACTACTCTCATTCATGGATACTGAGAATGGAGTTAATGTTTCATCCGGCTTCAAAACAGATCCTGTAAGAAAGTATAGTGTGCAAGACCCTAACATTAGAAACAATTTTACATGCACCTTTTGTTTGAAAGTAACAAAGGGAGGTGCAAGCCGTATGAAACAGCACCTTGTTGGAGGTTTTCCGAATGTTACTAAGTGCCCACAATGCCCTGATCATGTTCGGAAAGAAATGATAGATTATATGAAAATGAAACAAGAAGCAAGGGACAACATTCAGATGGTATCAAGGATACAGGACCTTGATGATGACTATTATGGAGATGAAGAAGAAGATTGTATTGAAATAACAGGATGTAGCAAACTACCTCCCAGAAAGAAACCAAAACAGAAAGGGCCAATTGATATGTTTTTCACTCCAAAACCCGAAGATACAATTAAAGGTAGAAAAGGAGGGAAACAACAAACGATAAATGAAGTGTGTCGGAAAGAACTACGGGATAAAGCATGTCAGGAAATAGCAAAATGGTTTTATGATGCAGGTAATGTATTCCTTTAAAGAAGTTGTTACATTTATTTTTTTTGATCAACTTGTTATATGTTTATGATTTTTAATCTTATACTCTTATAGATTATAGAATCTGTTTTATGATGTTATTGTTGTGTACTTGTGTAGGCATTCCTTTAAATGCTGCAACATATGATAGTTTTCATATTATGATAGAAGCAATTGGTCAGTTTGGCCCTGGTATGAAACCACCAAGCATGTATGACTTAAGGGTTCCATTGCTGAGAAAAGAAGTAGCCACCATTACAAAAAAAAAAAAAAAAAAAAAAAAAAACAAGGAAGAACACAAGACAGAATGGGCTCAAAAAGGTTGTTCGATCATGTCTGATGGGTGGCGTGATTCAGTCGTGCAAAAAGATATAATCAACTTTTTGGTGAATTCTCCACGTGGATCTTTCTTCATGAAATCCATGGATGTATCCGAAGTTTCAAAGGATGCAAAGCTGCTGTTTGGCATTCTTGATGACATGGTTGGGGAGGTGGGAGAGGAAAATGTTATACAAGTTATCACAGATAACGCCTCGGCTTATGTTAAAGCAGGTAAATAATGTATTTTTTTCTAACTTTGTATTTTGTTTTATTTTATTCACTTTATGTTTTAATTAATGTTAATCAAATTTTAACATTTTATGGAATTAAATAACATTTTATGGCTTTGTTTTCATCTTTTTAGGAAAGTTATTGGAAGCCAAAAGACCACACCTCTACTGGACTCCATGTGCGGCACATTGTATTGATCTTATGTTAGAGGACATTGGCAAGTAAATCCCTAAGGTGAAAAGTTCTTTGAAGAGATGTGTGTTGGCAAATGGGTACATATATAACCATGTTCCTGTTGTAAACATGATGAGGAACTTTACCAAGCAAAGAAACTTGCATAGACCTGCTATTACCCAGTTTGTGACTCTTAATATTTAACTTATAATTTGTGTAATTATATATATTATTCTGTTATGATGTTATCTAATATTCCAATGTTACATCTGATAGGTTTGCAACATCATTCATCACTTTGTCGCAATTTCATAAGCAAAAAGACAATTTAAGAAAAATGGTTTTGTCAAAAGAGTGGGAAAAAATCAAGTGGGTTAAGGCTAATAACCCAATAGCAAACAAGATTAAAGGCTATTTTATATCAGACTCGTTTTGGAGAAATATTCTCTATTCTCTTAAGTTGACTGGACCGCTTGTTAAGGTCCTTAGAATGGTGGATGGGGAAAAAGCCAGCTATGGGTTACATTTATGAGGCGATGGATCGAGCCAAGGAGACTATTCAGAAATCGTTTCTCAACAAAAAAGAGGAGTACAAGAAAGCTTTTCAGATTATTGATCAAAGGTGGGAATGTCAACTTCACCGACCCTTGCATGCAGCTGGACATTACTTAAATCCTGGAATCTTTTATGATAACAAAATTAACGCTTCTTGTGAAGAAGTTATGACTGGATTATATGCTTGCATTGAGAGATTGGTTCCAGATTCTAGTATCCAAGGCAAGATAACCACCGAATTAGTTACATATCAAAATACAGAAGCTTTATTTAGTAATAAAATGGCAATCAGGCAAAGGAAGACAAAAGCACCAGGTTAGATTAAATGTTAATTATATTATATTAATATTATAGATTTATAATTATGAAGTTAGATTATCATTTTTTTCAAACATTGTTTCCTACAGCTGGGTGGTGGATATCATATGGATCTTCAACCCCTAACTTGCAAAACTTTGTTGTACGTGTGCTTAGCCTCACATGTAGTGCAACAAGTTGTGAAAGAAACTGGGGAGTCTTTCAACATGTATGTTATGTGACATTTAGTTTATTTTTTTTAGTTACACATGCACTATGAAATGTCTAATGTGCTTTATCTCTTTCATTGTAGCTTCACACAAAAAAAAATGGAATAGATTGGCATAGAGTAGACTAAATGATATGGTTTATGTGAAGTTCAATCGTTCCTTGAATCGTAGAACCAACAGAAAGGACAATGTTGATCCTATCCTTCTGAATGAAATAGATGAGAGCAATGAGTGGTTGTTAGGGAGATTATAGGAGGATAAAGATGATAATTTAGTGTTTGAGGGTGAAGATTTGACTTGGGATGCTGTGGAAAAAGCCTCAGGGATAAATGAGCCTTTTTATGCAACTAGATCATCAAGAGATGATAGAGGAAAAGGAATAGTTGGATCTAGTGGACTTGGGTTGGTTGATGAAAAGATAGAAGAAGATATCGGCATGTCTGGTGATGAGGAGGGAGATATGGATATGGAGCTTGGGTTTCACTTTGATGATGATTGATGAGGGATGACTTAGGGTCTTTATTTTTTGGTTTCATTTTGCTGTTTGCATAACTATTAGATTTGTTTTCATTTTTCATGACCATTAGATTTTGGTTTCATCTTGCATTGACTATGGTAAACATGCATTTTGCATTTTGGTTTTTGCATTATGGTTTTTGCATTATGTTTAACTAATTATCATTACATTTGGTTACATGACTTTTATATTTGGTTTTCGTTTTATATCTTTATTGCTTTTTAGTATATTGTAAACATATATTGGTAATTACTACTTGTGCGCCACACCTACGTGTTGCCAGCACATCCGCATCTCGCATTGGCCTCCCGGACCTTAATCGCATTAGTACGCATTGCGCTTTTTTAAACCAAGAAGTAGTAGACACTAAACTCCGGCAGCTTCCTTGCAGGCTTTTTCCATCTTGACACGACTATCATCATCCTTCTTGTCACCACTATTCTTCTTGACACGACTACCCTCTACACTCATCTCCATGAGAATACATGTATTTTTGAAAACGTCAACATAATGTTGGTGAGTGCACAGGTTTTTATAGTTTCGGATTTTATTGGGTTGTATTATTTTGAGAATCCATCTTCTTATAGGAAAAAACTTTTCCTAAAGTATTTTATCAACCCTAGCTTACTATTTTTTGGGATATCTAACGATACTATTTTATTATCTTCCAGGATATCTAACGATCCTGTCTTTAGTATCTTTTAGGATATATTTATTAATCCTAATTTACTATATAGGATACCTAACAATCCTAACATATTTTATCTACCATTCTAAGGCATCCCTAATGGTACTCATACCCTAAGGTAATCTAGTGTATTACCTGGAGCCCCCATAATTGACGTTGTTTGACTAATAATTGTGCACCGCCACGACGCTTCATCGGACATCGAAGAGTGAATAATAAGAAAGTTATCATGTCGGTATTGTAGCTAGCAATCGCAGCTGGGGTTGTCAGACCCCACATAGATCTATACATATCTTTCAAGCTCTCGCAAGATTAACGATTATAGGTATCTGGGGAATGTCAAATTTAATCATGGTCTTTGCATGAATTAACAGCTCACTAACACATTGACCTTAGGTATTTATCTTTTATCTTTTATCTTTTCTCTAAATCCTTCCTAGGGATTAATATAAGTATTTTATCTTATATTTGATAGTTATAATCTTTTATCTTAATCCTATTTAGCGATTTTCTATAACTATCACAATATAAATATTTATCTTATATTTGCTAATTATAATCTTTGATATCATAATTATTTTGTATATATAAGCATTCATATATATACTCTAATTATGGTTATTTGAAAATAGGATATTTTGGCAGAGTAACAACTAAGTACATTGCATATCCCTAAATTAGCCCAACATAACTTTTGGGTACTATGTTATCCAACGGAATTAGCCATTATAACATCTAGGTATTATATCTTCATAGACTATCGGGCATTATATCTATTAGGTATAATATCATAGCTCCGATATCCCTATCTATGTTTACGTGATAATCTCGATGGGTATTAAAACTCTCCTTTAGGTTGTTTTGGCTAGTTTTGACTTTCATTTTTGTGCCTAAAGAGGTTAGAAATAAATGATTTATAAAAATCATATCTCTCTCGTACGGAATCTCTTTTCGGAAAACTTTTTCCTAAAGTTTATATCTCGAGGATTACTACGAAACTCCTTTTTGCACTTTTAGTCAAAACTCAACCATTATCTAAGTATCGTTATGACGTAATTATTTTTTATTATGTGGCTGATTTCTATTTTTATAAAATATATAACTCTCTCCTTTGGATTAAGATTTTTACAAATCTTTTATCCTTGAGATCACATTAATGATTACTATTCAAGTATGTTAACGAGCTTAGAAAGCGTTACAATTTTTCAGACGATAATTTTTTAGCCTAATGGACGCTTTTTACCAATAAATGTAATAGCACACTTGATTCTTATTATTTCAAAAATCAAATATTACAATACTAAGCTATTACAAATCTTTTTCATACTCTTTCCTAATGGCGATCTGTAACAGAAACCTCTTGGTTGTCACAAGTAGTTTTATTATGTGTTTGATACTTCAGGTGAGTCTTCTCAATATATTGTGTAGGATGTTAGGTGTCTTTGTGACTTTTGCAAGGAAGACTAGGATCTGGCCCATGGCACATGTATGAAAGACCAGGATCTGGTCCTTGGCAATTGGATGGAAGACCAGGATATGGGTCCTAACACATGTATGAAAGACTAGGATCTGACCCATAGATTTGGTTTGTGGCATTGCAAGGAAATACCATAATTTGTCCCATGGTAAGAAGTGATTTGAAGACTATGATTTGGCCATTGGCATTGCAAGGAAATACCATGAAATCGACCCATGATTTTATGTATAGTGTGTGGTATCTTGGGAAAATCACTAAACTTTGTGCTTGTGGTTTTATGTTTCAATTGTTTCAAGTTTTCTTACAGTAAAGGTAGGGTGTGGCTTGATTGCATCGCATCCATTGGAGATTTCTGCACTTAATAACTCTTATGTCTGTACTCTGATAAATGTTTTGAATCAAATGGTCTTATTTAGATCTTTGAAGTTGTAAATAGAGCAACTACTTTTAATTTTAAATGAAAATTTTTGTTTGAAATTTGGAACGTTACAGTAAGATTTTATTGTATACCCGTGATTTATCCTGAGATTTAAAGTGTTTTAATTAGAGTAGAGTTCTGCATTTTTAGATAAAACTCTGATAATTCCCATAGATTAGATGTTAGAAAATTCGGATCGTTACATTATTATCTCCATATTTGACTTTATTCTAAGTATAGTTAAATATCTTGGAGAATATGATTGGTGTTATGTTGGAACTAAGAGTCCTTAGCTTGATTAAGTACAATCTTGAAGTCACAAAGGATTTCTAGTTTATCCTTGAATAGAAGGAATCAATAATAGTTTTTTAATGAACTCATTCGTCCAATCATTTTCTATTGCAACTTCTGAAGTTGCAGTGTATTTTGATTTTGTAGTAGATTGTGCAATTATGTCTTTTTGGAGCTTGTTCCAACAAAACTAATTCTTCATCCATAGTGAAGTCATAATCCAGTTATAATTCATAACTATCTTTATCTATTTTGAAGTCAACATATGGTGTAGCTCTTTACATAAATATCTTCTAAACTGATTATCTCATGTATATTCTCTTAGTTCTTCTTAAATACTTTTGGAATGTCCTTATAGTCATCCAATGACTTACCCATGTATCTTATTGGTATCTTATGATATGTTCATAGCATGATCATATACATAGTTTTATGCATAATATGGCACAAATGATGGATTCATTTTCAAACCAAATAGAATGTAAATCATTGTATCTAACTCAAACCTATGTGTTACGTATTTTTAGGCAAGCTTAAATGATGCTATGTGGTAGTGCCAAGAGTCCTCCAAAGGAATCTTGGATCATAATCTCTTTCAATATATTTTCAACATATGCATAAAGATTTAAAATTTTAACATTCGTTTTTTATCTATCACCATAGATTTAAATTTTAACATTCGTTTTTTATCTATCACCATTGATTTTACATTCCAAGAATGTTTTTGTAATTCCTAAGTTTTTCATCTTACAAACACTTTCCAAGTCAAGGTGAAACAGCCTTGCATAATCGGAATGTAATTTCTCATGATTAAGTACGTCTTATTCATACAAGATCAAGAATATCACTATGTTCCCACTAGTTTTTAGTAAAAGCCGATGTTAACTTCATTTTGATATAAAAATATACTTTGTGTTTTCATATTAAAATGATGATTCCAACCTTCAAATGTTTTCTTTATATCCATAAATGGATCTTAAGGCTTACACATTTTCTAGGATAACTTGGATTAAGAAAACCTCCACGTTAAGCTATATAGACATCTTCAAGTAGGTGTCTATCAAGAAAAACTGGCCCACTTATAAGCATGGGCAAGGTGTGCATGTGCACAAGGCCCTATATCTGAAGGGGGTGCAATTTTTTATGTTATACGCAGGGTCAGGCCCAAATGCTCTCTAATTGATCAGTCGTAGAAAGCAGGAGAAGGCAGAAGCGATCATTCAAGTGAGGATGATTAATTGATTATGGAAACTCACTCGATCATACGACAATCGAGTGCAGTCTTGCTAATCATGCAATCGATCACCACGGTAAGCTTCAACCTAACATTAATCTTCTTTCTTTTCAACTTTACACTGGTGACGATGAACAGAACACCACCATGTCTTACTCCTTGTTTTAATAGAACATTAATATGTGTTGTTGTACAAATTAATAAAAAATATGAAAATTATAATTTAAAATTTTTAGGTGGTTCAAACTTGCTGCACAGCACATACTACTTGAATGTTGAATACTTGAATGAATTTTCTGCTTCATGTAGGCGTAATTTATATGCACTATAGGTGTTTGATGTTTTGCATCACATAATTGTTTCTATAATCATATAATGAGTAAATTAAATGATATAATAGAATACATAAAATAAACAAAGAAACAATGTATATACCTAGTTTAATTATCATAACAAGACCCTAATCTATGCTATAATCATAGAATGATTAAATAAACAACTATAAACAACATTTTATGTTTGGATTTGGTAATCAAAATGAGATTATGGCTACTCTAATAAAAAAAACATATTATGCCTTGAATTTGATTAAAGAATGATCACTAGCATTGCTTGTTATTTGAGAAAATTTGTCATTTCTTCCATATATACTGCCAGTTTAGTTGCCAATTTTCAAACCCTATCTTTCTCTTATGGTAGATGTATGGTATGTATGAACCTACCAACTTGGATAACATTTTTGGAATTATGTAACTATATGTTGAACTAATATAGAATTATGTAACTTTAGTTCATATCATTTAATTCCTTACACGTTAGGGCCTAAGGATCTTTTTTCCGACTTGTCCAGGGCATTTGAATCCTTAGGATCGAACCTAACGAAAAATGACTTTTCTTAAAATCTATTGCTCATATCTCTTAATCATAATATGTAGTTAGGGTAAATAATATCCATGTTGATCTAATCATAGCTACTTGAGAAAATGTTTGATACTAATAAATGACATGAGTATGAGTAAAGCCTTTTATAATAAGTCTTGCTAAATGTGTATAGATCTCAATGTTTCTTTTCTTTCTAAAAGAATCATTTACTCCTTCTAGTCTTATATAGGGAGGAGATTAATCAAACTCATACTTGATATTAGACATTTATTACATCTCCATGTTCATGACTCCAAGTCATTTATTAAGTTCAAAGTCTGATATAGGATTTTAGCAGTTGACTGATTTGCCAAAACCCATCAACAAGAACTCATCAATGAGAGATTTCATATTTCTCATGTTATAGATGATTCCTACCATATATGTGAACAATTTGTGTTTATGAATAGCTATTATTCGTGTTTAAAAAAAATTTGTTAAAACTGGTGCCAACTCTTGCTACATTAAGCTATGGTTTTTGAGTTGGTTCAAGTTCCATGTGTATCCTACTTGCTTTGTCATTAGAAACTTGCTATTTGGGAACTCAGCTTTCAGATGAATTATAAACCTTATTTTTGGTGGGTTTGTATATAATAATCTAAATAACCCTTTAAAATATTCTATAAATATGTATTTAGTATATTTTGGGTCTAGAAGCTTTAGTCTTACATAGGCTTCAAAACCTCAAAACATTAAGTAAGATAAGGATTGAGCCTTTTTCATACTAAATCTTATAAAGTGTTTTATCTACTTCTTAATTAGTTGGTGTTTGTATTCAAAATACAAGTAATAATGATTAAGGCATAATCCTAAAAGGATAAAAGAAGATAATTTCTACCAATTAGAAAGTAAACCATATTTACTAAGGTTTAGTTCATCCTTTATTATCTCCAAGGCTTTAAATGGTTCTACTGATTTGTATCTCAACTTTATATTTTGAAAACTTCAAATGATTTCATATATATCTTTTATCATATAAAATATACTTATAACGACTATAGTTGTTGATGAGGTATCTTGTACTAAATCTAGACATTCATTAGAAATGAAGTCATACATCATAGTGAATAGTTCCTTAATAATTATTTTCTATACAATTTAGTGAAAATATAATTAGTAATCTTTTATACATAAATAGGATTCACATACGTTAAATAAACTACATTCTTTGCCTTCAAAAATCAATTTCTTGAAGTTGGAATATGTATGTATTTTTATGTAATAAAGATATCAATGTCTTATCATGTTTGGGTCAGAATGGTTTGCTTATAGAACTTATTATTTAGAAAACACTGATATTTAATTTTTAATTCTATTAAGAGATCAAAACAGAATTTAATCATTTTAGAATATGAATGCAATTGTTATGAAAAATGATTAAGTAAATTATCAATTATCTAATTAATTGACTGATACATACACTTAGACAAGCTAAATTCAAACATGTAATGTTCCAAAACAGTCATTGTTTTACAATACAAGTATTTTATGTTCTAAGCATAAATAATAAACTCCACGAGTGAAGTTCCAACTTCTTTGTGCTTAGTTGCTTACTCTTCTTGAATATCTGTAAGCACTTACAAATATTTGATTAACATAAAGTATCAAGTACTTGAGTGTTAAATGAAAAGTATAAGTTATATCTAATAGATACTTGAACTGCTGTTCTGGCCGATTCTTCTTAGATAAGAGGGACGGTTCCTCTTCCAGTGTCTTGTTTCTCTACAAAAGAAATAAGATCCATCTATATGGACCTTTCTAGATTTCTTGGGCTTGTAGGTATCCTTTCCATGAACTAAGAGCCTCCTAGTGCACACAGTGTGGCTCTTTCATCATTGCATTCTTCTAATGTTTAAACTGGTACATACCAAATATCATTGTATTTTAGGAATATATGCTTAACTTGATGAAACATATATAATGCTTCTAAGTTTTCCAATTCCTTCTGAAGGTCATGAATACCTGTTCCTAGTATGATGTTAGAAACATCTTCAACATCACAATGATGCTTCCACCGTGTATCATGTTCAAGAATAGGGCCATATAGAATGTACAATTTCTTATCTCTCTTGTGATAGACTCTCAAGGTACAAACTCATTCGTTGAAATTGTATATATCGAATGTTATTATTTATTGTAGATCAACAAGTGAAAGATGATGCACGATAATGAGATTGGATTTTGCTTTCATCTACAAATTTGTTACATAATTCTTATAGCATTTTAAATATTTTAATCTTTAATAATTATTAGCCTTTAAGTTTCTGAAACATTAATGATCAAAATCTAGTATCCAATTTGCAAACTAAATAAATGGTTACGTGACCTTTATCTTAGTTATTGAATCCAAGTAGGTAGATAGCGATTATCAATTATATTACAAATATAATTCATAGCCTTTTGGGATCGCTAATAACTTATGTTAATAGACATGTTTGATCTCATTTATGCCTTAAATCTTTATTGCTTAGGTGGCCTTTATCACAACAAATTTCTCATCAAATCATCCAGTTTAAGGAACTTGTGTAATCGGCCTATAACCAGGTTAAAGAAATCATGAATACACATCGGCTATCAAAGGATAAAACTAGAGTTTAGGTGACATTTATCTCAATAGCTAATACAAGTGACATACGAGTGCTTTCAAAGTGGATTGCATAGATTTGAGTTTAATAAGGGGTCTTTTAATATTTTTATAATTCTATTCTAAAAAACATATGATATCATGGTTATTGCATGCATCCAATAAGTCATGTTCTTTTATAAAATCCAATTTTATATAGTTGATGCAATCAAATTTTAAAATTTTATATCTTGTGTTAAGTTTTGACGTTTGAACGCTTAAAGAACATTATAAACTTTTTAAAAATTTCCTTTTATAAAATAAGGTTTGGAGTTTGATAAGTATCTAAAATTCTAATTTTAAAAAATTTTATCTTTGAAATTCTTTGTTGGCTAGTTTTAAACGATACAACTTATTTTATTTTTAAAACCTTTTACTATCTTATGGTAATGACAAATTTCATTAAAATCAAACTCTCAGTGATCATTTTATGCTTAAAATATTATATAGAATTTTAAAATCTAGTTTTACAAATATGCATAATATAACATAAAATAAGCATCGCAAAGCATAAAACATATTTGCATAAACCAACTATAAACCGATGACATTTTGTGAGCCATCACAAAAATGTCAATTATAAACCTATCAAATATTCTTATGATGTCTCCATGCTCTCACTTGCTTCAACACATAGTAGAAAATTTATAAAAATAGTTTTATGAAGTTAATAAAACTTTAATAAAATTAAGTGCATGAACTTTTGATCTGTAAAGTGGCCACTAGTTTCATTCTTATAACATTTTTATAAAAATAATTTTTCTAACTAATCTATTACTTACATAAATAAGCAAAATGAAATTTATATATTTGATTATTACATACCATATGAATAAATAAATATTACAGTCATTTTAACAAATCAACACATAACATCATCACAAGAGGTTTATGACTAGTTGATGCACATCATACATATATATATACATATGTGCACACACACACACACACACACATATATATATATATATATATATATATATATATATATATATATATATATGTAAACATTTTGTTTTTCTAAGACAATTAATGGTATTAGGTCTATTCGTATGACCCAATAGCAAGACAACCAATCTGCCTAGCGCCCCTGGCAGGCGTCGATGGCGTATGACTTATATGATTATATCCAGTCCAATGCAATTGTCAATCACATTGTATTAGGGGACTTGAGAGGGATATGTCTATTTGCTCTAGGAAGTCTCGTTTTCTTGGCGTCTCAGCCAGGCGGCCTCCCTTGCTTGGCACTCCAATCTGGCACCACTACACGACCACACATACCGATCTAACTTAATCGTTGGAGCCTGCTCTCGGGGCATAGTCTTAGGGCGGTTCTAACTGTCTTATTACATGTTGCAGCTAGGAATCATGTTTGGAACTAGCTAACGACGCACATCTCCGATTAACGATCCATATCCAACACTAAATACTTGAAGACCGGATTCCGAGTTCACATCATTGGCGTCATACGTGTTTCTTGAGCAAGCAACCATTGTTACCCGATGTTCAACCTCATCACTTCATATATCTCTACAGATATACTTCTCCTATGCCTCGATTCCTCAAAGATCTCAAGAGGCTTGTTCGCCAAAGGTTCTATTTCATAAATAAATAAATAAATAACCTCTCACCTCATACTTTTTCACAAAATCTTCTTGGTTTTGAAACTTGAACAAATGAAGAAAAACATAAAACTTTGAGGTTCAAAAACCCTTCAAATTGTCCAATTTAGTTGGACCGAGTATCATTCATTGTTGTTCTTAAGATCTCGTGTCTCCATAAACAAAACTCAGACCCGTTCTAATAGCAAAGAGTGAGGGGTCTTAGAAATCCGTTCAATAAAAAGTGTGAAAAGGTCCACACACATGAGTTTCTTTTTATTAAAAAAAAAGAAGGATAATAGATGTCTTCAATGGATATGGGTATTCTGTCAGTTTGATTAAACTACAACTCTAAAAATACCACGTCATCTGCTCCTTCCTAAAAACCCAACAAGGCTTCATCACCGAAGTCCGAAGACGCTTTACAATGTCTTCAAGGTCCGAACACAACTAGAGATAAGAATGCAACCCCGTCACAGTAAACATGTCACCTCTTCATACACCCTGGTTAAGAAAAACACATGTTCATCTTTATCCAGCTCCCATGTTAAAAAAAAAAACCAATTGAAGCAAAGACGGGTATGAATATCAATAGCTCGCTATCTGATCTCGATTTCTCTACCC
This sequence comes from Lactuca serriola, assembly GCF_051521515.1. Taxonomy (NCBI): domain Eukaryota; kingdom Viridiplantae; phylum Streptophyta; class Magnoliopsida; order Asterales; family Asteraceae; genus Lactuca; species Lactuca serriola. The sequence goes on along the minus strand of NC_136414.1, from coordinate 17,288,186 downwards.
CTCTTAGGTGTTTGACCCTATCTCTACATGTTCCTTGTTTATTGAATTAGATGTACTTTAATAAACGGGCTGGTAAAAAAGGAAGGAATGTGAGCGATGCACTCCAGGTGCTCGATAAAATGCCTGAGAGAAAAGAAACTCCTAATATTGCAGCAAAAAAAGGTCAAGTGACACCTGATCACATCTTAGACTCAAAATTGTATAGCATAGCTGCATTTAACGATGCTTACGATCTGGTTTTGTATTCGGGTTCAAGTGTTTTTTCCCACCTCTCAGCATTTGCATATCAAGCACCATGTTCCTTACAGTACCACTATATTTTGCCAAAGTTTAACCCTAAACAACCAGGTTTAGATGATGTGACTACAACGAAGCCGTTAAATATGCAATTACTTCATTGAAGAAGTGTTCTTGCAACTAAAACTTACACACACCTCTTACAATTCAAAAAAAAAATGCTTTGTGATTTTTTAGTAAACTATTACCTCCTCCTAAGTGCATCATTTACACCAAAATATGATATGTTTTGTGAAGGACTATACACAAACTAAACCATCTTTTAATACAAATCACATGGATAACTAGTAGAACAATACTTTGATACTTACACTGGCAAATAAATTGAAGAATTCAATTACCCATTGCATGCTCATATCGCCTTAATTATTCTATTATTCTTTCCATAGTGTAGATAACTTACTCTTATATTGTACATTTTGACATGTATAAATGAACGAGTTGCAAACACCCGAATGCAACCAAGATTGTGGCAACATAGATTTAACTTCTCTTCTTTATCAGCAACTCATTGTCAGATACAACCAAACAACCTCTCAAGTCTCAACCTTACACAAATGGAAAAATTGAGGAGAAAATTGCCCTAACATCGAATGTTTGATTTTGAAGATTAACCCAATAAGTGCAACAATTCAGCTTCTCAAATCAAGTCAAAAGATCAAAAATGAAAACAACTTACGACATACAACATACAGTCTCTATTGAAGCTTGAATGATCTATTTTCTCAAAATCTCTAAACAATAAAGAATCACACTTTGATCTACAACATAGCTCACCAATTATTTGTAACACACACTGACTTATAGATCCGACTCCAACTGTCTATACTTGGAGAATTTTTTTTCCCTGATATGCAGTCCCACCTCCTTTCTCCATTACTTATGTATCACAACTTCTCCAACACATATTCTTTTCACAAAAAAGAGTCTCAACGAGAGTCAACATACGATACAATCAACAACCAAAGAGCATCAACCGAAACACACCAAATATCATGTATGTCACTTAGATATGGAACCAAATGAAGCAACTAGCCATGCATCAAAACTTCACACCTAGAAAAACTTGTGTTGTGGATGCACTCTGACTGATATCAGAAGAAAGATAGAACAAACCATGTCATTTCCGATATTTAGAAAATAGAGATGTGGATTCAGCAGCAGATGTTTCTGATGATTCTTCATTCTTCATCATAGAAACAGAATCACCATCTGTCACAAAAAAAACCCACTTATTGGTAACCTAACAACTGCACACATTATGTCATTGATTAATTTGATAGCCACCCTTTCTTAAGCACTTAACGAAATTGGACTAAGATCCTCTGAGACTGCATCATTGATTAACCTGATGACAACTGGAGTTTCTAAAGCAACCACATCAACCATCTTTTCTTCTTGATCAAGACCACAAGATATCTCTTGTGCCTGTTGAGCTAATCCAAGAACATTACTCACCATCTCTTGTATTTCGACATCATGGTTTCCAGCCAATGAGCTTAGAGGATGTTAAAACAAGAGCTAATGTGTTTTTAGCAGCCTCAATGCTTCAGACGTTATGTTTCGGTCAACATCACTCAAATATTTTATTACAACCCCTATCCCTCCAACAAAGCCCATAAGTGATTCAGTGCAACAAGTAAAAACCCTTGTAGCCCAAGATACTTGAGAAATGAATCAGTATCCAATAATAACTCTTCGCTTTGCGATACAGGAAGTTTCACAATGAACTTGTATTCATAGAAACTACTCACAATAGCTCTCACACATTCAAACACCAACGACTTGACCTCATTTCTGCTTCACATGATCACAAACAATCTTTTTTGCTTCCTAGGCTCTAATTTAACAAGTCTCGCAAATATTTTCAACACCTTGATCAATACCCAATTACAGATACTACTGCGGTTGAGAATCTTATAAGCCCTACAATTACATATCTTATGCATTTGATTTAAAGCATTATTTATAAGTTTAGATTGTTGGGATATTTTGTGTTGTGTCAATATTGTATTGTATTCTTATATTCCATCTTTTGTAACGGGTTGGGCCTGTCCACCCGGTTGTTAATGTGCTAGGGTTAGACTATTTATAGTGCATACATGCACCGTGTTTAGCATCAATTGTATTTTGCCCTACTAGCTTTTACAGTAGAAGTTCTTCATCGAGCTCTTCTAACGCAGTGTTATTTAATCATTAAGCACATCTTCGATCATTGTTTTCTTTGTTTTGATTCATATACCAGTTTAGAATCAATCTAACTACTCTTATTGGTCTAACAATTGGTATCAGAGCAGGAGATTGTGTAAATCATACACAAATCTTTTGTCAGGTGCTATTAGGGTTTTCCGCTTTTACTGGATCTGTTCCAACCGTGTTCATCGTTTTCATTGATTATAGACGCTGAATCTTGATCTTTATTTTAACCTAAACTCGATTTCAGTTTTACACATCTGGTTCTTACAGGTTTTATTGAATCAACAACATAAATGCAGAAGATCATCATGCTCTTGCCTTTAACCTATCCAACAGTATTGGTTCCACAACTAGAATCCCTATTATATATCCACAAGACTATGAAGTATGGGCGCTACACTTTGAAGACTACGTCTTGGGTATCGAAGATCATGGAACTACAATATGGCAAGCCATGACAGATGGTACTTTCATGCACATGGGAACGAGGAAAGTTATTAAAAACCAAGCAGAATACAATGATCTTCTCATTACTGTTAAAGACATCCCTCAGTATGAAAAGGATAAATTGCTAAGGAACATCAAAGCAATGAGAATTATAAGGTTTGCTCTACCTCCAGACGGGTTTCGTCTGGTGAGTTCCTGTGAAACTGCAAAAGAAATATGGGACATGTTGAAGAACTATATTTCAGTGATGCATATCTTGAACATTCTATTCAAAGATTGCTTCTTTCTGAGTATGGCGCCTTTGCTCAGAAGTCTGATGAAAAACTTGATCAGACTTTCAATTGCTTTAACCATCTTCTGAGCAGGATGCTTAAGTTCAAGATCAAACGTGAAATCATAGAGCAAAAAGTGACCTTCATGAACAGTTTGAGATCTGAGTGGAAATCAGTTGTATCCACTGTGGAAGCTCATGAGCAATTCAAGAACTACACTTTGGCGCAGATTGTGGGAATACTTAGATCCCATGAGGATGAAGTAACAAATAAAGGAAAAGTTGTTTCTGGCATGGGTTCATTGGCTCTTGTAGCAAAGGGAAAAAAGATTGATGAAGAAGGTTCGGATTTTGATCTCTCTGATTGTGAACTCTCAAGGGAAGAATATGCTTTGATGGTGTCTAATCCTAAAAGGTTCGCCAAAAAGAACTTTAGACGAAACAAAAACATAACCTGGAAGGGGAGTTACATATCAAAAAAGGTGAAGGATGAGAGCATCAACAGCCCTCAAAAGGAAGAAGTAAAGAAAGAGAAGAAGCTTATGGGAGACTCCGGCTATGACTGCAACTATTGTCATGGCAAAAATCATCTAACTAAGGAGTGCATGCTGAGGAGAATGAATGAGAAGAAAGAAAAAGAAGATGATGAAACTTATTATCTCAAAAAGCTAAGGGAGATTAAAAAGAAGAAAAATACAGATAATGCTAAACCTGTTTTGATTGTGCAGGAAGAAGATTACGATTTCGGAAGAGTCGAAGTTTGTTCGACTGATTCGGAGGATGAAGAGGTTCGCATACCAACACATGGCAAGAGCTTCGTTGCGAAGACCGATGTCCCTGAATACGAGGGAAAGTGTATGATGGTTCGCAATGACGCTTCGGAGCAAAGAAGATATGCTTTAGACAACTGCTTTGTTGTGAAACCTGTCGTTGAACAGATAAGCGGATATGAAAAGGTGATAAGCAAGGTACATTCACTACATATAAAATGACATTTAGTGGCATATAAAAATTGACTAAAAACCAAAAAAGTGTCACTAAAGACCTCCTAGGCAATCAGCAGCACAAGAAAAAAGTGTCACTAAAGGCCTTTAATGGCACTTTTTGATTGTGCCGCTGCAGCCTTATTGGGTTTTAGTGGCACTTTTAAACTATGCCACTAAAATATTTGTATGTTTTAGTGGCACTATTTTTATGATACTATTTAACTACAAAAATAAATATTGTTTTCATACTTGTCCTAACATTTTTTAACAAAAAATATATATATTAATAAATTTAGTTCAATTTTTATTTTATTTTAAATGGAATATAAAACAAAAATAAAACAGTTAAAATAATAAATAGAAACACAATATCATCACATTAATTCAAACTTGTCAAAAAATAATATTCGCAATATATTTAAAATACAAACATCTTCAAAAAACTTAAATAAGTCTAAAAATAATATTCTCAATATATTTAAAATACAAACGTCTTCAATAATCGTCTTCGGTCCCTTGTATGTTTGTAGAGTCACTTAGACTTGTAAGAAAGTCTACCAAACAAAACAAGTTTTGTGATACCTTAACTATTCTAGCAATTATAAAATGATAATCTAAAAATAAGTATTATAGGCATTATAATCTAAAACTAGTAGGCTATAGTCAAATTAATCTAAAAATAAGTAAATTACAACCATTTACCGCCGATATATAGTTGATTTGAAGAATCAAACACCCAAGTACAACATACTAGTAGTATCTCCTTTCCAAAACTCCCGCATCAACATAGTTTTTGGTAGTTGTTTCACGATATGTGTCTATATGGTATTCCCTACAAATATGACAACATAAATTTCTATAACAATTTACTGTCAAAAGGACCATTACAATTGATGTTACGAAACAATATCCTGGTTTCTTTAACAACATTGTATTATCAATCGTCAAAACATATGTTTTTCAAAACAGAGACATATCACATAATCAAAGGTTATTATAATTAGAATTGTGCAGCAACATTGTTTTTCAAAATGATGGCATCTTTAAAACATTTTTTTTCAAAACAGTGACATAATCATGTACTTTGTAGATATGGTATTAATAAACCAAAGTAATGAGTTCATACATGATGGTTATGGTTTGTAAGCGACTACAACTGAACTCATAAACAATATCACTTTATATTCTACGAAAGGTTCGTGGAAACCTTCTAAACATAACCATAAGAAAAAAAATATGCACTACATATAGCTCAATATAGATTTGGGCTTCCATAACCATTTTTGCAATCATCTTTTCGTGTTATGAAATGGATGAATTGATGAATTGATTATATACAAAAGGGAAAGAGCTACTAGAGAAATTTCCATTCAGTTGTGGGCTTCACTAAATCCTGAAATATCATTGGCATGGAAAATATGATTACACGATCAAAAAAATCTAAATATATTTAGAAATTTTTTTAAAAACTTATACTAACCAAATGTGATTGGTATACATATATATCAATAATACTCATAATCGAGTTCATGATTATGATAGTAAACAACTTCGTTTAAAGCTTCATCCTCAACAAGAACATCAATTTAAGGAAAGATAACAAATTCCAAAATTAAAGTATGTGAACAACTAATCTAATTCATTTAGAACATAATCACCTCTATATACATGAAGGGAGAATACCCCTTTTCCAAAATCAATATATTTCAAGTCAGCCTAATTTAATTATGTTCTATATTTTAGAACATGAACATCTAATCTAATTAAATTTAAAGCAAAATAAGTTATGTATGCACAACAAAAAATGAGAACTCATAAACAGACAGAAACAACAAATTTATTTACAAAGATACTACATAAATAAAGATTGTGCTCATACTCACCTCTGTTCTCTCTTCTGCATTTCTACAAACACTTTATATGCACTTTCCTTGAGCATAGCTTCTACATCCTAATTTCAGTTTCATTCCTTAGCAACCTTTGTAATTCATTCCAAACATACCAATTTAAGAAAAAAATAGAGATGAGCATAGAGAAGAGTAAAGAAGATTACAAAAAGACTAATTTAAATAAGAAAACTTGAGAGACGATCGAGCATTTGAGAGAAGGATGATATTTGCACCTGGTAAACAATAGTAAAAAAAGATGAGAAATCAAAAGTGAAAAAATAACCACACTCAAGAGATGGATTTCTAAATTTCTTATGATGCGATGGTCTGATTTTCTTTTTATTTGGAAACTAAAATCAAAATCAATAGTTGTAATCAATATAAAAAAAATCATACCTTCTGTTATGATGGTATGGTCTGCTACATTGCGTTTGGATGGTCCGGCGCCGGTGATGGTGTTGTTGTCAACTATGAGCTTGTGAAGCGTGATTCGTGTCTAACATAAGAGGCATCAACTTAAGAAGTGGAGATTAGGGTATAGAATACAGAACCAAGGATAAAATATCTAAAGGAGCTAGAATTAGGGCATGATTAATCCGATAATTTTCAATTTAAATTTTTTAAACTTTAGGATGCGAGGAATGCTTTTGACATAGGAGCAAGCAACATGAAATTAGAATTTTTAATGTACAGTTTGTGCCACTAAAAACATAATATAGTGGCACAAAAGTAATTATGTCTCTGAAATTGTGTGCTATTAAATGTAATTTTGTTTGTAGTGATTCTACTCTCGAATCTTTAAATATTCCTATCTCTCAGTATGAAAAAAATTTACACTTTTTAGTATCAATGATAGTCTAAAAAGAACCCGTTTAAATAATACTAACTTAACTGGTCAACTTAGCAGAGTTCCAAACAAAAGTGAAGAGAGGTGGATGTGGATTGAGAACTTAGAGTCGGATTTGTCTAGGTCTAGGGATGATTTAATTTATCCGCAACTAGACAATTTAGGGATTTTGAAACAACGAAACATTTTTTGTTTGATTGCTAAACGTATTTACTTTAATATCACTGAGCTGCATATTGATTGTGAAATAGGGAAGCATATACATAAAATGATGTTGCTCTTCCTCGAATTAAAAGAGGGTGAAATTGATGCTGACTATTACAAATACGAATCTATTGTCTCTTCTGATGATATCTCTGATTCTTACAGAATAAGACTGGACAAAATTGAAGCATATATACAGTCCAAAGAACATAAAAATATGTTAAAAAAAGTTTTGGATGAAAAAGATAAAGAGAAAATTAAATCCGATACTGTACAGAAATTTGACTCTTTCTGCACTAAATTAAGTTCAGAAAACACACTTAATGTTGAAAATGTGTCTGAATTTGATGATCATAATGACATGAGTGAGATTTCTATGGAGGATGAGGTTGATTGTTCAGAATTTGTAAAAAGTGAACCTGAACCTGCAAAAAATTTGATTTCCGAAAATTCAGTTGAGTATGTTCGCATTTCTGAAAATAGTTCAAAAGTTTTAAAAGAAAAGGCAACTGTTTTTCCAAAGGTTCATACTGTTCCGAACTAGGTTTTTGCAACTTCCAGACTTAACAAAAATCAGACCAGAGAATTATCGTCCCTCGTAGAAGAAGATAACGCTGATGGGAGCGACGATATTTTTGGTCTGCCCCCATTGACAACACAGATGAAACCAAAGGTCTCTCTGAAACGACCTCTTAGAAGACAAAGAGAAGATATGTGGTAGAACATCTGAACAAGGTCAACTTAACCTATGAGAAAGGAAGTCCGAGTGGAACCAAAAATGTTCCAAATGATACGTTGTCAGAACAGGCTGAAACACCTGTTAGAAAGTCGAAATCTAGGGCTAATTATCATAAGTCTACGGAGCAATTTGCGACTCAAAAACGTCAACGAAATGCTAGATATAATAAAAATCTAAAAGAAAGAAAGAATTTCTGGAGATCCAAGAATCCCAAATTTGTTTATCAAGAAAGATCAGCAAATCTGAGTGTGAAAGTCTCTTCAAATCTAAATCCTAAAAGTTTTTCAAAACCTCAGTCTACTTCTCCACAGATTTAAAAAACAAAAGTTTTTCAAAAACCCACGTTTTCAAAACAAGAGAGACCTTTTGAGCAAACAAAGCCTAATTTCTCTCAAAAATCTAATGTTTCCCAATCTGCCAAAATATCGAAAGATACAAAGGGCAAAGGAAAGGTTGTTTCGGAGTCAAAAGTTCCTTTCAAAAACTCGGAATCGAACTTGAAAAAGGAAGAAAAGAATGTTGAGAAAAAGGTTGCCAAGCAACAAATCAAAGATAAGCAAAGAAAAACCTTTTTTCAAATGAATCCTAAAGATGACAGGATCGTTGTTTTTAAAATAACTAAGAGAGATAATTCCACTTTGATTAAGCGATCCTACTTAGTCGATGAAGCAGTAACATTTCATGTTTCTATGAAAGCCTCACAAGTTTGGGTTCTTAAATCTCTTTAAATTTTTTAGGTGATTTGTGACGAGCAGTTTGACTCTAAATGGTATATTGATAGTGGCTGCTCGCGTCACATGACGGGAAGGAAAGAAGAGTTGAGAGAGTTCAGATCACTGAAGGATGGAGCGAGAGTCAAATTCGGAAATAAATCACTCGGTGAAATCAAAGGATATGGAATGATTACGAATGGAGAATTTTCCATTCGAAAGGTAGCCTACGTGGAAGGCCTGCAACACAACCTAATTAGTGTTTCTCAATTAGTTGTAGGTATCGGGTTGAAAGTGTCATTTGATGATGAGGGATCTAAAATTATCGAAAAGGAGACCAAAACAGTGCTTCTAAAGTCTAAGCGAAAAGACGAGATGTATCCATTAAATCTGAACCCTAACAAAGGAAAGCTTGTCATCTGCCTTCTTACAAAAGCATCTCGGATGATAATTAGCTTTGGCATCGAAGGCTCTCGCATCTCAACTTCAAAGACATCAATAAACTCGTACTTGGTGATCATGTGCAAGGACTTCCACTCCTGAAGTTTGAGAAAGAACATCTTTGTGCCGCCTGCGAACTTGGAAAGCAGAGCAGGTAGAGTCATTCAACAGTTATAAACACCAAAGTGATCGAGCCACTTGAGCTTTTACATATAGATCTTTGTGGTCCTTCAACTATTGAAAGCATTGGTGGTAACAAATATATTCTTGTAATTGTCGATGATTTTTCCCTATTTACCTAGGTATATTTTCTTAAAAAAATCAGAAGCCACTCCTAAGCTCAAGGACTTTATAAAGTAGATCGAGCTTCAACTACGAAAGTTGGCTTGTAACATTTGCAGTGACAATGGTTCGGAGTTCAAAAACCAAACGTTTGAAGAATTTCTAACTGAAAAAGGAGCAGCTCACAACTTTTTGGCTCCTTACACTCCTCAACAGAATGGGGTCGTTGAAAGACGAAACCGGTCTCTATGCGAAGCTGCGAGAACCATGCTATCATTTATGAACCTACCACTTTACTTCTGTGCTGAGGCTATTGGAACAGCCTGCTTCACACAAAATCGATCTCTTCTCAATAAACGATTTTTAGTTACTCCATATGAGATTTTAAACAATTGAAAACCTAATGTCAAGTTCTTTCATGTATTTGGTTCCAGGTGCTTCATTTTTAATTTTAAAGAACAAATGAACAAATTTGATGTGAAGGCTGACGGAGGAATTTTCTTGAGGTATTCTCTGACTTCGATGGCATATAGGGTTCTCAATAAAAAGTCCAAAAAGATAGAAGAAACCTATTATGTCACCTTTGATGATTCTTATCTTAAGAAGTTCCAAACATCGAATCGTCAATCTGAGGAGATATTTCCAGTGCAGAATCCCATGACCATTCCTCTGTTAAACGTTTATGATGAATTCCTAAACTTGTTTGATGAGCCATAGAAGGCGGTCTCTTCAGAATCCAAACCAGTCGATAACAAGGAAGATGAACTAAAGAAGATTATCGATGACGCTACGAAGGATCTTGAATTCGAGCAACCCATTTCGAACGACTCCGACATTCCATCTCAACCACAAGCTACCAGTGCTCCTATTCAGGGGGAGCTGGGGATGGTTTCATATCAACCTCCACTCCTAGCACACCTCAAGTAAACTACGAAACTCCAATCCAGGGGGAGGATCCTATTCCATACGAAGAGCCACATCCATCATTCGAGGGGGAGAATGAGAAAGCAAATGATGATTCTGATGCTCAATCGGAATTTGAAGTTGTGAATGATGAACTGGATCCAACTTATGATCCAAATTATCCTCCTTTAACAAAATGGACCAGAGATCATCCTAAAACACAAGTAATCGGAGAAACATCTTCAGGAGTTCTTACGCCATCACAACAAAAAGCAAAGTAGACTGCATTATTCTCTAAAGTGGAGTATTGCATGTTCAATTCGTTTATCTCCAAAATTGAGCCTAAATTGTTAAGATTGCTCTTGATCATTCTAATTGGGTGCAAGCAATGTAGGAGGAGCTCAATGATTTTGAACGCAATAAGTTCTAGAGACTGATACCCACTTCGAAGGATGTATGTGTTGTAGGTTTAAAATGGGTGTTTCATAATAAGCTTGACAAAGAAGATAATGTGATATGAAACAAGGCTCGGTTAGTCGTTAAAGGGTATTACCAAGAGGAAGGCATAGATTACGAGGAAACTTCCGCACCAGTTACAAGACTGGAGTCAGTTTGCATCTTTCTGGCGTATGCATCTCACAAGAACTTTGAAGTATATCAAATGGATGTCAAATGTGCCTTTCTAAACGGGGAACTAGAAGAAACAATGTATGTGGAACAACCACTAGGATTCATAAACGAAAAGTATCCCAACCACTGTTACACTCTGGATAAAGCAATCTATGGTCTGAAGCAAGCTCCACGAGCATGGTATGAAACTCTTACTAGATTCTTAAAACAATCTAAGTTTAAACAAGGCTCGGTCGACCCAACCTTCTTTCGCAAGAAAGATGGTGACCATTTGATGATCGTCCAAATCTATGTTGATGATATCATTTTCGGATCTACTAATCATAGATTAACTGCAGAGTTCTGAAAGTTGATGGAAACTAAGTTTGAGATGAGCTCAATGGGTCTGGTTAACTTTTTCCTTGTTTTGAATATAAGATAAAGTCAGGACGGAATATTTATCAACCAAGAGGCTTATACGAAGACCTTACTTGCAAAGTTTGGAATGGTGGGAGATTCGAATGTGAAGGTTCCAATGGCATTCATAACGGAACTAACACCGTCATTAGACAAACCATCTGCTAATATGACACTCTATCATCAAATGATAGGTTCATTGATGTATTTAACTACTAGTCGTCTAGACATCAAGTTTTCTATTTGCTATTGTGCCAGGTTTCAAGCAAATCCTCTCGAACCCCACATGACTGCTGTTAAGAACATCTTCAGAACCTCACTCGGAATTCGGTACCCTTCAAGCTCAGGGTTCTTTATGCAAGCATTCTTAGATGATGATCTTGCCAGATGCGTTCTGGATCAGAAAAGTACAAATGGGGGATGTCAATTTCTTGATGGCAAACTCATAAGTTGGCAATCAAAAAAGCAAACTTGTGTCTCCCTATCAACTGCTGAAGCTAAGTACATTGCAGCTGCCTCTTATACCTCGCAATTAATCTGGATACAAAGTCAGCTTCATGACTATGGGATTAATATGAAGTGAATCCCCTTATACAGTGACTCTGAAATTTACATTCGCATCTGCCACAACCTAGTGCAGCACTCCAAGACCAAACACATCGCATTGAGGTATCACTTCATAAAAGATCACATGGAATATGGAAATGTCGAAATCCACTTTATTAGATCCGTTGATCAGCTGGCTAACATCTTTACGAAAGCCTTACCTGAACAAACCTTTAATCGCATTCTTCAAGGGTCAGGAATGATAGAAGCTGAATCGGTTCCGAAACCACCTTCGCACTAGGAAAGTATTGATTGAACTGCGAATGGATTCGAACGCTCGTAGTGATTCATAGTCCACTGTTCATATTGTGAATTGGAGCGAACGCTCGTAGCAACTCGCAATCCCCTGTTTATTCGGAGGTTCGGAACTTCTTGTATACTTTTGTATATTTGGTTTGTTGCTACTTATTTAATTTTTCTGTTTTTATTTCTTTTTCAGAAAAATTAAAAATCCAAAAATATTTTATTTGTTTTTATTTTTATTTCTTTTTCTGAAAAATCGAAAATCCAAAAATATTTTATTTGTTTCTGTTTTTATTTCTTTTTTGAAAATCAAAAAACCCAAAAATATTTTATTTGTTTCTGTTTTTATTTCTTTTTCAGAAAAATCAAAAATCTAAAAATATTTTCTATTTTTATTCTCTATTAAAACACCAAAAATAATAGATAATTGAGCAGGATTGACGGAACATATCATGATACTGTCAATTATGAATGATAGGGGTGTGTATTTAGTTCCTAACCTTTGCACTAGTTAACTGTCCCTAGAAGCATGTTGTTGCATGTAGTCTGAAGCCTCTAAGACTCTATGTTTGAAGCCTGAATGAATCGATAATACCAATCACTTCTTCCCTATCAAGCTATCAATTCACATAAGTCATTGAGCTACCTTACTATTCTCATATTGAGATAAAAGTTGATTGCTTGCTCACTTTAGTATAGCAGAGGTACATTTCTTTTTTAGAAAATCAAAAAACCCAAAAATATTTTATTTGTTTCTATTTTTATTTCTTTTTCAGAAAAATCAAAAATCTAAAAATATTTTCTATTTTTATTCTCTATTAAAACACCAAAAATAATAGATAATTGAGCAGGATTGACGGAACATATCATGATACTGTCAATTACGAATGATAGGGTGTGTATTTAGTTCCTAACCTTTGCACTAGTTAACTGTCCCTAGAAGCATGTTGTTGCATGTAGTCTGAAGCCTCTGAGACTCTATGTTTGAAGCCTGAATGAATCGATAATACCAATCACTTCTTCCCTATCAAGCTATCAATTCACATAAGTCATTGAGCTACCTTACTATTCTCATATTGAGATAAAAGTTGATTGCTTGCTCACTTTCGTATAGCAAAGGTACATTTCTCTTCGGAACCACCTCCCACTACTTCTCCATCATTTTCGTTTCCATAAACATAACCCTTGAGACTCTCAAATATTATCACTGAGGTTTATGGTTACACAACTTTTGTGTTTATGATCTTAAATTCATTATCACCAAAAATTAAGTGAAACCTAAAATCCAACACAAATTTCAGAATTAACAGTGAACACGTAATATGTTCTAGATCTTTCACCATGGAATTAACGAATATCCACCTTCGTGGTTAGTACCTTGAAATCTCTTTTTTATTTCTATGAGATCTTAATGACATGTTCTAGACCTAAGAAATTTCTTTCCATAAGATCCAATTTTTGTTATTCTTGAGATTTCTATATTATCCAACTACTCCAAAAATTTCCAATGCATACTTATTCTTATGACTACACTGGTCAGACAAGTACTTCTTCCAGACGTTCAGACTTATATTGAGTTTCGGAGTTTGGTTGAAGATGAAGCCACCCTTTTGCCTTATTAAAAAGAAACCTTTCACTGTTTCTCAACAAACATATGATCGTAATTCATTGAGATACCACACAGACACTTCAGAGTCTCTCTTGACTCCGAAGGAAGAGATTGTTGCCCGGGATCCATCTGCTTTATGTTAACTAAGACATCACTAGAATCCCATATAATTATATTGATTTATTTCTTTATCTTTGGCACACTCTTGCACGAAGATCCTTGTGATTTTCAAAAAGTTTGGTTCGTAGTCCTAATGGTTACTTTAAGATTCGGAGTATAGGATATGGTGATCAATTGCGAAAGTGAACAACTGAAACGGCGATATTTAATGGATAACATTGTGATTTTGGCGCGTGAAGATTTCAAAATGACCCTGACATCATGCCACCTGACACACGCTAACCTGTCACGCCTTTTTAAGTGCTTTTTCAGAAATTATGAAGCACCAAACGTCGGATTTCTCTCTCTAATCATATCGTATAAAAGGAAAATCGTCGCTTCATTCTACCTTACCACTTTCAAAGCAATCGATTTTCTCCCGGCGAATTCTCTTTCTCTCTCTCTCTCTGTCTCTCTCTCTCTCACTGTTCATCTTCTTCACCAAGCATCAATGGCAGCCTCGTCTAAAACTCCTTTCGTCGCTGAGCCAATGGCTCAATCAACACTACTAGGCATCTAGGTTAACCAGAATCTCATCTTGGACCATGATCCATCCAAGTACTACACCTTTCTCCAACCATTGATTGAATACCTGAGGCACTCTTCGTTGGCCACTGCTCTATCGAAGACCGAGAATGTTCCTTTGCCGCTTCTATCCAAAGCTTTCTCTATTACTCATTATGAAGCAAGCAGTGATACTATTACGTTTCAGCTGGGTAATCAACAAACATCCATCACCAAGTCATGCTTCAGTCGATTATTGGGATTTCCGTCTGATAGGGAGTTGGTCGATCCATCTGTCCCTAATTCCACTATTCTGGAGATGTTCTACCAGATGGGATATCGCGAGTATTTGGCTGTCGTGTCTAGGTTTAAGAAGCCCAAACTTCCTCATACGTAGACTGGGCTATTTACCCTAATTTGCAAGAGCTTCTCAAAAAGGGTAACTGGATCAGATTGCGCAAGTAACCTCTTTCTTACGATTATATATGGTGTCTATTATGGGGTCAATTTGGAGTACGGGTCAGTACTTTGGGCTCAACTTGTTCAGAGCACTCTTTCTGCTACAAGGCACAATGATATTTCTTATGCACGTTTTTGGGCAATCGTTGTTCAGAGGGCAATTGATCGCCTCAATATTCCGGTGATAGAGGGTTCGATTATTGTTGCTATTCCAGTATTTCACACTTCCAACGGTATACTGTCTGATAGTTCATGATTTATCTTCATCGGATCTATTCCAGAAACAATGTTTCGCAATGTTCCGGTAGACAGTACAGTTATCACCGAATATCGCAAACAACCAACTTTGGGTGCTCGTCCATTAATAGTTGTGATGCGACAAGTTTTAGAAGAGGCTGACAAGCCTAAGAGAAGGGGTAAGCGAAAAACAAAGGTTAGACCCTCCGAGCCTACTCAAACTCCAAAGAAGAAAGTCAAGCGAACCGCTTGCAAGCCCAGGCCACCTACACCAAGTGATGAGGAGGATTCGAAGTCTAACATCATCTTCGCATTCGCACACATGAGAAAGTCCGGCACGAAACCGTTAACACATCTAAGACTTCGCATCCTATTGTTTCGGAGCCATCAACAACCAATCATGAGGTAACATTCTCAATGTCAACTTCTGTTCCCTCAACAGATGAATTTTTCCAGGATTTTTCTCCACCTACTTCTACTGCTACCACATACTCTCCCTGTCCAAATGTCTCTGTGGAAGTTTTGCAACCACAAGTTTCTATTACACAATCAACTCCTTTATTTACAGAGTCCAGTGCAACAACAACAATGGCCACTAGTACACCACCGGTTACTGCCAACATATCTGATACGGGGGTAGGGAATTCTGGTTTCTCTTTTGGTGTTGGTACTACTCCCATCTCACCTTTATGCCAAGATGATCCGGATAGAATATTTGTTGATGATCAAGATGTTTTTGAAAACTTCAACTATAGACCCTTCACTGTTCAACAAGAAAGTGATGAAGATGATGGTCCAATGACATTAGGGCAGCTCAAGGTCCTAAATACCAAGTTGGATTCTTTACTTGAGTCCACCAAAGCCTCTTCCAGTAGTGAATACTCCCAGGCCACTGTCAAAGCCTTTCTTGAAACACTTACTAAGGAGCATGCTGCAAATCTCACCCTCACAAACAAAGCAGTTGTTGATTCTGAAAACACTTGTAAGGAGACGACCGAAAAATTCGATAAACTGCTTTCTGATATTAAAAACTTTATGGAGGATTTCTGCACTTCATCCGAACGTAACACGGCCTCTGCGAACACATCCATCAATAGCCTTGTGTCTACTCTCCAAACTAAAAAGGCGGCTCTTACGAAGGTTCGCTCTGAGATCCAAACTGACAATTCCAAACATCCATCTCCTTCAAAATTGAAAAACTTCAAGATGATTTGGCTCTTGAGAAAAAGATAATGGATGAGCTCGTTGTTAAAACTGAGAAGGTGAAGGTTCTCTCACTGAAGTTATCACATGTGAATTCCCAGATTTTCGAACTAAAATCCGAGAAAGCTGTTATCAAATCTTGTGTTGCTGATGTGAACGCTCATTTGCACAATCTTATTGAGACTCGTGACTCACTCCTCACGGTCATTGTTCATCAGCATCTGGCAGAGAAATTAAAGCCTATTTTGTACATGCTAGACAGAATTCAAGGTGTTTCATAATTTGAGCCTATTCCAAAATAAGGGGGAGAACTAGGTAGATCTTCTGGTGTTGTAAAAGAAACTGGTGGTGGAAATGATCAAGAAAGAAAGCCGAAGTCAAACGAACCGAAGGATAATGTAGCTTCGGGTTCGAGAGGAAAAGAAAATTTGGTTGATGATAGTGGTGAGGAAGAAGAGGATAAAAATGAGAAAGACAGAAGGCTCGTCGTGCAGAAATTGATAGGGAAGCTGAAGAAAAAGAAAGGAAAGCCCGTGAAGCCCAGCTCTCTTTGGAAACTCAAAAGCTTCTTTTATAGCATCAAGTCACGCACAACAATACGTTTTATAACATCAAGTTGCTTATGTGTTTACGTATTATCAATGCACAACTAACTCATAAACAACAACTCATATATCTCAGTTTCAAGAATATAAGATATTATCGTCTCAAAATTACTCTTGATAAAATCTGTGAAGTAATTCTTTGAGTGTGGGTTAATCCAATACTTAAATACCCATTTCAGAAGTACTCATGAATATTGTAGCAAACCATTGCTATGTCTAACCCCTTAGACAATCTACAGTCTGATTCATGACAGTCTTAATTCACTACTTACTTCCAAAAGTATTATGATCAACTATGGATATTTGATTAATCCAATTATTCGGGAAGTAAAACATGCAAAGTGAAACACAATAATAACCAAATTAACTATGGTCTCAAGACTATTGAATATAAATAAAACACTTATTATTTAATCACCATATTAATTAGACTTTATTAATTGTATAATGTTTCGATTAATCAAACTAAACACTTGAATTAAACATCAATCATGCCATGTTATAAACACGCATACTATGTCTCTCTATGGTCCTTCCTTTGTGAACAGATCAATTGGACATAATTCCAACGATGCTCATATCATAATTCTAAATCCTTATTACAAGTGTAAGAATTCCAAAATCTTGTCATCACTAAATGTGTTAGATTCTAACCTTGCATGCAATATCCTTTTTGTGATGACGTGGCGTCAAAGTCACCGAGACTTAGCTAACGATGTCATAAAATGCTCCATTGAAACTTTGTTACTAAAATAATTTTATGGTGATGAAGTATCAAATTCAATGTAACTCCTTGAACACCTTCCTTGTGTTAAAGTTTCTAACTCACATAAAGATTTCAATAACCAACTCCCACTATGGAAATATTTCCATATTACCATATGACCATCAATTCCTAACAAGAGTCACCTCCATTCATAATTATGTCAATTTGGTCTATCCAAATTAATACTATACTTCCAACTGTCCACAAGCAACCAATCTTCAGTAAACCTTAGATTGTTCTTGACAGTTGTTTAACAACTTCAGTCACACCTTGTTCTAGTCCTTTTTCCCTCTCAATGCCCTAGGCATTTGGAAAATCAGAACAAGTGAATATTATAGCATATGTAATCAATCCTATATTTGAAGCATATTAGATTCGATACATAATGTCTTACATAAAGACATGATACTTGATCAGTCTCTTGCTATAATATTTCCACATATCGAATTTCCTATGTTGAATCATCTCAACACGATATTCATATATGTTCATGACTAAGTTCCATTAACATCCTTCAATCTAAACTTTTAAATTTGAAATGAAGTATGAGTGTCATCTCCCCTAAATCCTTTAGTAGCGAAACAATTCCCAAACTTTGCAAATTTGAAAACTTTATTTCCTATAAATAGTATTGCCAACTTGCAACACTAATCATAACAATTATACTCTTGCTATCATAACATTTATGCTCCTATTAGCACAACAATTATGCTCCCACTAGCTTTGACATGTATTCAAAAAATTAACTAGACTTCTAGAAATCAGTACTTTTTTACTTTCTTACTAAAGTGTAGCTTTCTGATACATGATGCTTCGATAAGTCTTCATCTAGACTTCTCAAGCTCATACACTTTCATTAGATAGCACATGTACGCGTTTAAATCCTTTCAGAACTTATAGTTATAAGTCCGCAAAGTTCAAACTATTTCTTGCCATTTCTCACAATTCGAACTATGAAAAGGGATGTCATAATCATATGCGAATTTGAGAACGCAATTATGACAAATGCTAACCATAATGATATTAATCAAATTTAAAATCTACTTGTGAAAGTGTTTCCTGATAATCATATTCATGAATTAGAGCAAAACCTTTTGCCACCAAGATCTTATGGTGTATACGTTCATATCCATGTGAATTTATCAATTCCAACCTACAATCATAAGATAAGGTAGAGGACAAAACCAAAATCAATTTTAGGTTTTTCCTATCACGGACTGAACTTGCTTGTTCTTAATTTCTTTCCTTCTGGTAGCACAAGGGCCTAACAATGATTATGTGTTGTCAAGAGGCTCACTTCCATTGACCAATGTACCATCACCAACCAATGTGCTCTGCCTTTTGTAGTCGAATGAGAACCATAAAACTCATAAGCATTACTAACTCAACCGGAAGATGCACAGATACAAGAATATGTCAACTTAACATGATAGGTTATCAAACTCAGGTCGTGTGCTAGTGATAACTAAAAGGTTTATTCTTGATTGACTCTTGAAAACTTTCACGATCAATAAGACTCCCACTGACTTCTTGACATATAAGTTTTTCTGTTAAGGAACAATCCTTGACAAGCAAAAATAAATACTCCAAAGTTAGTGTGGATTCTTGACATGAGAACACTTCATATAATTGGTCTTAGTTTATCCTTTGTTTTAACCAAAACATCACAACTACCAATTTCAAATGTGCTAGAGTAAGAAAACATTTCTACTCCACATTTCATGACGTGTTATAAACCTACTTAGTTTGAAATAAGCTTCAAGATACGATTTGTAGTTACTAGAGTATAACTCTAAAACTTGATTGGAAAATGAAGTATGACTCATCTCTTGATTAAACCATTTCACCAATATCCGATTCCTCTTCTTAGTCATACAAGTGCACTAAGATGTTCTTCGAGGATCAATTGTCACATAGTTCCATAATCATTAAGATGATCATAAAACATGATACCAAAGTACTCTCCTTTCTTTTCTGATTGGAGAAATATTATCTTTCTGCCTAATAGATTCTTCATATTCGTTCTATTACACTTTGAAAACTTTTCCAAGTGTTAGAATTATGCTTAATCTTATAAACACAACCATGCTCACTGAAACATCGGTAAACCACGACGAATAGAGTTATCGTTCTTTGTGGTGGATCTAAATAGTCCACATCAATCTGTACTAGATCCTTTAGCCCTTCACTTGACTCACATAAACATGTGATCAACGAATTAGTCATAATCTTCCAATGATCAAGACTCTCATACGTCACACAATTCAAATTGTATGACTCCAAGTTACTATCCAAATGAAACTTGGGTGATGAGAATTCCTTTGCACTTGGTTAACCATGACATTACCACAAACGATATAATTAAGAATCAATCCACATTTAACATTGCTAATAATAGAAATGTAACCACCAATTTTCATTAATGTCGTTGTAAGGAAACATAAAGTAAACCAGATAAAAACAAAAATTCACTTTATTGATAATGAGCGGAAAAAGTTTGTCCTTCCAATACAAATATATGAAAACTATGTTTCTAGATATTTCCTAAGCAATCTATCATAACTCCTAAGTTGCAGCTCAAAAATCTGATCATCAAACCATGCAACCGAAATCCATCTCTCACGATCAGATTCAGCTTACTCTTCTTAAGCGTTCTTCTTTCTCTTAGATTCTGAAAAACATCAAAAATGTGACTATCACATCATGTATTAAGAATCAATGAATAAGAACTTGATAAAATTGGGTTAGATAGTGGATGTACCTGAAGTAGAGTCACATAACTTGACTTTACTATCTCTAAGATCTTTCAGGTAGTCTGGGCAGCTATGCATTCAAATCCCCTTCAATTGGCAAAAGAAATATATGGACCTTTCAGGAATAGCACATGGGACTATCTCAGAGCTACCCTTTCTCTTTACTATATTGTCAAACGGTTTGACCTTGGCCGATCCATTTCCATTGGTAAGAGAAACCTTTTATGGACTAACAATGTTGCCATTGTCAATGTCCATGGAAATTTGGGAGACAGATCTCTCCACTATATTTGCTTGAATTGTACTCTTAAGCATTTTTGCTTCAGCACAAATCAACATATATGATACATCAAGTGGGGTCACGTCATGGTACCTCATATAGTAGTCATTAATGAACTGACTATACGATTAAGGAAGTGAAACTAGAACCAAGTCAATGGCCAGCTCCCTCTGGAAAACGACACCCAACATCCCCAATCTGTCAATGTGCGATTTCATTTTCAAAACATGCGCACATACAGACTTTCCATCCTTATGCTTACATGCCAATAGGGCTTGAGTAGTTTTCGTACTTTTCAATTTGAAGAATACATGACTTAGGGAGAGTCACTGGAGGAGGTGGAGGAAGAGTTAGAGAAGCATGATTTCTAGTTCCACCATTGCTTGAAGAAGGGAACATTCTTTCACCTTGATCAACATGTGGAAAATCATCTTCAGAAGGAAAAACATTTACAGAAGGACGAGGAAGACCATTGTTGTCTGAACTTGACATCTATAATAGGGAAAAAAGAGAATTCAAGTTAGTTGATTTTAATCCTTAACTGTTAACCCAAAATTTTAAATTAAGGTTGGGATTCATATTTTCGATTTGAATTTTGCAGAAGGATGTCGTAATCAAATTCGAATCTATTTTAGGTAGGTAAAGCATTTACCAATTTAAATCTTATGAAACTCCTAGATCTTTTGAGATTCATTGAACCATTCAATGGCATGTTTAATCTCGATTACGCTCTCACTTTGTGACTGGGATGTCGAGGATCACAAACGAGATGAATAACCATGCAAATTAGCTTGGTGCTCTCGATGTTATTTATCATCTGAAATTGACGTGCCAGTTAACTACACGCACTCCATTAATTCAATGATAATTTATGAGACACTCATTGCCAACAATATTGTTCCCATATTAGTGTGTTGGTTAACCACACACACTCCACTAACGACCAATAAGGTGCAATGTGCAATTTCATGGGTTAGCATAAAGTTCACATTTTTCCTAAAGTAACTAAGAGTGAGATTTTATGAAAAATGATTTAGTTACTTTATAATTCATTATACTTATTAATGAGAATTATTTTGTCTTATCAAATCCATTTGGCTAACGACCCTCCACTAGTCAAGGAAGTGGTGGGTGAGAGTGGACACCCATTCAATCATCATTTTATAGGCAATTTCCATATACCCCCTTATAGACCAGTTTCGTGAATGAGACCTACTAACGGTAAGAATTACTATTTTATACATATATAATATTAAACATTTAATTTTATGATATATATCAGGTGCATTTTAAAACATTTTAAAATAGCAATGGTTTAATCTTTTAATAAATAAAACTTTTAATTTAATTAAATTTAATCCTTTTATGGACTTATTAATAATCCATTACTTAATCAACTAATTAAACTAATAATAAAATCCATAAGAATGCAATTTAGTAACCAATTATAGATATATTAATTATCCTTTAATTTAACAATTAGTTAAATTATTAATCATATCCATAAGGATAATCATAATCAAATAAAATCAACATTGTCCAATTCATAATTATCTTCTATAATTTAGGTATTATTTAATTATCTAATATTACCAAAAATCGGATTATGGAAAATTTAATAAAAGATAATTACCAAATATTAACCAAATAAATCAAGTTAGGCAAGAAAATCCGAAATCAGGATATGACGCACAAACTCGCCGAGTTGCAGTCCAACACGTCGAGTCCGAAGAAACAACTCAACGAGTTCGAAGAACAGAATGACAATTCTGTTTTCTCCTTTAAATGAGTTCATAATTGCATCTTTTCAACAGAAAACTAATCATAAGCTCTGATACCACTGATGGGTTTTAGGCATAACATACAATCCTATGTGTGCATGCAACCTTAATTGAAGATCTGCGTTTTCTCTAATTGAACATACAATAATGAACAACAAAGTATAAACCCTAGATCTATGGATAATAATCAAATAATAGGGTTATAATACATACCTTTAAGATTGTTATTGTAAACAATCTTGAAATACCCTGGGTAGCAAGCTCCATGTAACACAGTAAATTTTCAAACAAATTTTTCATTTAAAAATTACATTAATCTCATTAACAGAATCACACCCCCCCCCCCTACCCAAAAAAAATATCGAGTTCAAAAACACATGTTCATAAATTATTTAAAACACAATCCAGGATCCTCCAAAACATATCTCCAACTTGTGTGTGTACAATCAAGCCGGTGTCTTCCCGTGATCTTGAGAAGTACCTGAAACACATAACACATAACACGGTAAGCACGAAGCTTAGTGAGTTCCCCCAAAATACCACATGTATCTCGTTAGCCTCTCATGGCTATGCTCAAATAAGACCCTTCAGTCAATGTGTCTCAGTAGGACCCTCTGGTCCCACAACTCGGGTGGACCCTCTAGTCCCAACTCAGTAAGCTCAGAATAATACACATCATAAATCACAAAGAAAAAATACAGGATATCACAATACTCAATATAAGCACATAAGACCCTCCGGTCAAACAAAGATTACCACTCTAGGTAAGTATAGTGAGAAGACTCACCTCGTAAGCAAGTAAGCAAATAACCTCATACACGAATCTCGAACTAGCCTCCGCCTAACACATATGATAATTATCTCTAACTAACACTTAAATCACGACTCTAAATAAACTAGGTTATTTTCTCTCTCAAACTCTTGGAATGGGTAGAAGACCATTTTACCCCTCCATGGTCCCCATAATCTCTGTCTTAACCAAACCCTAAAGTCAACAGAAGTCAACACACGAGTCAACAGTCCATGTTGACCCGACTCGCCGAGTGCATCTATGTGACTCGTCAAGTCCCCTCGATTCCTATGAAATGTCGCGGAAATCCAACTTAGCTCGTCGAGTTGTCTCGTCAACTTGCCGAGTTACTCATGTCCAGACTCATCGGGGAAAACCCTAGCCGACTCGTCGAGTCAACTTAGTGACTCAGCGAGTCCATTCAGTCTATTTCCTCATTCAGACGTGTTAAGGCATATCAACAACCCCAAACTCTAGATCTAACCTATCAAGGCTCGAATGTCACATAAAGCTGCAAACTTTACGTTAATGCATGGCATGTTAGGCTCCTAATGCCAATACAAACTCCAAAAAGGGTTAGATGCACAAAAGCTAGACTCTAACTCAATAAAGCTCGAATCCTTGGGATCTCAAGTCCTCTTACAATCCAGATTTGAGTTTTCAACCTCATGATATGCTCAAATAACTCATTGTCAAAGGATGGATGGGAGAAAACCCTAAAAACCTCCCTAAACCAAGATCTCACAAAGGAAAGGTCAAGATAAGAGCTTTTTACCTTTGCACTGAAGATAATCACTGAAGAAATCTAGATCTACAACCCCTCCTTGGTCAAACACGCCAAGCTCTCCAAATCTCCTTCTAAGGATGCACAAAACCACTCAATTTAGTCTCTCTCTCCCAAATCACTCTGATAGATTAGGGTTTCACATAGGGGAGTTGGGTGGCTGGTGAAGCGGAAATGAGGGATTAAGGCCCTTTAAATAGGACACAAACTTGAAAGATTAGGGTTTCCACTCACAGCGCCAACTCACTGAGTTGATTGAAAAACCCACGTGGTCAATTCGTCTCTACTCGACGAGTTGGGGCACCCACTTATCGAGTTGCTCACTTAACTCACAATTAGATATTATAAATATTATACCTGGGAGTCGGGGTGTTACAATTCTCCCCCACTAGAATCAGACTTCGCCCTCGAAGTCATGCTCTGGAAACAACTCTGGATACTGCTCGCGCATCTCGGACTCTGGCTCCCAAGTCCACTCGGATCCCTTCTGATATTGCCAATGGACTTGAACCAGGGGCACATCTTTATTCCACAAAACTTTCACTTTCCGATCCAATATCGCTATCGGCCTCTCAATGTAATTTAAGCTTGCATCTACCTGAATGTCCTCTAATGTTACCATCGTCGTCTCATCAGCTATACACTTCCTCAACTGAGACACGTGGAAGGTGTTTTGAATCTGGCTCAACTCTGCAGGTAGCTCCAACCGGTAAGCTACCTTACCCACTCTGGCGATCACTCTAAAATGACCAATGTATCTAGGGCCCAGCTTGCCCCGTTTCCTGAATCGGATCACCCCTTTCCATGAGGATACCTTAAGGAGGACAAAATCTCTGACTTGGAACTCTAGCTCGGATCGTCGCCGGTCTACGTAACTCTTCTGGCGACTCAGGGCTGTCAGTAACCTCTGTCTGACTTGCTGAATCTGCTCGGACGTCTTTAGCACTATCTCAGTGCCACCCATCACTCGCTATTCTCCTTCTCCCCAACAGATGGGAGTCTGACATCTGCTCCCATATAATAGCTCTAAGGTAGGCATACCAATATTGGAATGGTGGCTATTGCTGTAAGAAAACTCAGCCAAGGGAAAATAGGTGTCCCAACTTCCTCTGAAGTCCATAACACATGCTCGCAGCATGTCCTCAAGCGTCTGAATCGTCCGCTCACTCTGCCCATCAGTCTGTGGGTGGTATGAAGTACTGAATTGCAATTGGGTACCCAAATCCTCATGAAACCTCTTCCAGAATCTGGAAGTAAAACACACATCCAGATCTGACACTATCGATGTCGGCACCCCATGTCGTGCTACCACCTCTCTCACATAAATCTCGGTTAATCGCTCTGCATAAGAGCTCTCACCGATAGCAAGGAAGTGAGCACTCT
Organism: Lactuca serriola; assembly: GCF_051521515.1. Lineage (NCBI taxonomy): Eukaryota > Viridiplantae > Streptophyta > Magnoliopsida > Asterales > Asteraceae > Lactuca > Lactuca serriola. The sequence goes on along the minus strand of NC_136414.1, from coordinate 17,262,786 downwards.
TCGTCAACTTTTCCATAATCACCCATATCGCATCGACACCTCGCACGGTCCTCGGTAATTTGGTGATAAAATCTATGGAAATCTGCTCCCACTTCCACTGGGGAATCTCTAGAGGCTATAACGGGCCATTTGGACGCTGGTGCTCCGCCTTAACCAGCACGACATGTCAAGCACCTCTCAACAACCCATGCCACATCCCTTTTCATACAAGGCCACCAGTAATCTCTCTTTAGGTCCAAATACATCTTAGTGGCTCCTGGATGGATCGAGAATCTCGACCTATGTGCCTCCTCCATCATTATGCGCTGAGCTCCACCTGTATAGGGCACCCAAATCCGCCCACGGAGAGTCATAAGCCCCCGACTATCCGTCTCAAACTCAAAAACCTGTCCGATCACTCGCTCCCTCTTGAGGTTCTCTGGCCTCACAGCCTCCACCTGAGCCTCTCGGATGATATCTAGGACTGGAGTCATCACCGTCATCCTTATGCACACGTCTCGAATCGGAGCACTCTCTATTCTACGGCTCAAGGCATCGACTACCACGTTGGCCTTGCCTGGGTGATATAACATCTCACAGTCATAGTCTATCACTACATCCAACCACCTCCTCTATCTCATATTCAGGTTGGGCTGATCCATGTGGTACTTCAGACTCTTATGGTCTGTGTATATGGTGCACCGTACTGCATACAGATAATGTCGCCAGATCTTGACGGCGAACACCACCGCCCCCAGCTCCAAATCGTGGGTGGGATACCTCATCTCATGAGGCTTCAACTGCCTCGATGCATAAGCTATCACATGCCCTTTCTGCATCAACATCGCACCAAACCATGATATGTATGCATCACAATAAACTACAAAGTCCTCCACTCCCTCGGGAAGGGCTAACACTGGAGCTTCGCACAACCTCTGGTGAATAGTCTCAAATGAGACCTGTTGCTCGGGCCCCCAGGCAAAAGTGACACCCTTCCGGGTCAACCTGGTGAGAGGAACAGCGATCTTGGAGAAATCTCTGATAAATCTCCGATAGTAGCCGGCCAGACCCTGAAAACTCCTGATCTCAGACGAGGATCTCAGCACCTCCCATCTCATAACCACCTCAATCGTGGCTGGGTCGACCAATATCCCATTCTGATTAACAAGATGCCCCAGGAACTGGACCTCTCGTAACCAGAAATCACACTTAGAGAATTTAGCATAAAGCCTCTCAGCCCTCAATACTCCAAGAATCTCTCGCAAGTGCTCCTTATGCTGCACTCTGGACCTCGAGTACACCAGAATGTCGTCGATGAACACGATCACCGATCGATCCAACATGGGCCTGCACACTCGGTTCATGTGATCCATGAACGTCGCCGATGGGTTGGTAAGTCCGAAAGGCATCACCACAAACTCGTAATGCCCATAACAAGTTTTGAAGGTCGTCTTCTAGATATCCTCCTCACAAACTCTCATCTGATGATATCCAGATCTCAAATCAATCTTCGAGAACCAAGATGCTCCCTGCAACTGATCGAATAAATCGTCGATCCTTGGTAGCGGATAACGGTTCTTGACCGTTAGCTTCTTCAACTCCCGTTAATCGATGCACATCCGGTGTGAACCATCCTTCTTCTTAACAAAAAGGATAGGTGCTCCCCATGACGAGCTACTCGGTTTGATGAAACCCTTCCCCAGCAGCTCCTGGAGCTGTGAGGATAACTCCTGCATCTCTGGCGGCGCAAGGCAATAAGGTGCCTTGGCAAAAGGTGCCACACCCGGAACCAAATCAATCCGTAACTCCACCTGCCTCTCGGGAGGCACACCTGGAAACTCCTCGTGAAAAACATCTAGAAACTCGCACACTATCGGAACCTCGTAGATAGAACTCGGCCTCTCTGTAGCAACCCGCATATCCATCACGTATGCCAAAAAGCTCGTACAACCCTATTGTAGACTCTGTCTCGCTCTGGCAGAAAAGCAGAAAGCTGATCCAGATCTAGTACCATCGCCATACACCGTAAGCACTCCCCCCACTAGGGTCTGGTGTGGTCACCATCTGACGCTCACAATCGATCATAGCTCCAAACCGACTCAACCAGTCCATGCCCACTATGACATAAACATCACCCATAGCGATAGGTACCAGGTCTATCTGGAACTCAACACCTAAAATCTCTAGTACACATCCTCGGAATACATCAGTAGCAAAAACCGCATGCTCGTCAGCTATAGAAACCCTCAGAGGTCGAATCAACGCCTCACGTCAGATACTGATGTGACGACTAAAAACTAAAGACACGAAGGATCGAATCGCACCCGAGTCAAATAACACCAAAGAAGGTACAGAACTCACAAGAAAAGTACCCATATATAGCACAGAATAAGCACAACAAATCTCAAAATAAAATAAATAAGAAAATACGTACCAGCCACAACATTAGGTGTTGCGCGGACATTTAACTAGGACACAAACCCGAAAGATTAAGGTTTCCACTCACAGTGCCAACTCATTGAGTTGGTCTATCCGACTCGCCGAGTTTGTTGAAAAACTCACATGGTCAATTCGTCTCTACTCGACGAGTTGAGGCACCTACTCATCGAGCTGCTCACTTAACTCATAATTAGATATTATAAATATTATACCTGGTAATCGGGATGTTACATGCCACAAGTGTCGCGCCTCTAATGGTTCAAAAACAAACTCAAGCAACCAAAAAATACTATAGAGAGAGAGAGAGAGAGGAATAGATCAAAATTTCGGCCAAGACACTTAGAATGAAGGGTTAGGCCGAAATTTAACCCTAAGGAGGGTTTATATAGGTGTTAGGAAGGTATTGGATAAGGCAGATATATCCACGATAACCCTAATCCCTTAACTTCCTCCCTAAGGCATCCAAGGCACCCTTAGAGCCTATGGAAACCCTATGAGCATCTAGAATTCGTTCCTCCTACTATAGGGAAGTTCTAGAATTGTCTGGTGCTCAACTATTGAACATTGTCACCTTTAGTCCATGCAATTTCAACTAATTCCTTTAATCCCAAAATTAATTTCAAATTAATTTCAGATTAAATATTAATTAAACAATATGATTTCTAATTAATATATTATTTTCATAATACATTAATAAATCATTTATTTTGATTTCTAATCAATTTAATAACCAAGTAATAAATTAATAAATAATTCTTCTTTTTCTAATAGTTATCCTATTCAATTGTCAGGTTTTAAGGCAACCCAAAATGAATGTGCTACTATCAATTCAAGTATATACCAATTATAGGTATGAGCTTAGACACCTAATCCAACAGTTTCATTTTTGTTTTTCAGTCTCAATGAAGGAGGTTGTCGAGTTTTTTTTTTGTAGAATCTGACGGTGGTGATGGCTGGTGTGGAATACAACGGCGATGAAACTTGGATGAAGAAATAAGAAGAAGTTAATTTAATTCGAGATGATGATGAGTCAACACTACTTTGAGGAAACAAATTAATATCAAGATTAGGGGGTGAATGTTGGGTATAATCTTAATTTTGGAAATTTGCAATAAATAAGTATTTATAGTTTCATAATTTATGCTTTAGTTATTAATTTATTATCTAGAAATGGTACACTAAAGTGACCGTATTATGTGGAGTTGGAAGAATGGGACATTAGTTGTACCTGTTCTTTAGGTAGAGTAGATGATGTGGCTATTTTCATGCGTCGTGTGGGTGTTTAGAAGGCTATATATAGCCTTTCTCTAATATGAATAAAGTAGAGTTTTGTTGTCTTTTCTTCTTCTTGTCATCACATTCCAGTAATAAACAAACACAAGTGTCATTTTGGTTCTTTTAATCCTACATTTGATGTACCAATCAGGGTTAGCTTTTTTATGTATTGTTCTTAAATATCTTATTTGTGTTATGCACAAAATGGGTTTGATAAAATACTCCGCCTCGAGTTCACTTCTTTGATATGTTATCTGGTAGAAAATTTTACAGATAAAAGTTCTAGAAACAAGGTGCACACAAGGTATTTGATGAAATACCACAATGAAAATATTATATATGTTAAGTTGTGAATTAATGTCAGAACTAGTCTTTTAAACTGAAAAGTTAATGTTTTAATCTCTCATTCCTTGTTTACTTTTGTTAATCATGGTTTTTTCTACTATTAAGTTGTGAATCCATGTTTGTTTTCATATTTGTTATAATATTTTAATCAAATTATTATTTACATTTATGTTTAATGGTTTTATGTTGTGAATTGAAGTTGTGACATGCAAATACCCTAATTTTACTCTCTAGAACACCAATCCACAATTCCCCGTACATTCTGGAGTACAATATGGAATACACCTTCCAGGAAACGTACGGGTGTCAAATTTTTTTATCGATACCTATCTACCACAACCACCAACTCCGGAATGAACATAATGTTGGAAATTTAGTATAAATATTTATATTTTTTACTAACTTTGGATATATATATATATAAATATATACATATGTTGTATATATAATGAACTCTAAGTTGGTTTGTGCTCTCCTCCATGAAGACTTCGAAACGATATATTATATGTCCAAAATAGAGTATAAGTGAATGAGATATCGATACTCAAAAATGGGTATTTGAGAATAAGTTTAGCAAAAGAGAGGAATGTGGGAATGAGTCCCACATTGGTAGAGAGACCAAACTCAACAAGGTTTATAAGCTTCATTGCATGGAAGGCTTACAAGCTTGTGTCTATGGTTATGCTACAATTCCTACCCGCGCGCAGGGGGTGCAAATCTTGGTTCCGTAGACTAAAAACACCGAACTCGTGCATGGGCGCGACCTGCGGACACGAATGTAGCTCCGAAAACTCGGGCATGCGCTACCCTCATTTTTGCTAAACTTGACAGTTTTGGTCCCTATTTTTGAATTATGTAACGGATGCATTAATTGCTTAATTAATGACATTTAATACCATTAAACGCTCAATCAATTAGTGATTTGTTTCCGTTTCACGATTCAACTATAAAAGAAGACCTTGCCTTCTCATTCAAAAACACGAATGAAGTTACTCTTATTCTTCTTCCTTCTCTGCACTCCTGCTTACGACGATTCTTTCAGGAAAGTGGTGATATTCGACAGTACACAATACTGTTTAGGTTGTTGTACCCTGGGAACAGACGGTGAATCTGTTTAAGGGAATCCAGTCCAACTCGAGCCTCAGCCACATCGTTTGCATCTAATTTTTTCTTTACAAGAAGCTTTCAACGACGAAAACAAAGACACTATACTAACAGTCTTAAACAGATTTATTCTTTGTTCTAAAACTTTTGTTTACTGTTCTTTTATTCTAAAATCGATTTTGTATCGATTTTTTTTCTTGTAATAATATATTTGATTGTGGTTACGATTCTTTCAGAATGTCTGCAACTCCCGTTGGTACTGGAACTCCTGTTGTTGGTGCTACCCCTGCTGTAAACCCAAATGCACCGGTTCCAAACATCATGGCTAATCATGCTGAGAGACCTGAAAAATTATCTGGTCTAAACTTCAAGAGGTGGCAACAGAAGATGATGTTCTACTTGACCACCTTGAACCTGGCTCGGTTCCTAACAGAAATTGCTCCTGTAATTGTTGAGGGGCAGGCTGATGCTCAATCTGTGAATGCAGTGGATGCATGGAAGCATTCAAAATTTCTGTGACGCAAATATGTATTGAATGGGCTAACATGTCACACCCCAAAACCGGAACGGCGGAAACGTTCAGGGGAGGAGGATGTCATGTTTAGTATCACGAGATATGTATATGGTAAGCAAGTAATGAACAACCATTTCATTTAGAAAGAAAGTGTTTACAATGTGTGTGTTCACAAAACATAGAAGTCATAAACAAATAACAAAACAAGACTTGAAGCTATAATGCTCCATCTTCTGAAGTCCCAGCACGAGCACCTGTCTAATAGTCTCTTGAGAATACAAGTTATTTGAAAGAGTTGATCAGCAATTAAGCTGGTGAGTTCATAAGATTTTTAGTGATGTGAGTAAACTGTAAAGCGTTGTAGAAAATGTTTATGTAAAAGTGATGTAAGTTGTAAGTTCTATTTTGAAAGTTCGCCTGTTCCTCTAGAAAATCATATATTTCCTACTTGAATGAAAGTTAAGAAAAATGACACTACAAGCCTTTCTATGCGTACTAAGTGGGTACAAGTTATATATACTCAGAGTAAATAAACAATCGATTGTGCGCATCTGCCCTAAGCTCACAACCCAACGGGGAACAGAAAGTAATGCGGATAGCACACATTCCATTGGTTATTAGATCGTTGTCATATATAACCCTGGCGAAATCACTTGTTACTCATGTAATTATTTGTAATAGTTCCTTTATATCTAACGAAAAGTTCTTTTAAGAAAACCTATATTTCTTATAGTAAAATATTGACTACAGTGACTACTTTTATAATAGCTTTGTTATACAGCTATATATAATCTGATATCGGGTAGAAAGCTAATTGGGTGAATCTGCCCTAAGTCCACAACCCAACGAGGACAGGAAGTAAGGCGTAAAACACACATTTAACTATCTATTGGGTATTAGTTTTATATATAAACATGGTGTATAAACTAAGGTGTTATAGAGTTACTCACCTAAAGTCTTTAAGTGTGTTTGGCTTAATAAAATGGATTAAGCCCTTATCTGGGAAACTTCTACTTTTGTATACCAAAAGTACTGACTTTGAAAAGTATGTTTTGTACTAGAAAAGTTGTGCTTTGACTCTGTGTCCTATAACCTGATCCATACCTGGTACCCTTATGATGACCTAATGTATACTAAGCATAAATATATATAGAATCGGGTAGATAATAGATTAGGTGAATCCGTTCCAAGCCCACAACCAAACGAGGACAGGAAATGAAGCGGAGAGCACACATCCTATTAGCTGTCGGAACCTATTGGTATATATGTATCCTATGGTGTATACATTTAGGAATCATAAGACTAGCATTATGGTCCTAACTTTTAAAAGTAGCCCTCTATCAAGACCCGACTGTTTTGAAAGTAGCCTTTTACCAAGACCCGACTGTGCGACTATTATTAATTAAATCTAACTTACCTCATCAATTATGTGAATATGACACATGGTAAAGGTATTAATAATATTGAAACTGGAATTTTATATCCTTCTGTAATTGTCGTATTGACAGTGTAAGTATTGTAGTATTTGTAATAAGTGACTACTTTTAGTATTGTTTTGCCTTAATTGAGGGTTAAGGCATAATGTGATGGCTAGATCTTATGCTAAACACACCCTTGTCAAGAGATTCTATGAACTACACGCAACCCCTACATGAGTGCAAGTCACGAACATCCACACTACTATGATCATGTATACCCAATATAACTATCACAATGTAGAAGTGATTAATTGGTATAGTTAGATCCTAAAAACGTTCCATGCTATAGCACCTTATTATGTTTTGTTCTGTTATCGTATATTGATATCGTATTTATGTAAATATATTCATGTAAGCGTATCTATGTAAACGTATTGCGTTAGTATAGACTCATGAACTGGACTGACTCTTTATGTGCTTCATTGTACTAGAAGTAATGAATAGCATTCTCCTAAACTATACCTATAATAGTTTACTAATGGTCTACTTGGATTGTTACTAAAAAGACTCGTTTCTCTACCAAGTTATGCTTGTACTTTAAAAACGAAGTTTCGTATAACTATAAAGTAACATAACCTTTAAAAGAGTTTTGAAATGTTTTGACAGCTTATAAATAACATAAGTAACATTTTGAAAGATGTTTATAACAAACATTTACACAATTATCATTGTGTTCAACTTTTATTCCCCCCCTTAAAACAGTTAAAATAGTTAAAAGATCATTACGGGGTATGAACTCACCTGATGTGGGTGATTCAAATGGGTATGCGCGTACGAATGAGAAGTTCCACGAATGAAGTCCCGAGACACAATAAGTCCTAAATGATATATAATGACACATATTGGCATGAATATAGTGTTTATAAACAACTATATGAAAGGAAACACCTTCCGGGACTAGGAAACACCTTGGTTTAGTGTGGAATCACATGCGATTCAACAAAGGGAAGTGGAATGACCAAAACATGAGTTTAAGGCCTTGTGACCATCACTCATTGAGTTTAAGGTCATAAACCCATGAGTTTACGGCCGTAAACTCATTACACTTTGACCCTTTTGATTTTTGAAGCCTTCCAAGTCAAACTAAGCATTCCTACTTCATGGTTAAGCCTTAGGAAGTGTTTAGGGCAACAATTCACTCCTTAATGGAGTTCACGGCCTATGGACCATTTTGACATGTGTTTGCGGCCGTAATCACCTATGGGTGAGGTTATCTTGATTGTTTTGAGTCCTAAACACATCAAGGTAAGGTGGTAGGCTAGTTTCTAGGCTTAAGGAAGGAATTTGGGGCATTAAAACATGCATTTGGGGAGTTTACGATTTTACGAAGTTCCCAAACCATAAACACATATAAATGGGGTATTTTGGTGAAATTTATGTGCTAAACACACAAGTGAAGGTTCTAGGTTCGATTCCAAGGTCTATAGGGACATAGGGCACACTTTTAGCCTCATTTTTAGTGTTTACGGTCCAAGAGGATCTTGTGCCGTAAACACCTTTTCCTTGAGATATTTAGATGACTTCAATGATATCTAGGCATGTAATACACTTTAATACACTCTAGGTTTGAAATACTTACAATTGGGGGTGAACGGTTGAAGATCCTTGGGAGAGAAATCGGGTTTTCTCTAGTTGAAAATGGAAGAAATGAACCAAAATGGCTAAGTCTTACTTATATAGCCTTGAGGGTTTACGGCCCTAATGCCATTTTGGGCCATAAATCTAAACTCTTGGGGTTTTTGGAACTTAATTGATGTACAATAAACACTAGGGCATCCTCTCTCCAGTTATCTCTTGAAGTACTAACTTTAAACCACTCAAACTTATTCCAAAAAGCTTGAAAGTTAGCAGAAACAGTTTGACTTCAATTGAAGTTGATGGTTGTATAGAATGGAAATTTTTGGGTTGTCACATAACAGATGCACTTTACAATGTTTATTGTAAAGTTGCAACTGCTAAGGAACTATGGGAGTCGTTGGAAAGGAAGTATAAGACAGAAGATGATGGAACTAAGAAGCATGTTGTTGCTAAGTTCTTGGAATACAAAATGGTTGACTCGAAATCTGTTATGAGTCAAGTCCAAGACCTTCAGGTCATCATACATGATAACAATGCAGAAGGGATGGATCTTAATGAATCATTCCAAGTTGCATCAATGGTTGAAAAGCTTCCTCCTGGTTGGATAGACTTCAAAAATTACCTTAAGCATAAGCGAAAGGAGATGTCTGTGGAAGAACTGGTGGTGCGTCTTCGCATTGAAGAATACAATAGAATGGCCTTGAAGAAAGGCAGTGAAGTTGAATCTTCTAAGGTTCATATGGTGGAAGCTGGTCAAACTTCCAAAAGCAAAGGCAAGGGACCTCACAAAGGGAAAGCAAAGGGCAAAAACCTAGGCCCCAAGGCAGGAACTTTCAAGAAGAAGTTCAAGTGCTACAACTGTGGCCAACGGGGTCACAAGGATTCGGAGTGCCCTCAACCTAAGAGGGAAAACCGTCAAGCAAACATGGTGAATGATAACATGGAGTTGGTGGCCATGATAACTGATCTCACGGCTATGGTTTCTGAAGTGAATCTCATGAATACAAATTCAAAGGAGTGGTGGATTGACACGGGAGCTACTCTTCATGTGTGTCATGAAAAAAGTGTTTTCAACACCTACAAAGAAGTTGAAGATGGTGAAAAGCTCTACATGGGAAATGCAGCTACTGCGGATATCAAAGGTGTTAGTGATGTCATTTTAAAAATGACTTCGGGGAAAGAAGTGAAGCTTAGGGATGTTTTGTATGTTCCTGAACTTCGTAAGAATCTAGTGTCGGGTGGTTTGTTGAACCAATTTGATTTTAAGCTAGTGTTTGAGTCGGACAAGTTTGTTTTGTCCCAAAATGGTATGTTTGTGGGAAAAGGATATGCCTTGAATGGCATGTTCAAATTGAATGTAATGGTGACAAACAAAATGAATAATGAAAGTTCTAGTTCTGCTTATTTGCTTGAGTGTTCAAATGTTTGGCATGGTCGCTTAGGACATGTAAATTACAATCCAATTAAGCGATTAATTAAACTAGAATACATACCAAAACTTAATATTGACTCAAATCAAAAATACCCCACATGTGTTGAAGCCAAACAAACTGGATTGTCCTTCCAAACAATCAAAAGAAACACCGAACCTCTTGATTTAATTCACACTGATGTGTGTGATCTAAAGTCAATTCCTACTCAAGGTGGGAACAAATACTTCATTACATTCATCGATGATAGCACGAAATATTGCTACATATATTTACTTAAGAGTAAAGATGAAGCAATAGACAAGTTGTCTTGTACAAAAATGAAGTTGAGAATCAACTCAACAAGAGAATTAAAGTGGTTAGAAGTGATAGGGGTGGGGAATATGTTTCTCCCTATGCTAATTTTTGTGCTAAAAATGGAATTCGTCATGAATTCACATCACCCTATTCACCTCAATCCAATGGAATTGCTGAAAGAAAGAACCGTACCTTGAAAGAAATGGTCAATGCCATGATAATTAGTTCGGGTGTAAACCAATCAATGTGGAGGGAAGCTATTTTGTCGGCTAACTATATTTTAAATAAGATACCTCGCAAAGAAAAGAATGAAACATCGTATGAACTTTGGATGGGAAGAAACCCATCGTATAAGTTCTTACGAGTGTGGGGTGCCTAGCTAAAGTTGTAGTGCCACCACCTAAGGTACAAAATTTAGGGCCTAAAATAGTGGATTGTGTATTCATTAGGTATGCACAAAGTAGTAGTGCTTATCAGTTCCTTGTGCATGATTCTAAGAATCCTGAAATACACAAGAACACCATAATGGAATCAAGGAATGCTTCATTCTTTGAAGATGTGTTTCCCTATTTGAACAAGGAAGTTGAAAGCCCATCTTTACCAAATAACGAAGCTGTTCGAGAGGAAGAACAAGCTCAATCCGAGGAGGAAGAGATAAAACCTAGAAGAAGTAAGAGGGCTAGAGTTGAAAAATCATTTGGTGATGATTTTTTCACCTATGTGGTAGAAAGTGAACCTAAAACCTACCAAGAGGCGGTAACTTCTTCTGAGGGACCTCAATGGAAAGAAGCCATCAAAAATGAGGTAGAATCTATCTTACAAAATCATACATGGGAACTAGTGGATCTACCTCCAGGTAGCAAGCCACTAGGTTACCGTTGGATTTTTAAGAGAAAGATGAAACCTGATGGCAGTATTCATAAATAAAAGGCAAGACTAGTAATCAAAGGTTATAGACAAAAGGAAGGTCTAGACTACTTTGATACCTATTCGCCGATAACGCGGATAACATCCATTAGATTAGTTCTTTCCATTGCAGCTATCAGAAACTTGCAAGTTCATCAAATGGATGTGAAAACGGCTTTCCTAAATGGAGAGTTGGAAGAAGAAATTTATATTGAGCAACCTGAGGGATTCATTGCCTCAAGACAAGAGAACAAGGTTTGTAAACTTGTTAAGTCTCTATATGGATTAAAACAAGCTCCTAAACAATGGCATCAAAAGTTTGATCAAGTCATGATGGAAAGTGGCTTTAGAATCAATGAGTGTGATAAGTGTATCTATGTGAAAAACACCACTCATGGTTATGTCATCTTGTTTTTGTATGTTGATGATATGCTTATCATTGGTAGTGATGACAATATAATAAGATCCACAAAGGATATGTTAAAATACAGGTTCGACATGAAAGATATGGGTTTTGCAGATGTGATTCTTGGAGTGAAGATCACAAGAACCCAAAGTGGTTTGATTTTGAATCAAACACACTATGTGGATAAAATTCTTGAAAAGTTTGCTAAGGGAGACACTAGCATAGCTAGAACTCCAATTGACACTAGTCAACATCTACGTAAAAATAGAGGTGATAGTGTTAATCAAGTGGAATATTCAAGAATTATTGGCAGTCTGATGTATCTAATGAGTTGTACCAGACCTGACTTAGCATATGCTGTGGGCAGACTAAGTAGATACACTAGTAAACCCAGTTCTGAACACTGGAAGGGTATTACTAGGTTGCTGAGGTATGTGAGATACACGCGAGAATATGGACTGCATTATGGCAGACATCCAACAGTTATCGAAGGATACACAGATGCAAATTGGATATCTGACATAAAATATTCCATATCTACAAGTGGATATGTGTTTACACTTGGAGGTGCTGCTGTAGCATGGAAATCATCCAAGCAAACAGTTATATCTAGATCCATGATGGAATCTGAATTCATCGCCTTAGATATTTGTGCTGAAGAGGCGGAGTGGCTACGTCAATTTGTAGAGGACATTCCCGAATGGCCTAAGCCAGTAACGACCATATGTATACATTGTGATAACCAATCGGAAATTGGTAGAGCTCAAAGTACAATGTATAATGGGAAATCAAGGCACATTAGACGTAGACATAAAACGATACGACAACTAATCTCTACGGGGGTTATCACGGTTGACTGGGTGAAGTCAAAGGATAACATTGTGGATCCACTTACAAAAGGCTTGAGTAGAGATGTAGTTTATAAGTCGTCTGCAGGAATGGGACTAAAGCCCATGAATGAATAAATTCATATGAAGGATACCTTACCCAGAAGACTTGAGATCCCAAGATCTGGGTTCAAAAGGATAACCTAATTGTATGAGTGGGGTAAGTCACTGTGGGGGGAGTTAACATCTCTTCTAGTCCATTCATTTATGTAGTGACAAAATTAGGCTAAACATATGGTTTTTAATGATTCTTGGAATCACCTATGTGAGAGAGAAGTGGGGTCGCTTCAAAGGGAATTATAGAGGCAAAATTCCTAAACTCTTGTAGAACAAAGTTAGTGTTCATGACCAAAACGAACACGTCTATGAGGATATGACCTTGTCAGGGAGAGTCCTGTGAGATTTACATTGTCGACTACATAAATGGCAGCTTAGTTCAAAGACATCGAGATCTACTAACTGCTAGGAGATTAAGTGTAACTTATTAAGGGAGGGTTCAAAGGGTAATACTTACCTATCCTATGCAGGATTCAACTGTTGAAAATTTCATCTGGAAATTGGATGTGCAGAGATCGATCTCCATTCATGTGGGGGATTGTTGGAAATAAAGTATAAATATTTATATTTTTTACTAACGTTGGATATATATATATATATATATATATATACATATGTTGTATATATAACGAACTCTAAGTGGTTTGTGTTCTCCTCCATGAGGACTTCGAAACGATATATTATATGTCCAAAATAGAGTATAAGTGAATGAGATATCGATACTCAAAAATGGGTATTTGAGAATAAGTTTAGCAAAAGAGAGGAATGTGGGAATGAGTCCCACATTGGTAGAGAGACCAAACTCAACAAGGTTTATAAGTTTCATTGCATGGAAGGCTTACAAGCTTGTGTCTATGGTTATGCTACAATTCCTACCCGCGCGCAGGGGGGTGCAAATCTTGGTTCCGTAGACTAAAAACACCGAACTCGTGCATGGGCACGACCTGCGGACACGAATGTAGCTCCGAAAACTCGGGCACGCGCTACCCTCATTTTTGCTAAACTTGACAGTTTTGGTCCCTATTTTTGAATTCTGTAACGGATGCATTAATTGTTTAATTAATGACATTTAATACCATTAAACGCTCAATCAATTAGTGATTTGTTTCCGCGATTCAACTATAAAAGAAGACATTGCATTCTCATTCAAACACACGAATGAAATTACTTTTCTTCTTCTTCCTTCTCTGCACTCCTGCTTACAGCGATTCTTTCAGGCAAGTGGTGATATCTGACAGTACACAATACTGTTTAGGTTGTTGTACCCTGGGAACAGACGATGAATCTGTTTAAGGGAATCGAGTCCAACTCGAGCCTCAGCCACATCCTTTGCATCTAATTTTTTCTTTACAGGAAGCTTTCAACGACGAAAACGAAGACATTATACTAACACATAAATACTCCTGAATCGTGTATTCTGGAGTACACAGGCCAGAATACATTTTTGTACGGGTGTCTGATTTTGAACTTGATACCTACCAACCACCACAAACTCCGGAATGAACATACCTACTCCGGAATATGATATTTCAGAATAAAGGGTCATTATACAAAATTTATAAAAAATTGGTCATTGTTATCAAATTATTCATAGGTCGGATTACTCATTTTCCCGTTAATAAAACAGTGGTTGAAATACATTGAGTTCTTTATGTTATTTATAGGTTGATAATTGTGTGGTTTGGATTTAAATCCATATTTGGTTGGACGTTTCTATCCAACTCTCGAATGTTTTAGAATAAGGATGAAAACTCATGTTTTTTGTCGGACATGAAGCAATAATAAGGAATAAATGCATCAAAGATTATATTTATTTATTTATATTTTATTGTTTTAGATAGAAGTGAGATGTCTCTCGAGTAGCTAAGCCGACTTGTGTGATTAGTTAATGCATGCATGCATGCACACAATCCAACCTAACCCATTCGGCCATTCCTATCTTATGTCTCTCGTCTAAATCTTTAATCAATTCTTCCAGAGCCGTCCATATAATATGTCAGCTCAATCAATAATTTATTAAATAAAATATACATATAATTAGCGTAATGTTATCAAGGAGCTTCTTGTCCAACAATATTCGATGTTGTTCTTTCTCTTTGAGGTCGAGTATTCAAGTCTCGATGTAGACGTAGGTACAATAATAAGAGTAGTTTAGTATTTATCGTTTCAAAAAAATTAGTGTGTATATATATATATATATATATATATATATATATATATATATATATATATATATATATATATATATATGGCTATGTTATAATGTGGATGACAAGAGTAGGAATGAATGTAGACCAGAAATTTAAAAGACATATTCTTATAAAATATATATTCTGATTGAATGAACATTTTGAAGAATAACAATTTTTTAAACAATGAGTCGAAGAATAACAACATTCTTAAAGAATAATCATCTATTATTAATATTATTAAAGAAGCTAAGATCCAAAAATAAACAAAAAAACAATTTTTAGTATCACATTCTATAAAAATACAATGTCATTTTATGAATTTTTGTCACGTTCTATAAGAATACAAGCTTTATAGTAAGTCATTCTTGAAAAAATCTTCATTCTATAAAAATACAATATCATTTATGAAAGAATATTCATTCTCATTCTTCCTAGAAGGGAATTTAATTCCTTTGACTTTAGATCTTCAACTAACTAGTAAACAAAGACTTGTATTAAAAAAAGAAATTAGCATGGAAATAAGATTATTCAAATAACATGACTATTGTATTATGATGTGCTTAAAACCAAATATGTTCAAGCAAAATGAAGCACACTACAGTCTTTGCTAGCATTATCAATTAAATTAGGTCTAGCTCCATTTGAAATATAAAACCATGATTTGAAGTTATATAACGATAAATATGGCTTTCCATATTCAAGATGCCACACCCCGAAACCGATGGTGGAAACGTTCCGGGGCAGAGGACGTCATGTAGTATCACAACCAATATACATAGTAAGCGTAGTAAACACAACCATTACATTACATAGAAGTATTTACTTCAAATGAGGTCCTTTCAACCTTAAATATGGTTTGAATTTGAGACCCGGTGGAAATCTATCCGATACTGACGTTAAATGAGGCTTATGGTTGTACCCGATTTAGTTGTTGTAACCCGACGTGGTCGAAACTAAAAAATTTTCAAATAATAATTTGGGGCGTTTTCACTTGTTTCAAATGGGTTTAGACACTTACGAGGTTAAAATAAAAGTCTTAAATTAAATGACCTAATTCAAGATGTAAACGGAACAAATCGATAAAGACGAGTTTTATTGACAAATACGAGTTACATCGATGGAATAAACTTCGGGTTGTCACACAAGATGTCTAATGGATGAGATTTGAGGACATTTTTACCCTTTTGTCTGTAATTGTGGTTTGCAACTATGTTCTGACTGAACAAGGTGAATGGAGAAGAGCTTCAACACTACCCAATTTCAACATACATTTGAATCTATAAGGGCTCAAGCTCGATCAACTCAAATAAATCTCTATAAAGCCAAGATATGTTTTGGAGGATCCTGGATTGTGTTTTAAACAATTAATGAACAAGTGTTTTTGATAAATCGATATTTGGGGATTTTTATGGTTGTGTTAATGAAATTAATGTGATTTTTAAATGGAAATTTTGTTTGGAAATTTATGGTGTTACAGGAAGACAGATGAAATGGTCGGGAACAAAGCAAGTGTAGGGGAAGGATTAGAGGATGATGGCAGTGGACGTCATACCTTCGAAAATGTCATCATACATTTTAACTGAGTGGGAAATTTAGGCTTTCAAGAAATGGGTTAATATCCAAAAAAACACGGCATCTTCTTCTTCATAATGTCAGACACCAAACTTAGATGAACTCATTGTCAAGTTTTTACTTTGGTAATGTACTGCGTTTATGCGTTTACGAGGTATGGTACCTCCATATTAATAGTGTGAGGTTGTAATAAAATAGTGTGTCCAGAACGTGTCTGGGACGAGGTGTTCGGAATGGTTTGTCTGAAATATGTCTCCGTAATTTATGTCTGTGAATATGTGTCCATGTGTCCGGAATGACAGGAATCTAGGACATAAATGATGGCTTGACTTGCCATAACGATTGATTTGACGTTCGGAATCAGTCTGGAATGACATATAATTCAGAATGGACCTCTATAAATAAGAGATTGAAATACAAGAGCTTTTATATCTCCGGAATGACAGTTAATCAACCCCAACCATGGACTACACAAGAAGAGATCGCATTCGTTCAGGCTTGAATAACCATTAAGGATGATATGGTTGTCATCGGTCTACCATACATCCAAAAGTCACAAAACAGAGTTGGAAGATGACGTGATGATGTTGGTGTAACTATGAAGGTTGGTCTGTCGAATGTTGTGTAAGTAAATAGGAGGTTGGTAAAGATTTCTTTGTGGTCAATAAAACTCATCTTGAAGTGGTTATAATAGATAATTACGGATGATCGGAAGTAACTAAGAACATGGGATACCATTTATATATAAGACATAAAATGTTGTTTTTTGGAGTCCGGAATGTGTGTCCGTGATTCCGTAATGCTAACTATCATACTTCGAAATTGACTTTATCAGTCCAAAATATACGGAGATATGTTCTGGAATAGATGCTCCGTAATGAATAGTGTTTCTCCGAAATGCTATATTCCAAACATTATGGTTTAAATTTTTGAAAAAAAAAATTACTAACTTAATTATTATTATTATTAAAATAATCATTTTTATATGGGTTAAATTACTAGATTTCCCTACAATATACGGAATTCCCCTTATATTCAAAGCAAGAATAAATTAATAATTCCAGAATCTCATTATTTATTTTTTGTTTCCATTGGAAAGATCGACAGAATTCTTCCCCTTATCTAAGCCCTCTCGATTTTCTCTTGGGACAAGGACCTCCACCTCTTTTTTTTAAAATAAAAAATAAAAATAAAAACATATTTAACTTTACTTAAATGTTGTAACTACTGCCCATGCATATGTGTCAGAATTTATTACTCCAAAATGAGGTAAGCTTCCATTAAATCCCCTTCTTCTCGGCCCAATCAAACATTCTCCGTTTTTATTTTTTTTATCTTTAATACAAATCATTTTAATTGAAGTTTATGGATTCATTCAAATTTCAAGCCTTAAGATCTTTTATTATTTGATTATTTCTTGCTTGTTTGCAAAAACTTGGCTACGGGTTACATAAACATTCTCAAAATAAATATGGATATAGGTCGTATGACCAGAGATAACAATACATTCATTATACTTTTCGAAAAATAATAGGAAGTTACGTGACATATGTAAAATCTTGTAAAGAATAGAAAATGACGCAATATTGACGTATGTACTGTTTTTAAAGTGCACGTTCCACGTGGAAATCTACATTACCATTGCCATTCTCATGTAATTTTTCGTTACTAAAGATCCAAGACTCGTTTTCCATATTTAGTAAATTACAGGAATTTGTGTTTTAAAAATCTATAACTTGTCCCAAACCACACACTTGAGCGTTTTGTTTCATTAGATAACGAGGGTGTTTGGTATTTACATTTGTACAAATATTTTTATTTTTTCACACAAAAACATATTATTGTTGGTTTAATGTCATAACTCATGATGATGCAAATGATGAAAAAGAGACATGTAACAGACACGTGTAATAAAGTAAAAAATATATATATATTTAAATATTTATATTTATTATATAAATATAGGAAAATGGTAGTAGGTGGGTTGTCTATTTAAGTGATCCCACTTTTGGGTGGTTTAATTAACGTTTTGGGTGTAAACCTCCACTGAGCACTCACTACCCTCGAAAAGAAATGAGTTACTTGGGTGTCGGAGTAAGTCCGGGGAATGTTCCGGTGTACCACGGCAGCGATTTGAAGGTGGTCGACCGGCGGGTAAGGGTGGCGGAGTTAATATTGAGAAGTGTGATTTGCGGTTTGGCTCTTGTCGCAGCTGTTCTTGTGGCTACCGATACTCAGGTGAAAGAAATCTTCACCGTTCGAAAGGAAGCCAAATTCACAGACATGAAATCTCTAGAGTAAGTCAGTCATTTTCTTGTTGATCGAGTTTAAATTTTTATAAGTTAAAAAAAGAAAGAGATTGAATGCAGGTTTTTGGTGGTGGCGAATGGGATAGCGGCGGCGTACTCGTTGATACACATAGTGAGGTGTGTGGTGGGAATGATAAGAGGAAGTGTGGTGTTGAACAAGGCGTTGGCGTGGGTAATCTTCTCCGGTGATCAGGTGATGGCGTACATGACGGTGGCGGCAGTAGGGGCGGCGGCACAATCGGCGGCGTTTGCAAAACTTGGAGAGGCGGAGCTTCAGTGGATGAAGATATGTGTTATGTATGATAAATTTTGTAACCAGGTTGGTGAAGGGATTGGGAGTTCGGTGATTGTTTGTGTGAGTATGGTGATGGTTTCTGGTTTATCGGCGTTTAGTTTGTTTCGGTTGTATGGTGGTGGGAATAAAAGAGGAAGGAAGACAAGCGCAGCATGGTGAAGTGAAAAAAAAAAAAAAAAAAAGGACTGTGGGGTCGCTAATTAAAATAAGCAATTTCATTTTGTGTTCATGATCTTTTGCTGGTTTTATACGCCTGCCTCTAGGAAGTGTGATAGGAAGAAAGTTTGCAACTTTTTTTGTGTTTCTATCGTTAAATAATAATAAGATAATAGAGGATTTACTGTAATTTGGCAAGTGATTCGAAAACAAACCAATAGTCTACTGTGTCTGTCGGTATCAAGTGTGTTGATATGGTGCCTTCAATATAAATCGTTAATTCAAGTCTTGTAGGGGATGATGGTCTAACTTAGGGGTAAATTAGAAAATATGGCACCCCAAAACCCAAAACAAGGTAAAGCCCAGCCCATCCCCAAATTCCAAAAGTTTGTAAAAGTATCCACAAACGGGCCCCATAAAAGGTTTTTAACACCCTAGACGACTTCTTAAGGCCCGACGGAGTGGCTCGGTGAGGCCCTCGGTAAATCAGACTTGTGCTCGGTGAACACCGGTTAGAGAGAGTGTGTGGTGTTTGAGGGTTTGAAAATTTAGTTGTTTTTTTCCCATTTTTTACAGTTTTCTTCAAAAAATCAAAATCAAAATTACCTCCTTTCAACCCTATATTAATATTACTACATACCACAATTCATACAACTTTACATTCTTCAATTTTTCACTCAAAAAACCTTATTTTTGTGAAAAATGGTTTTCCTTTCCAACCCAAAAACTCCAAAAAATACCAAAGAAACACACAACCCGAATCTCACCTTCTTTACCTACTTTCATCCAAAGTCAAAGTGACCAATATCCAAACCCAATTACAAACTCAAGGAGAACCCGAAGTCATCCCCGAAATGGATTCAGAGTCAGAAGAGCTTCGACCACAACCCAAAAAAGGTGGAAAGGCGGCTCCAAGGCAATGTACTACGGCCAAAGAAACGACGTTGGCTCTTGCGTGGGTAGATGTTTTTAGAGATCTAAAGGTCGAAAAGAACCAAGACTGTCCAATGTTTTTTCCAGAAAATTATTAGACGTTTACTCACAAAAATGAATCATGGAGACTACAGGAAAAATGACCAAATTTACTCAATGTGGAGAAACATCAAAAAAGCTATGATGAATTTTAATGCAGTTGTTTTCATCTGTCAAGCGGCAATAGCAAAGTGGTGTAAATGACAAAACAATTTTGCAAAAAGCTCTTTGCATTATACCAGAGTCAAAAGGGACGAATTTCAAATTTCTGCATGTTTGGAATGTCGTGAAGATATCAAAAAAAACGGCAAGGCGTTGAAACTTCTGAGACATTCACAGATGGTTATTCCAAAAAAAAAAACCAAAACTTCTGAAACAACGCATAGTCAATCGTCTGTGCGCATGCCTAGATTGACCTCAATGAAGGGATCAAACGAAGCGAAAGGGAAAAACGACAACAAGCAAAGCGAAAGGGAAAACGGACAGCTTGAAGTCAACATTGGAGCAATACCTGGTAGTCACACTAGAAAAAGAAAAAATTGTGTCATGACGATCTTAACAATGAACACTAGCAATTTTGTAGGACGCAAAAAAAGAACTGGCGATAAAGGTCAAAGAGAAGATTACGAAAAAATATAATATCTAGGTTTCGTTGTTTGTATTTCTATGTTTCGCACGTTTTAAATTTCTAAGTTTTGTAATATTAAATTCTATGTTTTTTATGTGTTGTTATTTTAAATAATATGTTATTTTTTTGTGGTATTTTTATTTTCTAGTTTAATGAATCCTTAGGTTTTATAAAAATAACAAGTTTGAAATTTTAAAATTTAATATTAATTAATTTTAGAAAAAAAATGAATATAACAAGCATAGCAACCTACGGCCTTGTAAATAGCAAAAAAAATTAGGCAGTGTGGCAAATCCTAGTTGGCGCTTAAGTGGACTGTGACAAGTGTGACATCACTCCCTTCAACCTAATTGTCTTGTATAACTTCAAAATCGTTTTTTCGTGGCAAAGATCAATTTAGATCGTTAATGGGGACTAGGTATCGTAATTAGTATCGGTGTTATTTTCAAAGGTTTTAAAGTGATGATTGTGATTTTAGTGTCGCTGATATTTAGTGTAATTAGAATTTACATGAGTGTCGATAGATATAAACTATGAATCCAATACAAGGTAGGCCGTGGGAGATACATACTTGTATATAAGACAAGTTTGATCCCTGACATAAAGAAAAAAAAAGACAAGCAGTTGTGCCTAGCAGAGTCTAAAAGGTTGAGCCCGTGGCAGTGATCAAAATTAAAGGATCATTATGAAAACATGCAAATTTTGGGTTTATTCATAAGATGTCACATGGCCATGGCCAAGATGATAATTGCATCTATACGCATAACATACAGTTAGGGTTATTCAATATTACCAAAAACCATTTCTCTAACTACTAAATTTCAGCTATCGACTAGCTTTTCAACTATTAGCAAATATGTCAAACATAACCTAAAAGGTTAAAACGGAACTAGAAAAGGAGAGGGAAACTTTGTATGAACTGTATTTTAATATAATTCAACTTCAATGGATTTTTAAATTCTAGGTCTCGTGAAAAGAGTGGTGTCAAGTCTTTCATGGTCCATGTATGCACCACCTAGGATTTGTCACGCTGTTTCAGATTTTTGTTATTTACATGGCATGAGTTGTCACATTTGTCATGCTAATTTTTCTTTATTATTATATAATATAAAAAAATAAACATTTCAGGCATATTCCTTTTTAAAAACTAAAATTTCATTTAACTAGAAAAGAAAACTACAACAAAAAAAAAAAACATATAATTTCAAATTACAAACCTAGAAATTTAAATAACGAAACCATGAAACTTAAATAACGAAACCTAGATGTTATATTTTTTGCAGTCTCCTCTTTCGCTTTTATCGTCATTTCTTTTTCGCGTCTGGTGATATTGCTAGTGTTTAATGTTATGACCGTCATGGCACAGTTTTTTTTCTTTCTCTTGTGAAACCGTCAAATATTGTTCCAAGAGGGCCTTCAAGTTGTCCATTTTGGTTGTTAGTTGCTCGATATCACCCGAATCACTTGCCGTCGGTTTTCCCTTTCGTTTGGCTCGGTTTCTTCCCATGGACGAATGGCTCTTGGAACCTCAACTTATAACACCCCAAAGTTTGGAAAGTCAAGAAAAGAAAGAAGACCTCAATTTTAAGGGGAGACTCGGCGAGTCCATGGAGGGACTCGGCGAGTCCGAGCGGGATCCGGGTCGAGGTGTAAGCGACCGACTCGGCGAGTCGGCCAAGGAGACTCGACGAGTTGGGTCTGAACAAGGAAAACCCTAAATCCGGGACTTGGAGCCTATTTAAGCGTCTCATTCTCCTTCCTAGGGTTCCTTTACTGCCTCTCCACCCCAGAACACCAAACCCTAGCCACCATATCCGTTTTAGAGCTAGATCTTGCCTTGAAGAGTGCACTATAGCTTGGAAAATGAAGAAAGGCTTTGGAAGTGCAAGAAGGGACTGTAGATCCGGGATTGAGAAGACATTTCAGACCAATTGGAGCTCGGAGAGCTAGAGGAGCAGCAGCTCAGTGGATTGGCGAGTAGCAGCCAGAGGTTTATCAGCAGAGCTCAGCAGTTCAGGTGAGTTTCCCTTCAGTAGGAACGGGTCTAAGGCCACAATGCCGGCCCGTTTAGCTAGTAGTAGTTTTCGGACTTCGGTCCGATGTAGGGGACGAATGTCCCAGTCAGCTTCGGACTTCGGTCCGATGTAGTAGTTAGTATGTTTGATGCCTTCGTGGCTCAGACAGGGTTTATGTGTTTATGCTAGTAGATATGTTTATGATATGTTCAGTCAGCTTCGGACTTCGGTCCGATGTAGGGGACAAGGTCCCAGTCAGCTTCGGACTTCGTTCCGATGTCAGCTTCGGACTTCGGTTCGATGTAGGGGACAAGGTCCCAGTCAGCTTCGGATTTCGGTCCGATGTCAGCTTCGGACTTCGGTTCGATGTAGGGGACAAGGTCCCAGTCAGCTTCGGACTTCGGTCCGATGTCAGCTTCGGACTTCGATTCGATGTAGGGGACAAGGTCCCAGTCAGCTTCGGACTTCGGTCCGATGTAGGGGGCAAGGCCCCAGTTAGTCCGGACTTCGGTCCGATGCAGTGGGCAAGGCCCAGTATGTGCTTTATAAGTTATTGTGTGGTATGTGGTAGATTGTGGGAGCTCACTAAGCTTCGTGCTTACGGTTTTCAGTTTTGGTTTCAGGTACTCGGTTTTCAAAAGAGGAGCTCGGGAAGATTGCAGAGCACACACCATAGTCAGTTAGCCTGGGAATGTTTGACTGTGATAATGATACTATGTTTTGAATTTAATACTCGAAAGTTATGTTTGACTTATGATACGTTTTTATAAATCTAGTTTTAGTAATGTTTTAAAAGAAATTTTTGGTCGTGATTTTTGGGTCGTTACACAACTCCTCTTCATTGAGGTCAATCCCAACATGCGCATCGAACGATTGACTATGCACCGTTTTGGATGTTTTGATTTTTTAGAAGAACCATTCGTAAACATTTCAAAAGTTTCAACGTCTTGGCATTTTTATTTTTATTTTTTTGCAATTTCACAATATTCCAAACATTTAGAAATTTTAAATCCGCCCCTTTCTAACCCGGATATAGTTAGAGCTTTTTGCAAAATTGTTTCATCATTTGCACCAATTTGTTATTGTCGTTTGACACTCAAAAACAACGCAGTAAAATCTATCACAACTTTTTGTACATTTCTCCACTTCAGGTAATTTAGTCCTTTTTCGGTAGTCTCCAAGATTCATTTCTGCGAGAAAACGCCTTGTAATTTTTAGGAAAAAAGTTAGACAATCTTGTTTGTGTTGGAATCCTAAGTCGAGTAGGACTTGGAGACCAAGTAATAGCAACCTAGTTTTTAGGAAATCATAAACAAGTAGGTTTCTAGTTTCCTAATTGTAATCTAATTACAAGTCGGTAGTTAGGAGTATATATATACATTGTTTTAGGTCGAGCTAGGATCATTAGAAAACATTGTAATATCGTGAGTTTTGAGAGAGTTTCTCATATAATCAAAGAGTTATTTTGATTAAAACAATCGTGTTTACATATTCCAATCTTTAGTTTGTTTCCGACTACAGACTCTTCAAAAACATTGACTCACGCACGAGCCAACATCATTTCTTTGATAGCAGCACGTTGCTTTGGACTAGGGGTGAGCAAAAACCGCACCGCAACTAAAATTAACCGTAAAAATTGCAAAAACCGCAACCGATAAACCGCAACCACAATAAAAACCGATAGTGAGGTTTTCTGTTTTTCAAAAACCGCAAATTTGCGGTGCGGTGCAGTTATTAGGTTTCAAAAACCGCAAAAAAACCGCACCGCACCGCATATATTATATACAACTTTTTTTATTAATTATTAATATATTAAATATTAAAAATGAGACAAGTTTCATGAATAAAAGATAAATAAAATACTTGAAGACAAAAGTATGGTTTTTTGTTATGTTTAACTTTAAAAAATGATGAAATTAGACAATTTTAAGAAATTTACTATTGATTTGACGTTTTTAAGATATTAATTGTTTGTGATTTAAGTTAATTGTCTTATATATTATAGTTTTTTTTATTATTACTAGGAATGTGTTTGAACTCTAAAAACCGTTTGAGCTCTAAACTGTGGTTAAAAACCACACAAAATAAGCACATCAAATCCATGCGGTTAATAACCGCAACACAGAAAAAACAAAACCACACCGCAAAAAAAACCGCATAACTGCACCGCAAAAATAACCGCACCAAGCGGTTTTGAAAATGGATTAACCGCATTTGTGGTTAGTGGTGAGGTTTTGGCTAATAACCGCACCGCGCTCACCCCTACTTTGGACCCACCTTTCCACTTTTCTTGGGTTGTTGGTCAAAGCTCTTCGGACTCTGAGTCTGTTTCGGCGACGACTTCAGGTTCTCCTTGAGTTTGGAATTAGGTTTGGATATTGATTAGTGAGTGGGAAGATGGTCAAATAAATTGAAGTTATTTTCCATTTGTGATTGGAGTTAGGATGAAAATTTCATTTTTGGTAGGTTTTGAAATTAAGGTTGGTTTTGAAATGGAAGTTGGTTTTGAACTTGATATAGGTAGTAAACACCATCAAAATGTAAATTTGGAGGTGAACAAATAAGCAGATCATTTTTGCTTTTGACGAAATTCGATACAGAATGTGATATTAAGTTTGTGTTTTGAGTGTTTCTTTTGGTACTTTTTGATATTTTTGGATCGTAAGGAGAAGCCATTTTTTCACAAAAATGAAGTTTGAGTGAAAAAAATTGAAGAATGTGAAGTGAGATAAAATATGATATATAATAGTATTAATATAGTGTAGAAAGGAAAGAAGGTAAATTTTGCAAAAAAAAATAAAAAGTCAATTTTGATCATGAAAAACAGACACAAATGCAAATCACCCAAACCCCCCACATTCTCTCATCGGTAATATTTCACTGAGTTGCCAAACCGAGCTCGGCACGCCGCATGGTCGGCCCGAGGTTCGCCAAGGTCATCAGGTACTCATCGAGGCCACTCCGTTTGGTGTAAGTGTCCTCGCATAGTATTTAAAATTGGATTTTTTTTTTTTTTGTTAACTCATGCATAAAGGAGAAATCAATACGGAAAACGAACTTGAAACAATCCTTGTGAAATTCATATTCTTGATTACCGAACCCTATTTTCTAATAGTTGTCAAAAAAACATGATCAAGATTAATAAGGGATTGTAACATATCTTTAAAAAAAACGTGAAAGATAAATACGATATTTAAATATACAACTTTATCGGCTATGTAAACAACAGAAAATAGGACTAGAAAACAGTGATTGATGATGATTAAATTATTGAACAAGTTTATTTTATAGCATTACTATAGAACATGAGTTGACAACAACATGCAAAAACAGGATGAACATTCAAGTCAAATGAAAACTATTTCTCTTGATAGATTTAATTAACAGTAAATATGCTTACCATATGAATATTTGTTTTCATCTGATCTACGACCAAGAATCTTCCTTGAATTGCCAGAGTTTACAACATATTCCTGATTTGAACTTTTTGACAGTTTTCCACCATGAGAACCAAACCCAAGCTCAGGAAACCTTCTTGCATGATTTTCAATGGTGGTTTCAAACTCCTGCATTATCAATGCTTGCATGTTAAGAAAAAAAAAAAAGAAGAAGAAGAAAGATTCAAGAATCTTGTTTGAGTGTTTACCTTAGATTTGGTCTTGGAATAAGGTGTTAAACATGGGTTTAGATCATTTATGAACATATCATCTGGACTCCCAGAGCTGAATTCCTGTATTATTATTATTACTATTATTATTATTATAATACAAGTAGGAATTTTTTTAACTTAATACAAGTATGAAAGAATTCAACTTGATTTAAATGGTATGTAATTACCAGAGAATTGGTTGCTTCTTCTTGCTCATGTGTTGGTGTTCTTGGAGAAGATACAAGACTGTCATAGCAAGCTGCTGTGACTGAATATTTGTCGGCTTTCACCTGTCATCAACATATTTACAAATAGTTAAGACTAATATAAATATGAACATGATTAGGGTTTTAGCCTTTAGAATAATAATATTAGGTTAGGTAGTGTTACCTCTGCAAGATCTTCAGCAAGGCATTGAAGCTGACCAGTGAGAGAAGTGACCTGTCTTTGGAGAGTAGGGATGATTTGTTTTGCATGTTTTAGTTCGGAATCTTGTTGGTTTAAAAGTCCTTGGAGCTGAGTGTTCATAACATCTGGGAACAGAATGGCACTCTTCAATGCTTTGATCTCCTCTCTTTGTTTCAAACATAAATCTTTCAGTTTGTCAACCTGCAAACAGGTACAGGTTAGATGAAAATGATCTCCAGATATTAATTTTCATAGAATTTGAGATCAAAAGAACAGTAAGTTGTGTATCACATAGTTGGCTTGTAGAAACAAGACTGGGTACATATATATGATGTATGGTAAAGATGGCTAAAAAACAAAGACATTGTTGAGTTGTGGAGTCTGATTGCTCCTTCAAATTATTGCAACTACTGAGACTTAGCAATGAGTGAGAAGGGTATGAAGATGCTAGCTTCTAAAGGTAGAGTTCCATAATTAAAGACTGTGACTGTGGAATTCTATAAGTCAAGTGTTTTTGGCATACTGTAGAAGCCAATTCTTAAGCCTCATTTTTATCTTTGCAAATTCAAACACTATTTCCTAGATATATGACTTTAGCTCGAAATCTTCTATATTACTATTCCTTAGATCTAAGCTTTGAAAACATATATCATCAATCAGTGGTATGTTTTTCGAATAATAGGAATTAAACATATGCTATGTTTAAAATTCTCGCAGAAAGATTATTAATGATTCAGGTAGCGAGTGTGTACAAGTACCTCTCTGTTTTTCTCCTCAAGCATCAGCTTAAGCTCAATTATCTCCGTCTCCTGGTCCTTGTTCTGACTCAACAGCTCCCTCTCACTTCTCAGCACCATCGCCAAAGTCCTAGCATTTGGCTTCACCTCCGTCAATGCCTTCTTCTTCCCCTCACTCTCATCGCCTTTCCCTTTGCTACCAAACAACTTCTTATGCAACCCTCCCAAACCCGTCGCCCCACCTCTCCTCGCACTCATCGTCGTCTTCTTCTTGAAATCCTCGGCAATGAAAGTAGTAACATCCGCAGCCACCACAAACTCCCTTCCTTTGACCTTTGTTGACGATGAAGACCTCTTCTCCATGAATTTTTTAACCATGGCAGTCAAATTCTGGTCGTTCTTGGTGGATTTGGATTTAGCAAGGGCGAAAGAGACATCAGGAGACTGGCGACGATTTTTGGTTTGGTTGAGGTGGAGGTTGTTGAGCTCGGTAGAGGAGGATGGATCGGATTGAGTGGAAGATCGATTGTTGAAAGAACTGTAACGAGAAGATGACCTGAAAGAGGACATTTTGAGGGAAATCTGCGACTTAAAGATTAACGTTCGAAATTTTGTTGGGAGATGATCAGAAGCATATTTCTAGGGTTTTTGAACTCCGACTGTAAGAGACATTGATTTAGGGGCGGGCTGTACGAATTCGAAATGATTTCACATGAGAGGCGCGGGATTAATTTATTCACGTGGATTTGAATTCATAATAAGTTCAAAATACCAAGCATAAAACAAAAGAAAAAAATATATATTTTTTCTTAACAAAGTTGTAAGAATGGTCCTATGGTTCGTCAAAATTCATATGTTTGGGTCAAAAAAGTTTGGACTTACACCGGTAGTCTAATACTTTGATTTTGTTGCGAGTTTTGTCCAATAGCTTAACAACGTTACCTTGGTCCCGTTAATTGCCCAGTAACCCCCTTATGTGAGGGTATTTTAGTCTATTCATACATTCTCCTTTATTATTTTAATATTATTTACCTCTATAAAGAGACTATAACGTCTTTATTTTCGTCTATGACCAAAAACCTGCAATGAGCCCTCACTCGAACTCCCATCTATGATTTCATCATCTCTAAGGACAATGGTGATGTGCTTCTGCAAAAAGTTGCCCATAGTTTGAACAGTATGGAAAGATCTAAACCCAAAGCGTCGATTTTGGGGATGTCCTGAGTTGTAAGTAAGTTGGAATATTCGATTTTTGATCATTGGTCCCCAATCTAATGTTTCTTTCTTCTCTGTTTCAAGAATCCGTCATGTGGGTTTATTGGGTGGTATGATTAACTCATGTGTACTCGTTCGAAAGCTATAATACCAAGGATGATTAGGACAATCAATAAGTTGCAAAAAGAAGTGGAGAATATCAAAGAACAAGCAACTAAACATGAAAAGGCAATGGAGAAGATAGAAGAACAAGCTACGACGTTGAATTATTACCTAGTTTATAGCTAGATCTTCTTTGCTCTTGTGTTCATGTTCTTGGTGTAGATCCAAAAATATTAGGGTTATCTTTTTTAAAAGGTTAGGGTTATATGCAAGGTAATGTAACTCGTTTGGGTGGTTCTTGCAAAGTTAGAACCTTGTTGTAATGCAAATCACTTGTAATGAAATGTTGGTATGTATTGCCCGATTATGGATTTGTTCATGTACATAACCTTATGAAGAAAACATAGTATGCATCCAAAACGTAAACAACTAAACAAAGAAGCATACTAAAGACATAGTAGGTATTACCATGTTCAAAATACATGTCACATAGTCAATTGAAAATATAAAGACAACTTTTGCAGCAAAAGACATCCATATAGGAGTCAACCAAAAGATAACAAAAAATAAAAACTTATTCAAACGGTGTAATTCCTAACACATCAACATAATCAAACCAAAAGATATAACCAAAAGCAATAGTAGTTCTTGATATAGTCCATCATTTCTCACCCCTGATCTTTACATGTCCTGGAATTGTGACCCTTGTTTCCACACTTACTACAAGTCACAATAACCAACTTTCTTGTTAGTTTCCCATTGTCATATGGGCCATGAACATTAATATCAATGGGACCAATTTATGACCTTTGAGTCTGACTTTGATTCTAGTTTTGACTTCTCTCCTCCAAGGATTGTTTTCTCTTCCTCGTGGTCCTCCCAGGATGATTATGGTATGGGGAGGTGTCATTTTCATTGGACATTCACTTCTAGGCCACATTGTCCGACCTTTAATTGGTTCCACCTTGTACTCATAAACAGTTTTCCAAGTTTGTAGCCAGTGCACCTTGTGGGCATGAGTGTAGAGCTTTCCTATATGCTTAACATGGTCTGCTTTGTTAAACAAGACAGGAAGCACATGCATGCGTGGGATACCTGTTAATTCCCATTTTATGTAGTTGCATACCCTTTCTCCCATATCAACAACATGTTGATCATTCCACAGGCCTTTGACTTGGTATTCTTCTTCACCACACCAGTCTATAATGTACTAAGTAGCTGTTATTTCATTCTTCTACATGATCATTGTTGATGTTGGGGTGAGTAGGCCTACACGCTTCTGTTTGCACCTTGATCGCATTACATATATTCTTCATCATGTACTCCTTAATATACTCTAAGCAACTAATAAATGGTTTGTCTCTCCCATCAAGTAACTTGTTATTAAACACCTCACAAAGGTTGTGTAATAGCATGTATGTGGTTGCTCTCCCTACAAAGAAGAGGGTAAAAGTGTCATAATGTTATTTAAGATTACAATTGTCAATATAACATCTTACCTGTGAAATGGCTTCTTACTCAATATCGTGGGGGTATTGACTTCAACCATCCGCATGTTGATTTGTCAAATAAACTCAATTCATGCATGAAATGGTTAAACTTCGGCACCGTTGTAGTTGAGGCACAGTTCCAAAGGTGAACTTTGTATTCCTTGGTTCTTTATTTTTTTTCTCATGTTCTCATGTATATGTCTGAGACAGAACCTGTGCTCAGCATATGGGAACAATTGTTGTACTGCTTGTAGCAAACCCTAGCAACAAATTACATATAATGAGTATCTAACTAGGTTAACATAATAGATTAAAAATAAATAACCCTTACCTTTTGTCTGTCAGTAAAAAAGTGAAGCTAGACAAAGCATGCAAATCCAAGTCATCTCCAAGACATCTAAGGAACCACTTCCAACTTTGAGAGTTTTCAGTCCCTACAATGGCATATACAAGTGGGTATATGCCATTGTTTGAATCTAATCCTATTGTAGTTAAGATCTATCCTCGATAAGGGGCCTTTCATAAATGTCCCATCTACCCCTAAAAAAATCTCTTAAACAAGCTTTGTACCCCTTTTTTGTAACACCTGTTTCATGTACAAATTTAATTTACAAATGTCAATATTGTTCTAGGTGGCCACGGCGTGGCATTATGTTATGGGTCACGGGTTTTAATGAACTACCACGACGTGGCCATGAGGTGCCATAGCGTGGCAGCCAGTTTTAGTGAAACCCTAATCCTTTGGGCTTTGAGCCCTATTTAAAGGTCATTATAACTAGGGTTTCAGGGTCATTCAGCGTCCATTACCCTCTCAAGCACTAAAACCCTAACCATAGCCTCCATCACTCTTGAAAGTTCATTCTTCATACTTTTTTGGCATTTTTGAAGGAGAATGAAGCCTTTGGTGAGGATTACCATCTTGCAAGCAGCATATTCACCTTCTAGCTTCTCTTATGGACTTGGGTGAGTGTTCAAGACTCAATCTATCTTTACTAGGTTATTAGATCTTGGATTTTGGTCCCTTTTCTTCATGCTTTGTGGGTTTTGGAAGGTGTGATCTCATAAAGCTTGCAACTTTATGAATCTCCAGGGCCATTTAGAGCATTTGATTCTTTGGATATGAATTAGACTTGAGTTTTGAGACCATGCATGAAATCTTGGCCCTTTTTGCCCTTGTTTTGCCTTAAAAATGGAAAGGACATGCATTGGACATGCATGTCCCTAAAGCTATGATTTTTATGGTCCATAAGGTGTAGGAAACCCTTCTAGAAACTTTAAAGAAGTAACTCTAAGGATTAAGTGTTAAATGAGTAGTATATGCTTTATGCTTCCATTAAGGACTCAGGGCTTCGGATCTTGACTTATTGGCAAGGCCTAAATGATAAAGTTGGAAACTTTATCCATCTAGGTTATGTTTTGGACCTAGTTTGAGTTTGAGAACTCCTAGAATGGACTTGAAATCAGCTTAAGGAATTAAGTCATTATGACTGATCCCCACGGCGTGATGGAGCCTTACCACAGCGTGGTGGTTGGGATGAGCACGCCTGTTTTGTCGAATTACGACCACCACATGGCCATGGATGGTCACGACATGGCGGTCAGCTGTAGGTTGGCTTTAACCATTGACTTTGGCCTAAGTTTGGCTTAGGGGCATTTTGGGTATTATTAATATGAGCTTAAGTGATGGTGATTGTATAGGTGGCTGGTAGAGTTAGCATTTGGAGCAGTGATATGTGTAGCTATTTCTTCAGGATGTGAGGTGAGTTTTCCTCACTGTACTCGTGGGTTAAAGGCACAAAGGCTAGCCCACTAGATTTGATATCCTGGTATATTGATAGATGTTATGCTGAGTATGCAATAGAACTGTATAATTACCTATATTACTAGATATGTGTTAGACTGGTAGATATATAGGACTACTTGTTTTTTCTGGCTATTGATTGTTATGATATATATATTGATGTGTTATTTTCGGTTGGGTTGAGGCGATCCTGCTTTGTGCTGAAAGGCAAGATAGTCAGGGCGGTCCAGATAGACTAAAGGCCTACGAGGCGGTCCATTCAGGCCGAAGGCCTGGAGAGTGGTCCTCATAGGTTGTAGGCCCAACGCGACGGTCCAGTCATGCTAAAGGCTTGGAGAGCGGTCCAGATACGTTGTAGGCCCAGTGCGGCGGTCCAGTCAAGTTGTAGGCTCGTATATGCATGTTGTTATTTGTATGGTTGTGTGTGGTACTTTGGGGAAACTCACTAAGTTTTGGCTTACGGTTTAATTTTATGTTCCAAGTACTTCAGATGATCGAGGCAAGGTGAAGGTGTGATCATACAGATCCTTCGGTGTTATGTTTTAGAGATTTATGATACGTTGATCCTGGGAAATATTTGTATTCTGATACTTGATTTTTTGATGGTTTTGCTTGAAAACTATGTTTTCCTTTAATTTAAAAATGAAAAATTGTATCGCGTTTTTGGGAAGTTACATTCTCCATCCCTCCTAGACAGACATAAAGTCTTTTGAAACATATTGAAGTACAATTTCTCATATTGGGTTTTGAAACAAGTTCTAATTTGACTGTGGTATCAAGATTGGTTGACTGCAACTCTAGAATATAGTTTGTTTTTTGTAATCACCCACCACATGCTTTTTGGCATATTCTTTAGCTATAAAAACTTTATGAATGGAAAAACCCACTCCATAATTCTTTTTATAGCTGCTCTTGTAGAGCTTTAACTGGGATAGTGGGGTTGGATTCTACCTGATCCGTTATTTGTTTGGATATAAACTTTGTTGTTGCAGTTTTGATCTTCCTTGAATCCAGGCAAGTGTGTGCTTCTTCATAAGTTTTAATATACCAACTGTTTTCCACTGTAGACCTCGAAGCTTGTAGCACTCAAGGACAATAGGAATCTACTTTTTCTTTACATTTCCCCTTTTGTTGTTTTTTTACTTTTCACTTTACTTTTCTCAGCATGGGTAGGTTCACCAACTACATCACCACTAAATGCCACAACTCCCTTGTGTAACATCCAAAATTTCAAAACAATTAAAACTTTTCAAAAGCCACTCATTTTAATAATGTTGTTACAAAAAGGTTTTCAATACATTATTTAACAGAGTATCTCCCAGGTTCAATTCATAAGACACCAACGCGAGGAACGGTACGATCACGCCTTTGCCTTGTCACAGACTCTTGAGAACCTGAAACATAAAACCACAACTGTAAGCCCGAGAGCTTAGTGAGATACCCCCAGAATACCAAACACACATATACGCCTTTCCAGGCCCTGACCTTCCGGTCCATCACACAACATAATCGCCTTCCGGCCCATAACATATCGCCTTCCGGCCCATAAGCATAAAATGCATATATAACATAATAAACAATCATATAACAGTTCATAGACAACAATCGATCACAGATCACATATCATAGCATTACTCTAACAAGATACCGGTCTAGCCGGTCACTATCATAACATTACCCTACGAATCAGTCAACATACTAAATGCACACATACGCCTTTCCAGGCCATGACCTTCCGGTCCACATAGTAATGCCTTCCGGCCTGTAACATATAATGACAACTTCCCGGATTTCCATCCGGTAAAAAGGGTCGGCCTTGGTGCCATAAACCCTAACGATATAGTGAGGATAACTCACCTCGAAACTGCCGACTGAACAGATAGCTCAAGCTGCTCCGATCACTGATACGATCTCCACTCCTGGATAGCCGCCAATGCACTGAACTCAAACGATAAACAACAATTACCAAAATACCCCTGGAACCACTGGTCGATCCTTGGTCAAAGACAAGATCAAAGTCAACCCCTGACTGACCCTACTCGCCGAGTCACCCTATGACTCGCCGAGTCCCCATACTCAGAACTTCACTTAACCCGCGACCTAACTCGCCGAGTCACCCCAAGACTCGCCGAGTTCAACGACTCTGAGTCCACTCGCCCTTGACTCACCGATTCCTTAAGATTCCCTTTCTACACGTCGAGTATCCCCTTTTTACTCGACGAGTTCCTCCTGGAAGAATCGTGGGGCCACCCCGACTCAACTCGCCGAGTCTGAAGAACAACTCGACGAGTCCCAGTTATTCTTCAAGCTACTCGCCGAGTCTGTTCATCGGACTCGGCGAGTCCATGCCATGCAATCGCTCAAACTGCTTTCTAATGGCAGAACTGCTCCGACCATTCATAGGCCTGGCCTTCCTAGACTGGTCCATCACGTAAGGTCCT
This sequence comes from Lactuca serriola, assembly GCF_051521515.1. Taxonomy (NCBI): domain Eukaryota; kingdom Viridiplantae; phylum Streptophyta; class Magnoliopsida; order Asterales; family Asteraceae; genus Lactuca; species Lactuca serriola. The sequence continues at coordinate 17,228,109 of NC_136414.1, read as the reverse complement.
CATTTCAGTGCTCATGATACACCCCATGATTCATAACATACATATTGACCTAAGGCATAAGGATTCCAATCCAAAACCTTCATCAATTCCCGAAATGTACAGTCATGGGACATTCTGGACCTCCAAAGGTCCCAATACAGAGTCACAATCGTTTGGGGGACTAGGGTAGCATTCAATCTAATCACAAAAGGGTTCCACAAACCCTAATTCCATAAACACATCAACACAGCAGGGTATACTCGAATTCTTACCTGGATGATGTATTCTTTGTGTCCCCAATCCTCAGAATGTGACTCCCTTGCTGCTCCTTTAGCCAATCCCTTCTCTTCCTTGCACAACCACTCCTCTATAATCAACAATGGCCTATAATCCTTGCTCCAGATGCATACAATCGATTTAGGGTTCTTCTCAGAAGGCTAAACTGAACAATGACGGCCAATAAGTGCCTCTTATACGTCCCAAACCTGAACGGTTAGGGTTTTCGCTAAACAGCGCAGACTCGCCGAGTCCAGTCGCGAGCCCGCGACCAGGTCTGCGATCCTACTCGGCGAGTCTAGGCTCCAACTCGCCGAGTCCCCTCTTAAAACACCCCAAAAACATAATTATTACAATACTTGAAATTCCGGGCTGTTACACCTTGCATATGGTCCTCAATCTGAATTTGTTATTTTTTGAAAGGAAATATTTTTTTTTTGTTTTTTGTGCATGCAATTTGATTTTCTCTTTCAGATCATGCTTACTGTTATACTTTTGACCTTTTTGAAAATGAAACTTATGCACCTCACTTAAATAGTAACTTTTTTCCTTGCATAGTCGTTTTATAGCTGCTCTTCTTTTCCTGTCATGATCGGAATCCCCATCCATATAATAAAAAGCATCATTTTCAATGACATCAAACTTATTAGGTACTTCATCACTCTCATGTTGTCTTGGATTCCTAACCCTTTTATCTAAGAACTCTGCTTTTGTATCAATGCTCATATTAAAATCCCTCATATCAACTTCGACATCATCAATTACATTATCTTCATCCACCCAATAATCATTGTCCTCGCTAATATCTTCCTGGTCTCTTTGACTTCCTTCTACACATTTAGGTTCATCTTCATTGTGTCATGCACTACTCTCCATGTTAGACTGAAACTCATCTTCACTTGCATGTTAGACATAACCATCGGTTTAAAAGTCAAAATCCCTAAAGTCATTCCAGTCATTCATCTAAGGTTCATTCACTTCATTCATCTAAGGTTCAATGTCTTTATTCATATGAAGTGCATTGTCTTCATTCACCTTAGGTTCATTGACTTTATCCACATTCTGAAAATTGAGAACCTCATTGTCAATATTGCTTTCTAATATTTGTTGGTATAGTCCAAGACTAAAATCACTAGCTACCTCAATAAAGTATTTGGCTATCTATTTCATCTCACCAATACCGTCCATGTATAATATCTTACTGCAATCCTTCCTTGTAACCTTTCTCCTGTTATATTTAGGTGATAATGACACAACTTGAAGTAGTTCATTTCCGTGTATTTCAGTTTGGTTTGGTGGAGTGGGTACCACATCGACTAAAAGAAGGGATGTGCATCTAGGTAGTGTTGAAATTTCTTGCACATCAACATTAAGGGTAGGTATCAGAGGTGCTTCATCTGCTTTCTCCTCAGGAGCTTCGCCAATGTGTTGCACTTCTTCAGGAGCTTCACTAGTGTGTTGCACTTCTTCAGGAATATCTTCATCTAACCATATGAGGGTAACCTTCCGAACAGGTTTAGGATTCAAAAAATAGGTGAGTAGTCTTGTCTCACCGTGTTTAGTGTATACCTTCATGACTTTGTGCTCACTCACATATTGAGCAAAATTAACAATATCTTCATCATTTCCTAAAGGGCGAAGACCAAAGCGGAAGTCTCCACCAGGCACAAGGAAATTATAGTATATAACTGGAGGAACCCTGTATCTTAACCCTTTCATGATTGCATCGAGCTAATAAACTGAAAACTCTTCATATCAACCATGTCAACATATTTACCCTTCCATCGATGTAACGAACATCAGGGTACTTGGTGAACTGACCTCCATGGTACAAATTAATGATAAACATTTTTGGGTATCCATCTTCAAAACAAGAAAAAAAAAAGACTCCAGGTGGAGTTTTTCCAAACAAATCAAGTAATCAACAGGAAGAGGGAAAATTACATACCATAAGCAACCTTGGAATTGAAGGGTTTGTTTGACAAGCTTATATTCCACATTGGTATGTTCATACAATGTTAATCACTACAAATCGTAAGCTAAAGACCAGAATTAGCGTCTAGTTTTTTTTTTTTTTTTTTATCTTGGTAAATGACGATCGGAATTGTTAAGACAGCTGCTTTTTGGGGTCTATTGGAGGAAATTGGCCTCTATAAGTGATATTAGTGGGAACAATATGTGGCACATAAATAATATTAAAATAATAGAGGAGAATACATGAATGGACTAAAATACCCTCACGTAAGGGAGGGCATGGGGCAATTAATGGGACCAAGGTAACGGTTGTTAAGGCATTGGACTAAACTCGCAACAAAATTAAAGTATTTGACCACTGGTGCAAGTCCAAACTTTTTTGGCCCAAACATGTGAGTTTTGACATACCACAGGGACCATTCTTGTAGTTTTGTCTATATGTTTTAATTTGTATATATTTGGTTATTGAGTTTTTTTTGTCCACATTTGACCATTTAACTTGTTTTTTTTCCACATTCAGTCCTTATAACCGGCTACTAAAGGTTATGCCGGAAAAATAACTTAATATGGTAATTTACTTTTCATTTTGTACACATTTAGTTCTTAATGTTTTTGTACATATTTAGTCCTTATGGCCGGTTTCTTGAGATTTTGCTCACGACATCCTAAATGGGACAATTGTTAACAAGGTGTTCTCGTATGTGGTTCGTCTTTTACTTATATCAGTAACTTAATTCATAAATCGGTCAAATAATTTTGGTGCCTTAGTTTTCTGCAAACAAAAGATCTATCTGTCTTTGGTTTCATATATCTTCATAGCAAATAACAATATTCTTTGTCTTGGAAATACAAATTCAAGTGGAGAGGAAGCAATCACAAAGAATCTCGTTGTCTTCTATGGAGATAGAGGAAACTTTTTTCCAGTGTATTCTTTTGTCTTGGAAGTTAAAATTCTTCTAGCATCTTCCTTAATTCCTTTTGTCTTAGAAGTGTAAATTTGAATTAGGAGAAAACAATCATAAAAATCTTGTTGTTTGCTGTGGAGATAAATGAAACCGAAGACGAAGACATCTTCTACTTAGAGAAAATTAGGGCACCAACATTATTTGATTGATTTGTAACTTAGGTTACTAATATAAGTGACGGGACGAACCATGTTTGAAAAGATCTCATTAATGATTGTCCCACGTAGACTGTTGTGAACAAAATCTAAAGAAACTAGTCATAAGGACTAAATGTGTACAAACTGAAAATTTTGTTACCTTATTATCATTTTTCTGGCTTAACATGAAATAGTCGGTTATAAGGACTGAATGTGGATAAAAAAACAAGTTAAATGGTCAAACGTGATTAAAAAAAAGTAATCAAAAAGTGTATTACCATTTTAAATCATTATTTAAAAAAAAAAAAACTAAAATATGATTTTTAACACCAAAATATAATTTAAGCTTCAATAACCGAATATTAAAATGATACAATGGAATTTATATTTACATTTTGTTTTAATTGATCATATTATATATTTCTCAAATATAATAAAATCCATTATATTGATTTCTTAAAAACACTCATTCTAATTCCATTTCTAAATTCAACGTCAACAAGTTCTTTCAAACCCACTTCCAATATTGTGATCTCGCATGGAATACCCTCGCCCAATATTGCAAACTCACTAAGCAGGGAGATCTCATCTGACTAGGATAATTTGTAAAGCAAACTAATTTTCGAGAAATTTTATATATATGTGAAATATTACAAGATGATTGATTACATATGAGAAATATTAAAGGCCAAATAATCTCCAATCCAACTCACCATATGTTTCAAGAACAAAGATGAACTTCTTCAAAGCAGTGTACAAGAGCTAAACATGATTTTATGCAAAGACAACCATATATCTACACATAATATTTTGTTCTAAAGAATGGGTTGTAATCGGCTTACTAACAAACATTAAAACATGAATATTTCATCCATCCAAATTTTAAAATGAAAACATGAACTTCAACATAGATTGATGACTCCATTCAAATCTAAAAGGCTCCTCATCAGTTATCAAAAAAACTAGTATCATCAATTCAAGCTCATAAGATCTTTAGATGAAATCCTTATAATATAGATTGTTAATTGCAAACTAAATATGGTTCAAAACGAAATACCAACACACATGGAGCATAACATATGACTCCACCCAAAGAGTTCAACAACCCCAACCTCTAATTTATATATAAGTATAAACCAAGTCTTTTATTTATTCTTAGTATTTCATAATGAACCAAAACCTGCATATTACTCACCATTTACCACCCATTTTACTATGTTTTGGTTTTGAGAATCCCATCAATGCCTTCTTCTTCTTCTTCTTCTTCTTCTTCTTCATCACAACATTATTTGCTCCAGTATTAGAAGACGATCCACTTCCAGATCCAGATCCAGAGGGCCCACCCAAGCTTGACTTTTTTTGAAGCTTCAGATTTGATGTGAGAAAAGAGACTATATCAGGCTTTGGCTTTATCTCTATCCACTTATTATCAACCCACTCTTTTGAAGCTCTTAGATTCATCTTCTCAAAATAATGCAATCTGTTTTCACCTACACACAACACAACAAAACCAATATCATTTTTCAAAAAGAAAATCAAGAGGTAATGAATGATATGAAGGTGGAGTTTTTATAGTTTATATATACCAGGAAAGTAAACTTGAAAATCATTTTTTCCACAGATGTTGATTCCAATCAATACACCTTCCCACCACCCATCACACCACCATGCATCCACTGCTGATCCAATCTTGAAATCATCATCTGAAGATTCCATTATAGGACATGCAGGACGTATATAATTACGCCCTAACCATCTCATCCCCATTTTATCAGCAGCTGCAATTTTATATGCCAACACCCATTCCTACAAAAAAAATAAAAATAAAAGAAAATATAAAAAGTTACTACATTGGTGTTAGGGGCTTTGTTTGATATGCCTCGGATTCAGACTGTTTGGTACCACAATTAGAAGTCTCCGATAATCTAACAGTGATTCATCTATGTGGGACCCAAGAATTGGTTTAACAAAAACTTGAATATATACCTCAAGATTTCCGGGACCCGCTGCATCCTCCACATCCATGTATAAAACTTTCAATCCCTTCTCTGATATCTTCAAGATTTTACATCTAAACCAACACCCTCTTATCCCACTATCATTACTAAGCACTTCAATCTCTTCACCAACACGAAAAGGTTGTGTTTTTTCTACCTCATTATCAGAAATTGTAACACCCTGTTTGAAACTTTGAACACCCTCTTCTTTTTCTTTTCCTTTTCCTTTTCCTTTTTCTTGTTCTTGTTCTTGTTCTTTTTCTTGTTCTTGTTCTTCTTCTCTTTTGGATGAGGTTTCTTGGTTGTTCTTGTAGGGGCCAATTGGGAGATTAAGAACAGAAAATATGATCTGGGTATAGTAGCCACGCAACTTAGAAAAAGGAAATGAGGAAATTTGGTCATTTTTGATCTGCTTAGAGCACATGTAAATCCCATCTGAGAAGTCTTGTGTAACAAAAGCCAAACATTGATTGTAATGTTTGGGAGTTAAAATGGTGGCAAGTCCATCAATACATTCTGCACTTAAGATCTGACAATGAGAGGTGATTATAAGCTCATGAGGCTGAGGATTTGAGATTAATTCACTAAGTTCTTCACTGCGATGAAACCATCTCACTTTCACCATCTTTTTTTGCCTGTAATTTTCATACATGTCTTCCAAGTAACCAATGTGGTAACCTCCTTCACCAGCTAGGATGAATACAAATGAATAAACCTGTATAATACATGAAAGAACTTATGTTTTAAAAGGAGGGGAAACAAGAAACAAGAGGGACAAAAGATGATGCTTACAGATATTGTGGTTCCATTTTTGGTAAAAGCTTGATAATGCTTTAGGTTCCTGGTGCACATTGAAGATTCGCCTGACCATATGATTTCAAAGTTTTCATCATCTTCTTCTTCTTCTTTTTCTTCTTGGATCTGTAATCCTGAAGATTCAGGCTCCTTGTTTTTCTTTGAATCTGTTAGTAAAAGTAGAGTTTATAAAAAATGTAAGGCGTTACTAACAATGCGTATCATAAAATTGGCACAAGGGGAAAACTGAAAACATAGATAAAAGCTCAAGTACACAAAAAATCAAGAAGATCTGACTAATATGTTTAGATCATGCAAAATCTAAGCTTGAGATTCTCTACAGTCTACACTAAGTGTTGTAAGATCAAAATGGGGATGAAATCGTGAATGAGGGACAGAAAAAGATGCAAATTTTAGTAGCACATGAAATCGGAATGAGATCCTATCAAATCGGTTAAATTAGATATCAGATCACAAGTTGGCATTTTAAGAAACACATTTGATTGTTTCCAAATGATTTTGGGAATTAAAGCAAGCATTTTGAATCTCCGATTGAATCGATGATCAATAATGCTAGAAACATATGGAAATTACAAATTGAGAAGGAGAAATACCTAATTGCTTCATCATCAAGCCAAACACGAGTAATGCTCTATGGTAAGGAGAAGACTCTAGGGTTCCAAATTTTTTCAGTTCAATGAGTAGAAGAATTAGGGGTAAGAAATTTATAGTGAGCGAAATCCCGAAAAGGAGCATCAAGTCCAAGTGGCAAAATCTTGTGCAAATATACACGCCACGTGGAATTTTTACTTACTAGAGAATTGAATGAACCACATAATTATTTTGGAGTTGATTAATTGGGAATCAATGGAACAGTATCCTAGAACACTATAAACACACTCACACAAGATTTCATTTTCAAAGCAATTTCATTAATTCAAATGAAGATTAGAGGTAGGTAGTTCTGATTTCTGAAAGTGGATGGAATGAACTATAAACAGTCAAGTAATTGAACACAATTACACACTTAATAAATCTTATACAGTAAAGGCGTGCCTCATTAGGCCATCTTTTCTCACTTAACTCAAACAAGTAATCATGTAGGTTCGGTTTCATTGATATCAAGTTAAATACACCTTCTTATGTAGAATAATCTGAAGTTTGGGGGACTCAATTTTGTTTTGAGTAGAATCAGAGTAGATCCTATATGTAATTTTCTTGGTGTTCCAACACTTACTTTGACATATCACAAATAAGATATCAGGTTCATATCATCATGAAAAAAAGAACAATAATGAGCATGGATTAACAAAACCAGGAATATAAACTATTACTTGCCGCACCTGATATTCTGAAATCAAGGAAGGGGATTTAATGGTGACACGGGATCAATAAGTCTTGAAGAAGAAGAACCCATCTGGTACAACATAGATCACGCGCCCCATAGTCAATATTCCAACAATAGCAATGGCAAGATCCCCAAAGGAGACCTGCAATTACTAATGAACTCTTTGGTTTCTTTTCTCCTGAGAAATCACATGCTCGTCTCATGCCAGAAAATGTTTGCTCGCTTGCACACATTCTGATACACCCCAAACGAGAGGATTGCGATCGAATTTCACATCAAATTGCACATAACACCTCAAAATAGATCAGAAAACAGAAGAAAGAGGGCGGATTGATTACGAAAACTTAAACCTGTGCAATTGAGTGTGGCTCAAAGCAAAGAATGATAATCAGAAATTAAAGCAATACAGTTTGCTTCTGATTGCAATAAGGATATCAAACTTTTTTGAAACTTTTTCATGATTGTTGGAGATATTGCTAGTAGTTGCATCTCCTTCCCTTCTCTAACTCTCTAGGTCGTTCCAATTGAAAAGGCAGAGGTTGATTTTTAGGCAAAACTAGTCCCGCAACTTTATCTTTTCAAAACATGTAGCCTAGTTGGGATTCTCTTAACATTTTAAGTCCCCAAACATTTTTTTACAATAAGGTTCTAACATCTCGTTAAAAGGATTAAGCCATTATTAAACACATCAATCCCAAATCTCGTTAAAAGGATTAAGCCATTATTATTATTTTTAACTAGTTAACATTACAAAATTTATTTCAAATATTTATAAAACATAAAAACTTGTCGTTTTAATTGAAAACCGATAATAATAAACTTTTCAAATTGAAATTTTTGAAAGTGTTTGTGTCAAACGAGAGGAAGTTCTAGTGTTTATATTTTCGAAATAAAAAACAACCCATTTCAGACCCGATTATAATTGCAAAGAAGTTGGGTCATTTGCTCTAATGCTCAAAAATCATGTTTATGCAAAAATTTATTGTTTTAGTCTTGTAGAAAAACCATGTGGTCATTTTTCTAATCATCCCTCAAATAAGTTATTTCGATCCAAACACCGTCTATTATGATCAATAATCACATACATTCATGGATGTCCAATTGTACATACATATACAAATACACAATAAGTTAAGTGACTCGAAATGACAACAAAAAAGAAGATTATTCTTGCAGAAAGACACCAAAAAAAAGCTCATTAATTATATAACCAAAAATGTTGAGAGATGATTTACATTTCTTAGACTCTTGTTTTGAATTTTCCATAAGAATGGTTGTAATGACAACAAATCGGTCAAATACAATGGTTTACACTAGTCACCAGCCAAAAAATCATCATCTTCTTTCTCTTCTAGTGATGCATCAGCATCATCATCTCTATGTGTAGTAGTGGTATTACTACTAATAACACCTTCAAATTCATACTCTCTTTCATGGTTGAGCTTGAGCATATCTTGTTTTGTGTTGTTGTCATGATGATGATAATTGAATGTCTTGCAGATGCAGGTGGAAGGGTATTCATGGAAATCACCACGTCCAGGTTTCATCTCATCCGGGTCCCCCATAAACCCCCTTTGAGCTGATTTCACTTTACTTGAGAAACTCCCCCATGACATCTTCTCTCTTTGCAAAAATAAAGCACTCAACTTCTTTGCATTTGGTCTAATTGTTCTTTTATGCCCCATATACCTCCTTTAAATAAATAAATAAATACACAACATTGGAATATGATACAATTGAAATAGAGTTAAATAAAATAAAACACCTTACCTTCTTCCAGCAAGAATTTTTGCCATGTTCCCATTGTTGTTAGTGACAAAAACATCACTCTCATCACAAACAATGTAATCAATGGCTGCAAGACGTGAAGAAAAGGGAAGAAAAGGTTGAAGAAGGTGTTCTTGTTGAGAAGCCATGAGCAACATCTCTTTGGTGTATAAATTTGGAAAAAGTTGTCTAAGAGGCTTCAAAGTTTCTTCACCTCCATAGATTTCACCTGATGCAACATAAATGTATGTGTCATTCTTGAAACCGAGTGCACTCAGCATCAACCCCACCTCATGTGGTGTAAGTGGACACTTTCCTTGCTTTCTCTCTCCATCAGGATTCACTTCCTAATTAATCAATAATGAGATATTTTCGACAGAAAATTATAAAAAAAAAAAAAAAAAGAAATTTGGGAAAGAAAAGAATCTCACTCCTAAACTGGACCACCTTTTCCTGACTTCACCAAGCTCATATCTCTCTTTATCACCACCTCCATAATAACAACCAGAAAATGCAAGCATATCAGGCTCAAACCTTAAATGAACAGCAATATAACGATTTGTCATCTTCCTCATTTTCATCACCAGATGATCTCCAACATCTTGCAATGGTTTTGTAAAGCGAAAAGCATGGTAATTCACTCGACATCTTAATCTTTGTAGTTCTTTATTAAGGTCAACAGCAAGCCTATAGTCAAACTTTGTCAACTGAACAACCTACACACAGTTTGTTCATCACAATTCACAAATCAAAAAAAAAAAATTCAGTAGGTGTAAAGTAAAAATGAAGAGTAATTACATGTCGCCTCAAGAGAACAGGAAGAACTTCATGAAGGTAATATTGAGGTTCAGATTTACGTGGGACCCGCATGGTGTATGGGGGTTTTTCAAGTGATCGCATGTATTTGTCTGGGACTCTTTTCACAACAACCACGTCCTTTGCAAGGAAAGAGATAAACCAATCAACATCAAAAATGTTTGAAAAGTCACTGCAAAGTTTATTAAAAAAAATAAATAAATAATAAGATAACAATCAGTCAATCACAATTCACATACATCTTAGTTTTCAGTTTCGATTAATGAAATCTTACTTAGCAGTTAGCTCACCTATCATCCTTCCAAAATGAATGATGATCAAACTCAGGAACCACCAATGTGGCATTTAATATCCGTGCAACAACTACAGCGTCTGTTATCTGTGTTCACAAGATTGATTGCAAAAAATAAACAAAGAATGTGTAGCGAATGAAGAAAGATGAAAGGCAGAATGTTTATTTACTCCGATTCTTTGTTGGTTAAGCCCTCCACTGGTGGCTATAAGAAGATATCCATTTGATAGTAGCTCGGCAACAGGAGGTTTGTAATGAGGGCCTCTTTCACTGCATCCGTAGTACAAGTTTGAAAACTCAGATTTCCAGATGTTAATTGGTCCATGATGACGGAATCCACCCTAAATGTTCAAAAAATTCTCATAAATATTTCGCATATGTAATGCAAATATTTCACACGATGTGATTCAAGAAATTTTACCACTTTACTATACCACAATCGATGCTTAACGAGTTTCTGAGAATACCATTCGAGATTTGAAGCCACATGACCTGTAAACAAAGATATCAGACCGACTGTAAACAACATCACTCCACAAACCACCGCCCATGAGATCCGCCGCCTCTGCCTTTTCCCCATTGCAGAATGCTTTGCTTCGGGTGGTCAGGGCATCCCCACCACGTCACCTTCACCTTTACTGACTTGGAAGTTGAAAGACTGAAAGGAATTGAAAACAACATTGTAAAATCAAGCTAGACCAAAATTTCCTTTTACCAAATCAAGAACTAAACAATTGGAATTGCGTAATGAATATTGACCTATTAGCTATCTTGTGATTATGTGCGATATTACAGACCTTGAAAGCTAGGAGTTGTTGAATCTTGTGTCGTCATCACAGAGTTAAAGCCAGCAAGCAGTATAGTCGGCCAAAAAACGGCCTCCCCTGGCCCCTTAAGGGTTCCGCCACTCAAATTAACTGAAATGAACCAAGGAAGACTGAAGGCACCGATTCTGATTTCTTGATTTGCGGAAGATCAATTTCTGAAGAAAGAAGACTGAAGCTTGAATGATGGAGTATAGATTCATGAACTCGCTGAAGCTAGAACAAGATGAAGTATCGATCCTTGAAGTCTTAAAGTCGGTGAAGACTAAAGAAAGTCACATTAGTCGATATCAATGAAGATGGAAGGTCGATTGATGATTTGAGGTCTTTGCTTGAATTCGCTGTAGCTTGATTCTTTAACCATGGTGTATGGATGCCGCCGACGAGTAGAAGTAGTGAAAAAGAGCCCTAGAACAAAAGGTTTGATTTTTTTTTTTTGTTTTTAATCATGGGAGAGAAAAACTAAAAGAGACTTTTTTTTTTTTTTTTTTTTTTTTTTTTTTTAAGTTATATATCGCTCGAAAGAAAAATAAAGAAAATAGATAAATTGATAATTCTATGGTTTATTGTTACTTCAGCCCAACAATGTTTCGTATATTGGTTTAAACGGTCATTTGTGATTTTTCTTTGCATTTGAAGGAACGCACATAGGCAAAAAGAAATTGGAAGCATAATCGATTGGGGGGGAGGGGGGGGGGGGGTGTTCGATCCTCGTCTGATCGAGGATGAGAAGGGTTCAATCGAACCAGGGGAAGAACGAACGGAAGGTAGAAAGCGAAAGCAGCAAAGGTTGCTCATGCGGTGAGGTACGAATGGGGGAGGAAGGCGATCAACGCATTGTTGATCGAAGGTTGGGTGGAGGCTAAGAGATTTTGAGTGGTGATCACCTCTGGTGTTTGGCCGGACTGAAGAAAAGAGAGAGACGACAACAACGAGTTACTGATGGTCTCAACGGTGCAATGATGGGGTGGGATGTGAGGCAAGCTGCTCCAGTGGAGAAATCAAATGGCGACATTTCCGGTAATCGCCTTGCATCCTCTTCTTTCTGATTTGACAGCCAACATGAAAGAGGATGAAAGTAGGAAGGAAAAAAAAAATGATCCACGGGGGTGTTTTGTTTGTTTGTTTGATACATGAAAAGGCAAAGATTGAGAGGCTGTTTTTGGGATGCTTATTCGACAAAAGAATGGGGAAGGATGAGGGAGGCCTGATGTCCCATTAATTTGTTGAATACACAAGAACAACACCTTTAATGGAGGTGTTCTTGGCTGGCACGAAGGAGAAGGAGAAAGAAGAGAGGTGAGGTGAAGCTATGAATGATTGAAAGCATCCTTAAAGGGTATAATTTCTCATAATTCTTTAGGATTTAGTTGTACCATTGTGATCCATTTTAAGTGTTGTTCTTCTTTAGCTTGAACAATCACTGGAAGGGAATGACAACAACAAACATGTCTTTGGTGTTGGTACGATGTAGGAGGATACTTTGAATGATGTTTAGTGAAACTTGTAGAATTTCTTTTGGTTAGATGAACACTTCATGAGTTGTACCCTAACTGATTGTGTGATTTACACTTAATGTAAATTGAAATGTGGGAGAAACCTATTACTTTTGGTTGTCAGTCTGATGTATTTTGGGTTAATCTTGTAAGCATTGTATTAGTTCAATAAGTATGTATTGATGTATTGATTTAATTGGGTATGTATTTGTGTGTGTATTGGTATATATTTCTAATAGATTTAATGTACGGTTTAATAATATTGTATGCATGTGGGTATTTGTTTTAGACATTTGAAGGCAATAATGCATACACAATATTTATACTCCCATATATAAAAGTTTACTATGTATGCTTTTAAGATATATAAAAAATTGGAGATTTATATATAATAAGTGTTCATATTGTTGTATAAGCTAGTAATTAGTATTTGGAAATATATATATATATATATATATATATATATATATATATATATAGAGAGAGAGAGAGAGAGATAAAGAGAGAGGGAGTTAGGTTCAAGTATTCTAACTAATTATTATGCGGATATCGTATGCTATGAGAATTACTAAGAGAATAAGCTGTTTAGTAATGCGAATACGTTCATCCTTACAAAAATATCGTCATTTTCAATGCATTCTCGCTAATTATTATTTATTTTTGTTCTCACACATCGTTTTTTCACTCATTTTCATTCTGACAGAATACGACCCAATAAACATTCTGACATAAATGAGAATAATAATAATAATAAGTGTATAATAACCTTATAGACGATTTAATTAGTGAGAATGTGTGTTAAATGACAATAGTTATGTAAGATTGAACGTATTTATATTATCAAACAACATCCGCACAATAATTAGTTAGAATAGAATAACATAAGCCCATATATATATATATATATATATATATATATATATATATATATATATATATATAATTTTCATTATGTAAAATATATACATTGTGATTACATGATTGATTATTATTCTTTGAAGTTCTGGAATAGCTTATGTATACAAACATATGTATAGGTCTCAAACCATTTAAAAACTAATTCTTTTGTACTTTTATAAATATTTTCTAACTTTCTCGATTTGTGTGTCATCGATCTTGATATCAAATATTTTTTTCTGAAAATGAAGAATAATGGTCTCGGTTACAAGGATTCCAAAAACTCAGACGGATTAATTTTTCAAATTGTAGAACTCTCGGAAATCTTGTTTAAGGATTTGCATTTAATTGGACTCAAAACGTCTGGTTTTTTGACTTTTGCAAATATTAGCAAAAATATTTTGATTATAAAATTTAATAGTTAGATCATAGCATAAGTCCAAAAATGCTCTCAGAATTTCTATATGAGATGTGCAAGTCCCTCAACGGATAGAAACAGTTTTAACAACTTTAAGAAAATCAGTATTATATTGGTTTGGATTCTTAAAACGGTTGTATCTTTGCATACGAACTCCGTTTTGGACGTTCTTTATATTTTTTGGAAACAAGGAAATATGTACCATGAGGCTAGAGTGTTTGCTTTGCTCACAACTGCTTAATAAGAAATTTTAGTTTTTCATACGCATTAACTAGGGTTGCAGTTTGAGTTGTTTGATTAGTTGCCAGTTACACATTTGGAAGTAAGATACCATCTTGTATCCTATAATAATTGAAGTGAACTCATTTATTTTACAAAAGATGCACTAAAACTCAATGAGTCAAATTACAATGAGATTTACTGTGAGTTGATTGTCCACAATCTTTGACCTAAATTTCGGGATGTCACAGGTACTATCTATTACATAGTTATAATTAGATATTATATATTATATACTTGATCTTCACAATTCTTATAAAACATCTCTCATGTTTGATTTCTTGTGCAGGTTTTCCAAAGAGTCATGACAGACGCTACTATCCATGCTCATACTTATGCGATGCTAATTGCTTCTGATGAGGAGCCGATTGAGGACAGTGATGAGATCAAGGCTAACGACATCATTGGTTCGGACCCTTCCGAGCCTTATTACACTCTAGCAGAGCACCCCGACCCAGTCCCTTTCGTGCCTGACTACACACTGGCTAAGCATGATCACATCATCTTAGACAATGACCCAGATTAGGACGAAGAGGATAGAGAGTTCTCACCATACCTCCCACTCTCTCGCACCGATCATATCAGTCCCGTCTTACTGGTACTCGGGTTAAAAATACGTTGAGGAATTCTATGATGATCCCCTCTCGAAAGAGACCAACATCCCCACCTCCAGCAAAGAGACCCTCTAGCGACTATGCATGGATGCCCCAGATTAGAGCATGATGATCGGAAGAGGATATTGGTTTTTACTAAAAGGTAGGGGAGTCCTCTATTTTTTACCGACCCTTATCACGGACACCCTGATAGAGCATGTTATCTCCTTCTTGGTACCACAGACTACCCAACACTCCGATCGCTTAGGAGCCGTGGACATTGAACTTTTTCAGTCGAGGATGACCCTGGAACAGCTGGCAGGACGGGTGGAGTACTTAGAGGAGTAGAGGAACGTGGCAGAGATGCTCGCGATGAGATGCATTTTCATCGACAGTTATTAGAATAGGTTTTCAGTCATACCGAGAGTTTGGATCAACAGGTGGATAGAGCACAACCGAGGATCTCTGATGTTTGGATAGATTATGTTTATAGGCAGGTAGTGCAGCTCATGGCACTTTTGATTGCGTATTGTGGATGTTATACTTTTGAATGCGGAATAACTAGGCATCTCAAGAGGAAATGCTCAAAATTGAGGAATGATGGAGGAAATGCTCGGGGTAGAGCATTCGTGATTGGCGCAAGGGACGCCATTCAAGACCCAACCGTTGTAACATGTACATTTCCTGTTAACAATTTATACGCAACTATACTATTTGATTTTGGTGCTGAGAAAAGCTTTATTACACATAATTTAGAGAACTTTTAATGCATAAGTATAAAATCCTAGATGAGCGTTACATAGTAGAAATGTCTAATAGAAAATTTGGTATTACTCAGGAAATATTAGAAAACTGCATTTTATCTCTAAACAACCACATTTTTCATGTCGACCTCATGCCTATGACCATCGGGAGCTTCGATGTCATAATTGGCATGGATTGGTTATCACCGTACCGAGCCGAAATCCTCTCCTACGATAAGGAAGTATGATTATCCTTACCCAACGGAAAATCCTTAATGATCTACAGAGATATGTCGAGTGGAAACCTTAGAATCATATCTTGCATGAAGGTGCAAAAGTACCTTCACAAGAAGTAATATGCATTCTTAGCTCATGTCGTAAAAAAGAAGGAGGAAAGGAAGGAAATCAAAGACATCCCTTAAGTATGTGATTGTCCCGATGTATTTCCAGAGGACTTAACCGGACTACCGCCAATTCGAGATGTGGAATTCCAAATTGACCTAGTCCTAGGGGCAACGCTAGTGGAAAAATCTCCTTACCGATTAGCACCTTTCGGAAATACAAGAACTGTATGGATAGCTTCAAGAGCTTCTCAATAAGGGCTTTATATGACCAAGCTTCTCACCTTAGGGAGCCCTGATGCTATTTGTTAAGAAGAAGGACAGAACCTTCAAGATCTGCATCAATTATCGAGAGTTGAACAAATTGATGATCAAGAATAGATATCCACTCCCAAGGATCAACGATCTATTCGACAAACTACAATGATCAACCATCACATAGTATAAATGTCAAATCATCAAGGTAAAATATCAGAAATGCGAAAATAATCGGAGAGAATGCTCTTCCATCACGTTGGGTCCTTCCCCTTAGTACTGGAAGTACCTGAAACCATAAACATAAACTGTAAGCAAAAGCTTAGTAAGTTTCCTCCCAAAGTACCACATACCAAACATATAAACTAATGCTATGGGTTGAATCATAGCCTTACATATAATTTCCTATCGAGGGACAAATCCCTGTCTTTCATACAATTTCCGGGGGCCAGATCCTGGTCTTTCATATAATTCCCAAGGGCCAGATCTTGGTCTTTCATACAGATGTCAGGGGCCAGATCCAGGTCTTTCATGTAATTGCCAGGGGCAAAATCCTGGACTTTCATACACATAACATACATGTATCTAGCATCCTATAACACAATTAATGGGGCAGCCTTGGTGTCTTTGACCCATTAATACAGTGAGAAAACTCACCTCTACTGATAATAACTGAAACAACACTTGATCCGTGGCGAACACTGCTCCTCATGCTAAACCAAAACCAGAAACAAAACCCAATCAATAATTAGGGTTTAACCCAAACCCATGGTCTAGTCCATTCCTCATCATGGTGAGGGCAAAAGACCATTTTGCACTTTATATATAAGCCCAAAACCTCTAATGGCCCAAGGCCCAAAATCGATCCATTGGGCTTCTACTGAGAACGCCTGCTGTCTGAACGTTGGTGTAAAGCCCGATTCTTGGTATGTATTTTAAATATGAATTTTACACTTTTATACTGGGACTCGACGAGTTAGAGACCCTAAACTCATCGAGTAGGGCCAGATCTTTGTCGCGGGTGGAAGAGTCTACTCGACGAGTCGGAGGCCCCCGACTCGACAAGTAGGTCTGCCATAGTGAAACCCTGATTTTCAGGGTTTGCACCATATTTAAACACCTTATATGGCCTCCACTCCAGCCTCCATCACCCTCAGACCTTATTCACGAAACCCTAATAAGCTTGTGAGTGTTCTTGAGCTATTTTGTGCCATTTTAGTGATTTAAAGCTTGGAGAAGGAAGGAAAGGCTTGGAGATTCAAGATGAGGGCAGTAGATCCAGATATTGGGTTGCATTTCCAACTTGTTTGAGGTATAAAGCCTATAACTTGGCTTTCCATCACTTAGATCTTCTTTAGGACTTGCATGTTGTCATTTTTGGGCCATTTCTAAGTCACTCTCGGGATTTGTGTGCATATTAGAGTAATGACTTCAGATTTGGGAACTTTTGAGCTCAGGAAGCTTAAAGTTGCCACCTTTATTGAGTTATGGGCCTATCCTATGCATTAGAACTCCTTTATGGATTAGTTTTGGTGTTTAGCTTCATAACACCCATGCATGCACGTAAAGTTTGTAACTTTACGTGTTATATCGACCCTAGGAGGTCAGATATATACTGTGGATGTAATAAGCCCGACTGAAATCGACTGGATGGACTTGGACTTTGGGGGACTCGACGAGTCGTTCATAGGACTTGGTGATTTGGGTCATGATTCCCCAACCTTTTCTGTGCTGAGCAATCTGGTTGAGTCTAGGAGAGGACTCAACAAGATGGACGCGAATATGGACTTGAAGAAGAACTTGACGAGTTCAAGGAAGAACTCCGTGAGTCAAGGGCTAAACGTCCCAACTGATATGAAGTAGGACTCGACGAGTTCAAGGATGAACTCGACGAGTCATGAGCAAAAGGTCCCAGTTTTGTATGAAGGAGAACTCGACGAGTTTAAGGAGAACTTAGCGAGTTAGGAGTAAAAGTCTCGACTATGTAGTAGGGAACTCGACGAGTTCTTGAAAGACTCGGCGAGTAGAACCGAAGTTCCAGAATTTTGGGGATTAAGGAACTCGACGAGTTGATGAACCAACTCAACGAGATGAGTCAACCATATGTTGACTTTGACCAGGGTGTTGACCTTGACTTTGACTTTGACCTGAGTTAACCCTTGAAAGGGTTATGAGTATGAAAAGGTAATTAAGGAATGTTGTTATGTGTAGGAGTTTGAGAGGAGTGATCGTTGCACCGAGGACAGTTCAGACCCTACACGACATTGAGGAGAGTTACCTTCCAGTAGGAGTGGGTCGAAGACACTAATGCCGACCCACTAGTAAGTAACTATAGTTGAGATGATTGTCTTTGTGATAATTGTCTGGTATGCCGCTATTTGTTATGCTTTACGTGCTAGTATGTTATGTTATTATATGATAGTGGTAGGGTGAAATAGTCCACAGTTACCGGTTGAAAGAGACCGAAGGGGATGCAAGCACCCATATATGCTAGATAGTATATGATTTATATGTTTTATGCTAGATTATTATGTGGTAGTAGTAGGGGGTGAAATAGTCCCCGATTACCGGTTGAAAGAGACTGAAGGGGAGGCCAGCACCCTGATATGCTAGACAGTTATTGGTTGAAAGAGACCGAATGGGAGGCCAGCACCCAGATATGCTAGGCAGTTACCGGTTGAAAGAGAGTGAAGGGGAGGCTAGCACCCATATATGATAGGCATTATGTGTATATATGGTATGTGGTATGATGGGGTAACTCACTAAGCTTTGTGCTTACAGTTTTCAGTTTTGTTTTCAGGTACCTCTTCATCGAAGGGGAAGGAGCTGGCACGGTAAAACCGCATCACACACATGATTTCCGCATTATGAGATTCTTGGGATTGTACTCTAACATTGTTACAATTTTATGATATGGTTGAGACATGTGATCTATGGTTTTTATGAAATGAGATAACTTGATGATGTTTTTCTATAAATTGTTTTATGAATCGTTATATCAAAAATGAAATTTTTGGTCTTGAAAATTGGGATGTTACAGTTGGGCTTTCCCATGCAAATGCCTGGCGTTTGCTCGCTGATTACCAACTTCCAAACCAATGTCTTAATGGCTTAAGATCTCATGTCCAAACTTCAGATCCAATCATAATGGAACGTCTAAATCCATAAAGTTGCAAACTTTATGGTCATGCATGGCTACAACATGTCTAACACCAATATCCTAACTCAAAATCAACTATAAGGCTCCAAAACTCTTGCATGGAAGATTATGAAGACCCAAGATTGCATTTGTATGATTATAGGCTCACTATTATGCTTGAAAGGACAATCCAAACCTTTAGAGCATTCCAAACTCACAAAGATCAAGTCGTTGGGACCAAAAAGAACATAAACTAGCCCTAAATCAAGATCTAACAAACGAGACATCAAGATCTGAACTTTATACCTTAAAATGATGTTCCAAGATGTCAAGAGTCCAAATCTACAAGCTCAAGAGCAACCACAATACTCCAAAGATCTTCCTTCTCTTATCAAGAACACTAAATTATACCAAAAAGATGAACCAATGCTTCAAACTCTCATACACACTTAAGGTTTTCGAAATGAGGACGGAGGTTGGAGTGGTGAAGGTTTTTGAGGCGATAATGTTCTTTAAATAGGGTGCAAACCCTAAAAAATAGGGTTTGCTCTCTGCCGCCAAACACTTGCCGTCCATCATAGAACACCTGGCGTTTGAACGCCTAGCGTTCTATGCCAAATGCCTGGCGTTTGGACCAAAATGCCAAAAATTAATACAAGTATACAACAAGGTTAAAAGTGTAAATACCTAGAAACCATGGTGTTACAAATCTCCCCCACTTGAATCAGACTTCGTTCTCTATGTCTCCTATTGCCAACAAGTCTGGGTAGTGCTGATCAGTCGGTGATAGGATTGCCTGTTTATAACTTTAGGTTATGCTTGTTCCGATTACTCAATACCCGAATGTTGCTTGCTTTGTGCTATTTTTAGGAGTTCTCATTAAATTCAACTAACTAGTAAGTGAATATGCTAAGCTACTTATTATTGAAACTAAATAATTTTAGAAGGTTAGGTTTAACTCTATTGCGTAGCTCTTGTCTGAGTCGAACCATTGTAGTGTGGGACCTTTCATTTGAAGAATTATTTGGTGTTGGTAATATGTGGTTGTATTCGTGAGCTAGTTAGAGGATGTTAAAGAGAGTTCCTTCTGCAGCTGATGGCAGAGAATGGTGTGGTGTTTGCCCTAGGAGAGCCTAGGAAGTGGGTTGTTTAGTGAGTACTTGAAGTAACAATTTGAAAAGGTGACTTAGAGGATTAGGGATGATTCTTGAGGAAGGTTTGGATAGGTGTGGAAGGTAGTATTGGGCCCGTACTACTGAAAGCACAAGATCCATACTCGAATCGAGGAGAGTCACAGAGAGTCTAGGAAGCCTATTGGATGAGGATTCATGGGTATGTTCTGATCAGTTGTATGATTGTTTTTCAGAATGGTGATGAACACACAAGGAGGAAGTTCTGGTTCTGGTTCAAGGTCAGGTGCAAGTGTTAAGCTAATCAATGAGCGGATGTGGGAGTTTATCTTGTCGAAGATCACCCGCTGCATTTTGGAGCAGAATCCTATGGTATTCGGTATGGTCAAGGAGGGGTTATAGAGATTTTGGATGAGCATTTGGGCATGTTCCGCACTAAGATTATGGAAATTGTAAGTGCTCACACTCTTTACTTTTGTGAGTTCCGTGCTTTTGGAGCTCCTAAGTTCTTTGGGGAGAAGGAACCTATTGCTAGTAGGAGGTGGTTAGCAGACATGGTGAATGCTTTTTAGACGAGTTTCTGCTATGAGGGGTCGAATGTTAGATTTGCTTACTATCATCTGAAAGACAAAGCTCGAGATTGGTGGGAGGAGGTAGACTTCGCTTTGTGAGGAGAAGCCCTGGAGACAATGACTTGGGATGAGTTTGTAATCTAGTTTAGAGCAGAGTTTGCATCGACTATTGAGGTACAACAGTTGGCGAGGAAGTTTCAGGACCTTCGTCAAACTACTGAGACGGTGGCAGAGATCACTGCCAAGTTCCAAGAGAGGGCTTTGTTGGTTACGCAGCATGCAGCAGACGAGGAGATGAAGAAGGTAAGTTATCATGATATGGTGAGGGATGACATCAGGGAGTTCGTGAGTATGGCAGGGTGCAAGCACCTGAATGATATGATTGCTAGAGCTTGAGAACAGGAGATTGATTTGGAGGCAGAGCAAGTGCTGGCAGATGGGGGTCATGCGAAGAGACCCAAGACTTCAAACCAACGGTTGAGGGGCCAACAGGGCCGAGGTCAGTGCAACACGTGTGGGAAGCAACACGATGGGGTATGTCGATCTAGAGGTATGGGTTGCTACAAGTGTGGCAGGATTGGTCATGCCAGCAGATATTTTCCCCAGGGGACGAGCTCGTTATGTTTTCACTGCAACCAAGTGGGCCATAAGAAGGTTGATTGTCCGAAGTTGATGAGAGTAGCGGTGAGGGCACCTGCTCCAGCCACTCTGAGGATTACTGATGGTCGCGAGGGTAGAATGGAGGTTCCTATGGTGAGGAGCTGAGCAGTGCAGTCACAGGTCGAGGGGATCTGAGTACCATCAGTTGATGCCGCATATATGTATTGTATTATTTTCCTTCATTCTCTTATTGATTGTGTTTATCATAATATGTTTATTTATGAGATGCTATGTGGGGTGTATCTAAGTCTCCACCTGGGATTATAGTTTTCTTCATGATGGTATAGACATTTTATCTTGAGAATCTGCATATGCCATTTTACATGCTGAGAACCGTGTTTAGGGGATGTTTGGGTGAGCCAGAGTTGGATTGCAATGTGGGAGGCATTAGCTATTGTTGGAACAAGCTTGAAGTGAGAGCAAATCAGCAGTCGATTCAATCTTTGGTAGTTTCAACAAGGATTTCACGAGGTGGACATATTGGGTTTGGATGCATGGTGTGTAGGAGTTCATCTGGGTTTCAAAGCATAACCCAAACACATAGTTAGGGGTATATTCAGATACAGGTTCGACTTAAGATGATTATGGTTGGATTGGTAGTTGAGCGGTAAGACCATATGCGGTGACCATGGAAAGTAGTGGTGAAGTGTTGCAAGACTGTGGGGGTGGCCGTAGCATTTACTAAATTGGCAGGCAGTATAATAATTTTGTAAGACTGTAGGGTGACCGTAGCATTCAATCAAATGGAAAGTAGTGGTAAAAGTGTTGTAAGACTGCGGGGTGGCCGTAGCATTCACTAGGTTGGCAGGTAGTGTGGTAGTGTTGTAAGACTGTGGGGTGACCCATAACGTTAACCTGGTTCTTGAGCAGTTGTGAGAGCATGATAAATTTATGGTTGTCCCGTAGTTCCTCTAGGTAGGATTAGACCATGGTAGGCCAGGTCGTGAGACTATGGGAAGGCCACAACATTCATCGAATTAAGGAAGGTTGTGGGTCGTATGAGGTCGGTTGTGATATAAAAGGACAGTTGGGCATGTAGCATTCACATATAGCAAAGTGGATTTGGTTACATTAGGTTTGATGGTTGGTTATGTTCGTTTAGATCGGGAGGGCTGATAGAGCCATTATGGCATGCAAGATAGGTCAGCTCATGCCATACCCACCCTCGTTCGGAGGTCACGTGGTGTGACTGTGTGTGGCTATTAGTCTCAACAACCGATTGGAAATTCAGTATATTGGTTAATTGGTAGGTAAACGTGAGACTAGGGAGGTCTCGGTGACATATCGAGTGTAATTATGGGGCAACTAGATGAGCATGATATGGTACTAGTGATTGGGACTCGTGTATGGAGTCGCTTATTATTCAGTGAATATGTTAAGGCACTTGCTATATAGGTTAAATAATCTCAGAGTAATTGATTTGACCCTACTGCGTAGCTCTCGTTTGTGTCTAACCATTGTGGAGATGATTCATTTACTCGAAGGATTATTTAATCCTTCTGTCAAGTTAAAAGTTTTCAGCAACAATGAATGGTTAGTGAATTTGTTTCCCAATGGAAACAACTAGTTAATCCAGGGGTTAGAAGAGTTATGATCAGTTTTGGAATGCTGTTGTATCCTTGAGTCGACTTCTCAGTTTGAATTGGGGTTGTGGGAGTATCGCTTTAGGTGTCTGACATTTCTGGAAGGTAGTAAGGAATGATTTCAATGACGAAATCTAATTTAAATAGGGAAGAGTTGTAACACCCTGTTTTGAATCGTTGCTTAATTTGGGGCCGTGACCCGAAGATCAGTTTCATAAGGCTTCGAGGCTTGGGGGAAGGAAAGATTTAGGCCCCTTTGGATGTAAGTAATGTTGATTAGATGATTCGAGAGTTCGGCTGGTGCTTTAGAGCCCATCAGTATAGCCGTAAAGTGATAGTTTGGGCCTTTTATGAATTTTGGGTTTAGGTTCGGAAGTTTTAAGGCACAGGAGAGTTGATAGGATTGTGGAGCTTATCGTTACCTTTCCTTGGATATAAAGATCGTTGAAAATAAAGTCGGAACGAAGAAGTTATGACCGTTTGAAGTTAGGAGGGTTTTGGGGCTTAGGATAATACACAGAGTGTACTCTTTGAGTATGCAGCGCGTATTGGTGGTCTTAGTCGCAGGTAACTTTCGAGTACGCCAGGCGTACTCAGGAGTATGCAGGGCATACTCCAACCAACTAAAAACCCCAATCTTTATGTTTTTACCCTTATTTAAGCGCATTATGTCCATTGGGCCTTGCCTCTTATCAACCTCCATACCTTCTAAACCCTAATCTTGACCCTTAGGCACAATCTTAGTGTTCTCGTGCTCTTGTGAAGAATCTTAGTGTTTTCTTGTGTATTTTGAAGAGATAGAAGGTTATTGAAGATTCATCACTTGGAGTGAAGCTTAGAGATATAGAGTTGTCAGTTCTACAATCTATTGAAGGTAATAAGTTCTTATATTGACATCTCTTTGTGTAGATCTAGTGTGGGATGATTTATGGCATATTTTGGTCTCTCTGGTTTGTCCTTATGAGAAAGAGTTGCTCCAGGAGTTTGGTCACTAGATCTGGACGTTTTAGAGGTCCCAAATGCATAAAAATGTCATATTGATGGTTGTTATCCTCCCTTGCACGTGTATTAGATCCTTTGTTGAAGTTGTGAAGCTAGGGATTAGATTTGGGACCCATTGATCAGTGAAAAAGCTCAAAGTTAATGACTTTATGTATTAAGTCATATTTTGGAACTAGTTATGTGCATTGGACGTATAGGCTTAAAGGTTTAATACATTTTCTAGATGAATTAAGAACAGAGCGCGTACGCGAGTATTAACCATACTCCATTCGAGATGTTGTACGGACGGAAGTGCAGGACCCCGATATGTTGGGGTGAAGTTAGACAGAGGGTCATGGGGAGCACTGAGGTGGTGCTCAAGACGACTGAGAGAATCCAGCAGGTTCGAAGCAGGCTTCAGACTGCGCAGAGTCGACAGAAAAGTTACGCCGACAAGCGTCGATCAGACCTGGAGTTCCAGGTCGGGGATATGGTTCTCCTGAAAGTGTCTCCTTGGAAAGGCGTCATTCGATTCAGGAAGCGGGGCAAGTTGGGCCTGAGATACATTGGTCCGTTCAAGGTTGTAGCCCGGGTGGGCAAGGTGGCATATAGGCTAGATCTGCCAGCCGAGCTCATTCAGATCCACAACACCTTCCATGTCTCCCAGCTACGGAAGTGCCTAGTGGATGGCTCAGCAGTGGTGCCGCTAGAGGATATACAGGTTGATGACAACCTGAATTACATTAAGCGCCCAGTCGCAATCCTCGACCAGAAGTCGAAGGATCTGAGGAACAAGAGGGTGGAATTAGTGAAGGTGCAATGGCAGCACCGAAAGGGTTCAGAATGGACTTGGGAGCCGGTGGAAGAAATGATGGAGCATTACCCCAAGCTGTTTCAGGATCGAGCAGCAGACTTCGAGGACGAAGTCTAAAATAAGTGGGGGAGATTTGTAGCACCTGGTTCCTGGTATGTAAAAATTTATCTAAGTGTTTTGCATTTTTTTAGCCTTGGACTCGGCAAGTTGTAGGCCCGACTCGCCGAGTAGAGACGGGGTATGGAGCATGTTTTAGTTGGCGACTCGGCGAGTCCATATTCTGGACTTGGCGAGTCCCCGCTGTCTGATGAAACCCTAAATTTCAAGGGTTTGCACCCTATTTAAGTCATCTTATGCGCCCCCAAGCTCTCCCCCTTCACCCTCAGAGCTCCCTATATCGTCCAACCCTTGTTCCTTGTGAGATTGAAGTGCTTTGGTGTGTTTTCCTGAAGATTTTGAGAGAAAAGGAGAGTAGATCAAGAAGAGAAGAAGGAGGCCAGACATATTGGTGTTATTTCAGTGATTTCCTTGAGGTATAACTCAGTTTCCCTCTGTTTTCATGCTTATAGTCCCTTATAGCTCCATTAAAGTCCTTCTTGAGCCACAAGCTTGATTATGAATTAGGGTTTGTAACAAGTTGATTAACCTTTAGATCTAGGCATGATTGAGCTCAAGGAGCTCGGATCTACTGCCTTTATGGAGCCATATTGCATGAAAGCCCTAGATCTACTCTTTTAGTGCATTTTGAGCCCTAAAACCTTCATTGGTGTTTATTTACACGTAAAGTTGGAAACTTTACGTGTTAAGAAAGCCCTAGAAACCCAGATCTATGAATGGCATGAGATGGATTCAAGCAAAATCGAGTATATAGTATTTGCATGTGAAAGACTCGGCGAGTCGTTCATCGGACTCGGCGGGTCGAGTCACGAGTCCCCGAGTTTTCCCCCTTTTCGTGTTTGCTGGGTGGAGTAGTGAGTCATGGGGTGTGACTCAGTGGGTCGGAAACTAGACTCACTCATGAAGGAACTTGGCGAGTCAATGCCCTGACTCGGCGAGTTCAAGGCAATCTTCTTGCCTCAAGAACAGACTCGACGAGTTGTTCATACAACTCGGCGAGTCTCAGCATAGAATGTTCTTCGGATGAAGATGAACTCGACGAGTTGTTCATACAACTCGGCGAGTAGGATGAAGGACTATTGGACTTTGGTTTAGAAGGAAAACTCGTCGAGTCAATGCCTAACTCAACAAGTAGAGACGGGATTATGGTCAATCGAATGGATAGGGACTCGGCGAGTTGGCAAGCCAACTCGGCGAGTCGGGTCAACTGGAAGTTGACTTTGACTTTGACTCTTGGTTTGGTTAAGGGTAAATGGTCATTTTACCCTGAGGTCGGTTAGCAATATTTGACTGAGTGTTTTGTGGGGATTATAGCCGGAGGATTTCCAGGGCAGCAACAGCAAAAGGCATTCAGTTCCCACGCAGATCAGCAGCTACTTTGAGGTGAGTTACCCTCTAGTAGTGGTGGGTCTATGGCCACAATGTCGGCCCACCAGTAGGAGTTGTATGATAGATGATCGTCTCTGTGATATTCATCTAGGGTTGCTATTACCTGTGATATGTTATTGTGCTAGTATGATATGATGCTATGTGCTAGTAATAGTAAGGGGAGATAGTCCCCCAGATTACCAGTCGATAGGGCCGAAGGGGCGGTCATGCCCAACCATGCTAGATAGATTATGTGATATATGTGTTATGTGGTAGTAGTAGGGGGTGAAATAGTCCCCAGTACCCGGTCGAGAGGACAGAAGGGGAGACCAGCACCCAGATATGCTAGTCAGTATCTGGTCGAGAGGACCGAAGGGGAGGCAAGCTCCCAGATATATTGGTCAGTATCCGGTCGAGAGGACCGAAGGGGAGGCCAGCTCCCAGATATACTAGACAGTATCCGGTCGAGAGGACCGAAGGGTTAGGTCGGGCACCCATATATGCCTGACCATATATGTATGTTATGCGATTGTATGGTATGTGGTATGTTGGGGGAACTCACTAAGCTTCGTGCTTACAGTTTTCAGTTTTGGTTTCAGGTATCTCTTCTTCGAAGGGGAAGGAGCTGGCATGGTAGCGGCACATCACACACATGCCTTGTATTCCGCACTATGAGATCTTCCTGGGGATTCGTACTCTAACATTATTATGTTTTATAAAAATGTTTTCCAGACATGCGATATCTTTTATGAAATGATATGATCAGTGAACGTTTTATTTCTAATGTTTTGCTAAGTATATGTTTTAAAAATGAAATTTTTGGCTCGTATTTTTGGGACGTTACAGAAACCCCTAAGAAGCCTCTTGGACCGAAAATAGCCTTATAGGACCGAAGTCCCTATTAGAACCGAAACTATGAAGAACCGAAAGTAATATGTCCGAAGCCGAAGATCAGAGGACCGAAACTGCATAGGCCGAAACTTCAGACAGGACCGAACCTCGCAGACCGAACCGAGCCTCGCCTTCGCTTCTAGTTCTACCTCCGCCTTCGCTTCTTTCCTTCTCGCCTGCGAGATTGCTCGACTCTCACCCTCAACCGAAACCACCTTCGATTCTCAACCCCTGAAGACCGAACCCTCGGCTCCAAATCCGAAATTTCGCAGACTTCGCCCTTTTTCCCGGTTTTCGACCACTTTCGCGTTTTAAGCCCGTTTTTCATGATTTTGACGTGGGATTTTCACCCAAACTCGTAGTTTGGCGTATGAGACCCTATATAACCATATTTTAATCATTTTTGGAGGAAAAATAATTGTCTAAGAATAAAATCTAGTGGGTAATATTTTGACGTGGAGTGTTGACTTTACCTTAATGTATGACACAAGCAACCCTCCACACCCACTCCAGGGCCATACTCAGTCACTATTCCTCCATACTTAGTCAACTAGTTGTCCTTTCAAAGGCTGGAAGTTCTTATCTCTCCTCCCATATTTTTCACTCTTTCTCAAGAAGAACAAACACACCTCTCTCACTTTCTCTCTCTCTCTCTCTCTCTCAAACTCGAGACTCCAAGGCTGTGATTGAGCTTCTCACTCACTTTTGGTAAGTATTTCCATCCTACACTTGAATATCTTACATCCTTTCACTCAAAACATGGATTCCTCACACAAATATCATCATATTTGTTCATAGAACCTTCAAATCTTCAAGCATCTCCCAAGTGTTATTGACTTGGAAACTCCTTTTCTTCATCATCCATCCACTGAAAACACTCAAGGTAAGTTCATACCCCCACATTTTCATGTTTTCTTCAAGTTTTAAGGGGAGAATACAAGTTAAAACACCAACAATTTAACTAAACTCAAACATCAGCTTTCCATCAAGAAAGTTTAGTTCCATTCACAGACTGTTTTGAACATCTTAAACTTTTTAGTTTTCAAAACTGTATTATATGCAAATAGTTCAGGTTTTTGCCTTTAAAATGAATACTTGCACATATTCACACGATTTTTCTACAATTGATGGTGATTTTTACAAAACTGCCTATCACTGTAGCTACGAATTCGGACCAGTCTGTGAATATGAACGTTTTGACACTAGTTAGAGACTTCTAAAAATCATAATAAAATTTAAGAACAAACTAGACACATTTTCTAAACTCTCAGAGTTTACGGATTTAGTTTTCTACTTTGTATGATTTCTCTGTGATTTTTCCAAAACAGTGTAGAAATGTTAGAAACAAGTTAGCAACTTATAACTTTCATCACACTTTGTAACATGTTGAGCAAAGTGTTCATCTTTGAGGATTTCATATTTTACATGTGTTTCCTGTTGTGGTATAATTATATAACAGAAAATACTCACTGATTTGTAAGAATCCTCTATCTTTACCAATAGTACAAGACAAGGCATGATAAACATAGTTATATTTTTGCTATACATTCAACTTACATAGAAAAGGGTTCTTTTACATTACAAACGTTTTGGATAAACTATAATAGGTATAGTTTATGTTTCGTATACATTACAAACACTTATGATAAACTATAGTAAGTATAGTTTATGTTTCATATACATTATAAACAATTATGTTAAACTATAATAGGTATAGTTTATGTTTCATTTACATTTCAAACTCATTACCAAAGGTTTTCAGTTCATTTAAACGGGGTGCGAATACAAAGTACCGAGTTTATACAAAAAGGGGTTTTCAGTTCAGTTCACGTAAATATGTTAATGAATAAATTTGCGAGACATTCGCTTCACGTTACTTCCAAAGTAACGAAATCAAAAGTCCTGTAAATTGTAACCAGAGTCTCTTGTAGGGACAGCGTGATAGTTGTGTATAGATCTATATTAGGTCTGACAAACCCACACCTGAGCTGCATATAACAGCTAGACCGTCAGGTCTGGGGTGACAAGTGTCATTTAACTTTGTGACGCCTGAAGAACGTCGTATTACGAGGCCGTCTAAGTCATAATATGGTTATAATAACTCACATGGGGCATTAACAAAACATAAGATTTACGGGTTTTACTTCCAATTAAACGAGTTTATGTCGATTTAAACTTGCATAAATTATTTAAGTATGGTAAAATACTTGTACATTTCGGTCTTGACTTCTAAGAGTACAATACATTTAATAAGGGAAGTATTGGATTTTTTTTGGAACAAGCATTACTTTTACAAGGAAAGAAATTCAAACACCGCGTTCAAAAGCTTATGAACTCACCAACTTAATTGTTGACACTTTTTCAAAACTACTTGTATTCTTTGGAAATCAGTGAACCAGATAAATAACAACTTTTGAGGATGGGACGCTCAGACCTCAAACATTTCATTTTGTCATCATTATGTAATTGATTTTGAAATATGTGAACACATACTACATTGTAACTTTTTCAATTATATTTATGATGGTTGTATTTACTTTGAGCAATATTACACTCGTTGTTATGATACTAAACATGAAGTCCGCCACCCCGGACGTTTCCGCCATCCTTGGTTTGGGGGTGTGACTGTAAGACCTAGGGTTTTGGCCCCGACCTGGCAAGGAAATACCATAATATGGCTCGTAGCATAATGACAAGACTATGGTTGACACATAACATTCTCTATTGTATATATGGTATGTGGTACTTTGGGAAACTCACAAAGCTTTGTGCTTACGGTTTGTTGTTTATGGTTTCAGGTACTTCTAGTACAAAAGGGAAGGGTTCGACATGACTGCATTCCATCCACCCATGTTTCCACAACTTTATGATTTGGGATTGTACTCTGATAACTGTTTCATCTTAATGATCTTTTGAATGATTGGAAATACTAAATGGGGTTTTATGGTTGAATTAGAAATGAAAATTTTATCTTACATTTTTTTTGAGATGTTACAAATGTTTACAGTGAATTCATAACCTGTAGTAACTCGTAACACCCTATTTTTCATAAAACAAGATACAATGGTTTTAAAACATCTTATAACAATTAATTTATAATTTAAAAAATCTAGTCTTGCAGTAACTAAACAAACGACTTTAAATTTTATTTCAAAACATATTTCCAATAGGCATTAGAATCGATATAGAGAATGTAACACCCGGTTTTGAAAGTGCTTCATTGCTGGGGACTACGGCCCAATCATCAGTTGCCATAGGGTTTAGGGCTTTAGAAAAGGAAGGATTTAGCCCATTTTGGATGTAGTTGACATGGTTAAGTGATCCAAGTGTGTGATTGTGTCTTCAGAGGCCAGGGGTATAATCGAAATTTGAGATTTCGACCTTTTATGGATTTTGGGTTCTTGTTCGGGAAGTTTTTAGACAAGGGTGAGTTACTAGAAGCATAGGGTTTCTCGTCACCTTTCTGTGGGTATAAAGTTCGTCGGAAACAGACTTAGAATGAGGGAGTTATGGTACTTTAAAGGTTTTGGCAAAATTAGCCCCTAATGGAAATACTTGGTAGATCAGCCCCATGCATGCAAGGATGTGTGCACTTGTTCAGCTGGGTACGCCCAACACATGAAGGAGGATGATCGTCGGGTGGTCATTGAGTACGCCGGGCGTACAAAAGGGTACGCGTGGCATAGTCCCTTCAGACCAAAACCTTAATATCTCGCCTTGTGACATATATAAGAAACATTATATCCTTCCTTGGGTCATTTCAGATCAACCTCCACCCCTTTAAGCATCATAGAAACCCTAGAGTGCCTTGAGTGAGCTTTTGGAGCTTGGAAAAGAGTGTTCATGGTGGTTTGTGTAAGAGAAGAAGAAAGTTGATGACTCATTTCCTGGAGGAAGCTTGTAGATCTAGAAAGTTCTCACCTTTTTCAATCCATTGGAGGTAAAAAGCTTTGATCTTGTCTTCTCATTTCATAGATCCTCTTTTAGGGTTGTTCTTAACCATTTTAGCATCTTTTGGGTGGATCTTGTGAGCTCTAGTTGTTTTCAGAAGTTGATATTGTGGATTCGGACGTTTTAACAGCCCTAAAGGCATAAAAATGTAATCTTTATGATTTATTTGGGTTCATGCATTTGTTAAGACCTCTCATTAAGCTCTTTTAAGATCCAGAGTCCCATTAAGCCATGCATGTTAGTAAAGTTGCCAAATTTACTTAAAAAGTCACCTTTAGGAGTCAGACTAGAGAGTTGGAGCAAGGGCTGAAGTGGTTAGGTACTTATTGGAAAAGTTTGGAATTTAGAGGAGTACGCTGGGCATACCCAATTGGTACGCTGCGCGTACTAACCCAAAGGGGTGTATGCTGGGCGTACCAGCTGAGTACGAGGGGCGTATTCAACTAGATTGGGTTTTCTTGGATTATTGACTTTTTGGGCTTTGGACCGTGGACCAGGAGTTGACTAGGGTTGACCATTCAGTATTTCAGGCCTTTTTGGATATTGGGCCTTCTTGGATTAGGTCAATTATGGATTGGGACTTATTGGGCATCATGGTCCATTTCGGGTTTGAGCTATTATTTGGGTTTGTGGATTGTTGGACCAGCCAAGGAGGTATGTTTGGATTGGGTATAAGTTATTGGGCTTTAGGGTAAGGCCCATGCAAGGGTTTGGGCCCAATTTGGAAAATTGGGCCATTAATGGGCTTTATGAATTTTGGACTTTTGGACTCGTATGTTTTTGGGCTTGGGCCTTAGTTATGAATTTTGTTGGGCCAGGGGTAAAATTGTCATTTTACCCTAAATATGGATTATGGATCATGAGTTGGGACCTAATTGCTAACTGGGTGATGTTTTGGTATTGATATCTCGAAGAGTTGCCAGGACAGCAACTAAGGATTTCTTGCACGGAACTTCAGCAGTATGAGGTTAGTTACCTTCCTGTATGAGTGGGTCGAAGGCACCAATGCCGGCCCACTAGTAGTTGTTGTAGTAGAGATGATTGTCTTTGTGATAATTGTCTAACTTGCCACTATCTATTATGTTTTATGTGCTTACTTGTTACGATATTATGTGGTAATAGTAAGGGTGAAATAGACCCAGTATCCAGTTGAAATAGACCGAAGGGGAGGCCGACACCCAAATATGCTCGACAGTATCTAGTTGAAATAGACTGAATGGGAGGCCAACACCCAAATATACTCGACAGTTTCCGGTTGAAATAGACCGAAGGGGAGGCCGACACCCAGATATGCTTGGCAATGCATTTGTTGTATGGTATGTGGTATGATGGGGAAACTCACTAAGCTTTATGCTTACGGTTTTCAGTTTTGGTTTTAGGTACCTCTTCTTTGAAGGGAAAGGAGTCGACATGATTGCAACGCATCACACCATAGTTTCCGCACATGAGATCTTTGGGAGTTATACTCTGATGTTGTTTTACTATGACATGTTTTGACTAGTGACATATTGGGTTTTGATATGGTTGATATTATGAATGTTTTTGAACTAATGGTTTTGTAACTCCTTAATTAAAAATGAAATTTTGGGATGTTACAGAGAAAACCATAGTAAGAAGTGAATACATACATACGATAAAAACTATGTTTGATTTTTATCCTTCAAAAGTTCATTGCTAAAGGCCACGACCTTCTAATCCTTCACACCTGAACCTGAGATACATGACTTAAAATAAAACATATACCAAACAACATTATTTGGTGAGCAATATGGGTTTAGATCCAAACATTTACAACATTTACTAAAACTTTCCCTTTCACAAACTTTCATAACTTTACAAATATTTAGTAAAGCTATCATTTTCATAAACTTTAATACTTTAAAACAATTCACTAACTATGCAATGCATGTTCTCAAATAATGCAGTCTTATGAGTTTCACCCCATTTCACTATTCATTTTCATTACCTTTTTAGGATATTCTCCCATTTCATTACTTACTTTGGGATGTTCTCTCATTTCGTAGCTTACTTTGTGATGATCTCCCTTTTCATAGCTTACTTTGGCATGGTCTCCCATTTCATAGCTTCGGTTCGTTAAGGATCAGGTCTGTTGTGTGACTTTAATACCGACCACCACAAGAGAACAAATCATATTGTTATCGACTCATCAAAGACTCCTACTTCACAAAGAGAGGTACCATCCGATTATAGTTTAGCTAATCTTCTTAGGGGGGTATCCTATGCTAGTCAAATTTTACTTTTACATCACTATGCAATTCACTCAATAATGCAGGATCACACTTTTCTTCTCAAGATTCAATCACACACAATGCCATGCTTTGTATAAATATAACTCATATCTTGGTTTATAAACAAAATAAGTTAAAGATAAATGTAAACATAAATGTAAGAACAAGAACATAATAATATACGAGGAAGACCCTTAATCCTTTATGATCTCTGGCATAAAACCTTGGGAGATGACTAATGTCCCTTTGCCTTTAGAACTTTTATTTAGAAATAAGCAAAAATGTTACAAGTACAAATTGATCGTGAATAGTATGATTCAGAGGTAGTGAGAGTGACCAAGTGTATGTGTGTTATTAGTAGTGAACGTGTGTGAAATGATCTCGACTCCTATATTTATATATTTGATATCTAACTAACTTCTTTAAAAATCTGAGATTTTTCCTATTGTTCCTCGACCAGGTATTTCGAGGAGACTCAATGTCTTTTCTTGTTGACAACATGCTTAGTTGACTTAGTCTATACCTTGTGAGATAAGATTTTAGTCACACACAAGAAATACAATCGCAATCCCAAGATGTTGGCTTGTTCAAAATCTTGGATGGTTCAAGATGTTAGCACAAGTTCAAGATGTTAGGCATAATAGAATAAAGTTATGAAAATATCACCCATAACACATGGATATACCATAAAAGCTTGACTAAAGAAAGAGATGACACATTATTCCACTTCTATAATTTAAATCTTGTATTTCTTGTATTTGCTCCTCAAAATCGACCTCAGAACCTCAAAATCGTTGTGGGAACGTTTTGGAACTGATATGGGAAGAAAGATGATAAAAATAACCGACTCAAGGCCTGATAAACACTTCCTCTATTATCGGTTACGCATCACATAACTTATATTAACAAACCACCTTTTATTAAGTTGCGTCATGTAAAGCATAACACATACACATCATGTTGTTCACCCTTCCAGATCAACATCGTACTTTCATACACACCGTGTAGCACTTTTGCTATGCACCAGATAACTCATAGTAGGATACCCTTACCTGTTATAGCATTATGCTTCACTGTTTTATGTCAAAAACCTTCTACATGTCGCATACTACAAGGTTACATGTTTATTTCGTGTCGGGTTGACGTTTTGCGTCAGTTTTTGTCGTTTGTATGTATACATGTGTCGGGAGAAACACGGCCCTTTTTAAACTTCTATCGAAATTCAACATAACTTGCATCGAGACACTTTTTGTTCTCAATTTTCATCAAAAACAAAATTACACTTTTATTATCGGTGAAACAAAGAGTAAGCCCCTAACTATCATAACTAACCAAGACAAAGAACAATATACACAATCTACACACCTTTATCTATCATACTTGTACATGTACGTGGTAGGATCCAATTACTGGCATGACAGCGAAGCTACTGACATAGGATAAGGGTAGGTATTTGCATATTGGAAAGAGATAGTTTGACCAGGGCTAATAGGGTTTCCGTTATTAACTAGGCAGTCGTTGTAAGATATTCGTTTAAACATGTTTGGGTTGATCAGCCTGGCTGAGCTAAACCACCCACAACTCAGGTGAATGTCTGAGATTATACAACTTCCTGACATGCATATGTTTTGAATTATTACAGTGTATGTTGGAATGCCACTAGGAAGAGGAGGGGTCTGCCCTTGCGATATGTAGATGTTATCCGCTGAGCAGTACTGTGGCTGTATACGGTCATCATCACCATCACCATCACCACCACTACCACCATCACCATCACCATAACCATCATCACCACCACCAATATCGTAATCTGATGATAACAGAAAAAGGCATACAAAAAAAGTGAAAAGTTTAAAAATTATCATCCTTGTTTAAGAATTAATATACTGTTGTTTACCTGCAGGTAATGCCAACAGCCTCCTATTGGTAGCAGTCATGAATTGGTTCTTGGAAAAGGCATGTTCTCTACTCCTTAAACATTGCCCTTGGAAAAGATGATTTCTTGAAAACATTACAAGGACTGTTGCACATTAATTCCTCATATTTAGAATCTTATATCGTAATGTTCACCAAATTAAATCAAACTAATAAACTGCATGCATGCATTGCTTGGAGATATGTGCCCATATTAGATACTGCATTACCATTTAGCATTCAGAAACAGTGACTGTCTTTCATGATAAGAGTTTTCGCCAACCATTAATTAGTTTCAACATCATAAGAAGAATCATGACAAGAACACATACTATACATATCTTTCTTTCCTAATTAAAGATGCATTTACTATATATATTCTAGGATACTTACAACCCCTGTTCTAAAACGAATGGAGTAGGTTAAAAAACTTTTTATTCTGAACTAGATATAGAACAATTTTTTATGAAACTTTTTGTGAAAAGTATACATACCAAAGAGTACAGCAACAATACCAAAAGCCATGCAAGATTTCCTGTATGAAATATCCATGTCTTGCATATATATGGGATCGGATCAGCATGTACCTACAAACCAATTATGTAGATACATTGTATATGGATGCCAAGAATATATAAGCTATAAAACAAAGACCACTTATCAAATCGTTCTCTTAGGAGATGAAGTACAAGCTACTTGCCTATATATGGCAAAGATCAAATGTTCCGGAGAACTAAACAGTTAAAAACAAATAGAAAACGAGAGATAAACAGCTACGATGTGAAAGCGTAGTACCTCTTTAAAGCATCTTGTACCTGTAATAACTCGATGGAGTGGCCAAGTTGTGAGTGAGAGATTATCAAACTGTGGCATTTGTACTTGACTGAGTGCTATGTGACTCATATATATATATATATATATATATATATATATATATATATATATATATATATATATATATATATATATATATATATATATATATATATATATATATATATATATAGCTAGCTTTCCATGAACCAATAGACCTTGATCACTTTACAAGCATTTACAAACCACAGCTGCCATTCGTTGGCAATTATGATATTTATATATATATTTTCTTTTGTAATAAATAGATAGCACCTCAACTGTCAACCCACATTTTATTAATTTACCATCATTCTGGAGGGGCCGGTTAGTCTGATATTTTTTAAAAATTAATTTGCATAGTTATTGATAATATAATGAAGATAAAAACCTTGGGGACCATGGCCACCAATGGCCCCTGTATCACTAGTGATATGTTTTATAAGTTAACAATTTTCAATACATTGGAAAGATGAAGCTATCTCTCTACTCTCTATACAAATTCCAACCTCACCAATTTTGAGTATTAATCATAATGAAGACAGCATAGTAAATATGAAGAGATGGCATGCGTTTATTCAAACAGGTAACAGAATCTTAAGCTCTTCCCTATGAGTTTGTTTTTAGTCTAATTTGTTAAAATTATACATACTTGTTTAATTATTATATCAATCTTTAATAAATGAAAGTTCTTTTTTGCCACATGTCTTTTTCTCATATATTTTGCCACATGGTTTTTTTTTGGGTTTTTTTTTTTTTTTTTTTTGGGTTTTTTTTTTCATTTGTCATTTTTTTAGATTTTTCTTTCTTACATTAAATTTTCAGAATTTACGGTTATATATAAAGAATGTCTCATTCTACTATGATTTTGTTAATTTGAGAATAAATTTATATAAATGTTACAAACTCATTGATTTACTTTCTTTTTTTTAATTACTCTATAAAATGTTTAATGTTTACATATTGATTTAAACTAGAAAAGGTTCCCCGGCGTTGTCGGGGTCGGAAGATATTGCTTTGTAAAGTAAAGTAGCATGTTGAATTGTATTGAGATAATATAGTAAAGGAAGATAAACAATGTCATTTAATTACATAAGTAAAGAAATCTAAATCATTATTTCTTGCAATAAATGAGGAAAATAAAGAAATGGTCTCACAAATTGAACTTTATTGCCATGTATGGCAGCGACCGGAAAACCAATCCGGAAAATATAGACCGTTGTTTTTTGTCCGTTAATGTGAGGGTAATTTGGTCTTTTAAGATAGTAGGGACTGAATTTGTGACGACGGGTAAACCATATGGACCATTTATGTAATTTTGGCGGTGGTGGTGGTGGTGGTGATGACAGCTAGTGAGTGACTTTATGGTATTGGGTGAACATTTTCTAATAAATAAAACATTAATTTAAAACCAAAAAGAGAAATATAAATTAATAAAAAAATCGGATTAGGAGTAAAAGAGTGATTTCGGTTTCCATCGTTGTCCTCAATGTGTTAAATCTGGTAAACCACAAGGACCAATCGTGTAATTTTGTGTAACAATAATAATAATAATAATAATAATAATAATAATAATAATAATAATAATAATAATGATGATGGACCATTTCTGCCAAAAGACTAAATACTAATAATATGTAATAAAATACGAGGGTTATAAAAAATTTAAACGAAAGTGAAAGGGTTGTTTGTGAACAAAAGCATAAAGGTGAAGGGTCAATGTTGTAAGTAGTTTTTTTAAAACCAACATAAGTTGGAGGACCAAAAGTGACAAAAATAATTGACAAAAAAAGAGGAGCAAACATACATAACCTTAGGGACCAATCTTGCCAAACACTTAGGAAGTTTACTATTCCTAACTTTCATATCTTTAATATATATATATATATATATATATATATATATATATATATATATATATATTAATTTTTTATTTTTAATAATATACGAGTTTCATAACTAGTATTCTATAGAAAAAATTTTATATAGAAAAATAAAGTTGTAAAATATAAATAAAATTTTTAAAGAATATAACGATACGATAACATATTGTGCAAATTAAAATTGCCATCCTTTTGCAAAAAAACAAAGATACACTGTTTTTCAGAAACAAATCTCTTAATACATGACCCACACGCAATTCCTTAGATACTTATTTAATTCATTCCTCCTATTACAAGCTACTTATTTGGCCTATGCAAATCTTCCATATGCGCCTTATGTTGTAATAACTTGTAAAACAAGAGATAATAATTCCAGAAATTCCGATTACGAAACTTAAATCAATCATGCAAGCCATCGGAACTAAAACCAACTTCACACACACATAGACATATACATATACATATATATATATATATACATATATATATATATATATATATATATATATATATATATATATATATATGATTGCTCTTTGATATACGTTGATAGATAGCTAGGGGTGAGGGAGATAGAAAGCGAGATGAGTTTGAGTTCACTATTACATTATGCTTGGAGTGTGATTCTATTGGGGGAACATAATTATGGAGGATTGAATGCTTCAAACAATGATTCCAAAGAAAAACAAAAAACATCATCAGGCTTTCAAATGCCACTGCATTACCCTCGTTACCAGAAGGTTGATTATGAGAAGATGGAGGAGTGGAGACTGGATTTGCTTCTTCAGCAATATGGTTTGCTATTTGATGGTTTGAGCTTGGAGGAGAAGAGGTGCTATGCGATGGGTACATTCTTGTGGCCTTGTCAACTTTAGATCCATTCTTCTAAAAAGGTTACTTTGAATGGGATTTCAAGACTTTGATGTTCTTGATTCGCTCTCAAAAATAGGCGTTGAATGCCTATATGTGGTATGTTTGATGTAAGATAAATAAATAAGTTAGTATTTGATGATATGGAACCCTCTATGTACCTCGACATATGGATAATATTAGGATTGGTTGTTTAAATACAAGTATCAAACCCGAAGATACGAAGAGTATGAATGAAAAACCTTCACCACTTTTGGGCATATCAACTAAGATATCGATGAACCAGTATGTGCAACTACTGGTACTCCATGGATACTCATGATTATAAGAATTAATACATCTAGTTCGTTTGCATATATAATCATCAATTCATTTCATTTTTTTGGAACCACAAATCTATCTTATTTCTATTAAACTACTCCTAATACCATCTAGATGAGACTTGAACCATCAACCTCAAAGAGAAAAGACAACACTTGATACCGTTAGGTTAGAAGCCCTTTTGTATTAATTTCTTTCATGTAATTATGTAAAAAGTTAACTAATTAAGAACAAAAAAACCATTATTTTCTGCATTGAAATTACAATGAAAACTAATATAATTAAGATGTTCTAATTGCAGTATAAAGTTTAAAATATCGTGTTACCGTAAAAAAGAACAATTTTTTTTGTCTTATGTAAAAAGTTAACATATTTACATAAAAATAAAAGTCTAATATTACAAAAATGGTCCCCGACTTTTGCTAACTTTTATAATTTTATTCCTAAAATGTTTTAACTTGCAAATTTGGTCTTTGTTTTAGACTATCATAACCATGCCAGTGAAACACACCTTGTATGGGTAGTTAGAAACAATCATTTAGAAACAAGTTGAAAACCATTTAAATTAAAATTTCTGCAAATAACATTATAAAACATTAAAATCTTTTAGCAAGAGAGATAAATTGTCAAAAGAGATACAATGACATCATAATGAATATAAGAAACAAAGTAAAATGTATACTATTTAAAACATATAATACATTAGTCTTCTAAAAACACAAGTTCCTTAATTTCCAAATCTACTAAGTTAGCTATTAATACTAAGCTCATGCTTCTTATGGATCCAAAGGGTTATTATCAACTCCTTTATCAACCTAAAAAATTATTAAAAAAATATCATATTAATATGTTTGTAGAGACAATTCTCATGCAAGCCTATTACCCACATATGTATGTATTAATATACATTGAGCACAAGAATATTAGGTTCTGAATGCTATTATTCAACCAACTAAGTAATTAACTTTCAAGTCAATTGCTTTTAAGGAACACTTGGAAATAGATCGTTGAAGATTCAAGAGTACTTTAAGCTAGGGATGAGATTTAGAACCGGGAAACCGGACCGGAACCGGAATTGGACCGGAACCGGAACCGTTAGAACCGGAATATATAAAACCGGTTCCGGTTCTGGGTTTAAAAATTGGCTTTATCCGGGTTCCGGGTAATCTGGGTTTGGGTCCATCGGGTCCGGGTAAACCAGGTCTAAAAACTGGAACCGATGTTTGGAACCGAAACCACTTTTAGGGCCGGAACCGGTTTTTGTGAAACGTTTAAAAGATACATATCTCATTCGTTTCAACTCCGATTGACATGCGGTTTTTTCCAACATGTAGTTTAGAGTTTGTACATGATTTTAGACTATAAAATTTCCATTTTTAGTTTTATATTCATTGACTTACATTGCCCCAAAGTCGAGATATCAAAACTGGAAGTTTTTAGTTTTTTAGTTTTCGGTGAAAGTTTTAAAACATGCATATCTAATTCGTTTGAAGTCGGATTGACATGTGGTTTTTTCTAACTTGTAGTTTACAGTTTGTACATGAGTTTAGACTATAATTTTGTCATTTTTGCTTTAATATTTAATGATTTACAGATATCCGAACTCGGGATATCAAAACTGAAAATTTCCAACTTTTTAGCTATTTGTTTTTGTACTTTGTATTCTGTGAAAATGTTAACACATGCATATCTCATTCGTTTAAAGTCCGATTGACATACAGTTTTTCCCAAAGTGTACTTTAGAGTTTGGACATGATTTTAGACTATAATTTTGTTAATTTTGGTTTCATATTCGATGAGTTACAGTCCCCCAAAGTCGGGATATCAATATGAAAGTTTTCAAAGTTCAACCCACTAAGTAGTAACTAATTATCAAAATATTCCGATTTTTCCGGGTTTTCCGGTTCTAAACCCACTTTATCCGGTTCCAACCTACCCACTTTGATGTTTCCGGGTTTTCCGGTTCTAGACCCACTTTACCTGGTACGGTACCTAGAACCGGTTCTTACATACCGGTCCGGTTTCCGATTCTTCAAAATCTCATTAATCGGTTCCGGGTTTTCCGGGTCCGGGTCCATCCCGTCCGGGTTTGGACCCACTTTCATCCTTATTTTAAGCATAAATAAAGAAAATTACTACTTCTGTGGAAAACATGAAATCTTATCTGATCTTCAATAGGTAGCTTCTTAGTTTTTTTATTCTAAAAAAAGCCTTCATTGAGGACTTGAACATGTAATGACACTCTTTATTCCCATTATTACAAACTGAAAATCAACCATATTGATTTTTCTCCACTGCATCAAGAAAGTTTTTGCAAACTTGTTCCGATAAGAGGCCAAATTAATATGTAAAAAAAACATAGATTCAGTGCAATATTTGGTGCAGACCGTAACAAGATTTTGCGTAAGTGATTGTATGACACTGTTTAGTAGCATCTTTTGAAATGACAACATTTGGTGCTGATCGAAACAACATTTTGCATAAGTTGTGTTGTTAAGATAAGTCCATTTGTCTTTCGGTTAACAATTGAAATTAACTCTGCTACTTTTCAGGTATCCAGTTTACAGAGTGTGCCCATTCTAGCTCATCATTGCCGCAAAACAATGAAATTGTCATAAATTTTAAACTTCTTAATGTACAGACACATGTAGTAAGAAGTTAATGGGGTGTGATCTGGAACACACCTCGTATCATGAAGCTTTGTACAACCTTCAGCTACTTCTTTATGACATGGATGCTGTTCAAATGTAGATGCTTTTCTCCTTTTTGACTTTAAAACAACCATATTCTTTTTAGCCACATCTAGATGCTACAAATAAATGGAAGATACATGTGTAAGATAAACATCGTTGGTACTAGTAATTGGGCCAACAACACTCCCACATTCGTCAAAGCTTACTTAAAAACCATAGTAGTAAGTATATGCATATAATTTACATAAATATCGATAGAAATACATTTGCATTGTTTATCGTTATTAAAATAAAAGGTACCACAAGGTCATCTAAATAATTTTTGTAATAGCATGTGCTATATGGTGCTTATCTGAAACCTAATTACTGAATAGAGTAAGCAAATAGATTAAGATGAAGAATAACAACGCAAAAATCGTAAAAGGAATGATACGGAATCAAGTGTATTACATAATCATAATACATATACATTTGATATTAGATTCCGGACTAAAAACAGTAAAAGTGATGAAACTATGAGACTAACCATTTT
Source organism: Lactuca serriola (assembly GCF_051521515.1). Taxonomy (NCBI): domain Eukaryota; kingdom Viridiplantae; phylum Streptophyta; class Magnoliopsida; order Asterales; family Asteraceae; genus Lactuca; species Lactuca serriola. The sequence continues at coordinate 17,185,397 of NC_136414.1, read as the reverse complement.
GTAACCATCAAGATTTCGATTACCACCATTGTTTTCCTATTGATCCAAATCATCTTCAAAATCTGACATATCACCTTCTTCAAGCATGTAGTCTATCTGGTAATATTAGAAACGACACAAACCCACATCAACTTCAACAAAAAGACACCATTAACATGTTTAAAAATTGAATATAGTTCGTCATCATCAAAAATCAAAGGCATCGGTGAGGGTATCAAGATACAGAAAGTGAGTAGGTCAAAGGAGACGGAGCAGGGAGGTTGTTCAATGGCGAATTCAAAGTACATGTGTCAGGATTTAGACCAATTTACTCCCTAAACGAATTCTAAAATTATGAGAGACTAAAATTCCCATAACCTTACTAACAACTTATGAACTAAACCATACCACCAACGACTGACCGTTTGTGCATTTCCATTCTTGGGTTTTGAAAGTGTCACCTTCAACATCGATCCCCCAATATCTTACTTGCAGTCTCACCTAAGAATATGTTAGGAAAATTGTTATGAGGTGTGATAAGGTAAAAGCATTGTCATATATATATATATATATATATATATATATATATATATATATATATATATATATATATATATATCAATAAAATATGTCAACTTTGTTATTCATCTTCTTATTTTGAATCATTAGAACTTTATCCTTATCTCCAACTTTATTATAACAATTTATTTACATTTAAAGTAGGATGTTATAATAAATAAATTAATGTAACTATGTTGCTATTTCTTGATATTTAAGAGTGGGAAATAGCATCGTATTCCATGTTGTAAAAGACTTATTATTATCACCTCGACTCTCTTTTTGTTGTCATCAGACCCAAACCTATCGTCAAAGCTGATTGGTATTGTACAACTGGTTTCTTCCCAAGAGGAAACCAAAACTCAATATCAACCACAAACTGACACATTGCAATGCACCTACCTAGTGGAACATAGGTTGGTGATTTGTATATTTTCTCATTTGTAAAAAGAAAAGATCCGTAAATGATGATCTTATCGAATTCCATGGTTTTGACTTCCTTATTTTGTGTTGCATAGAACTTCTCTAGGGAAAGATTTGCTTAATTTCTTCCAGAATCCCATATACCCACCTTTAAACCATCTTATTTTACCAGCCTTTGAAGTTCTTATGAATTCATGAATCTAAGCATAAGGCATATCTTCAACAAATCCATATCCAGAAGTAGTCCATCCATAAGCATAAGGCATATCTTATTTTACCAGCCTTTACACTTAGACACAAGTTCTTTTGCCAAGTGGAAAACAGTGCGGGCACTATTTGCTGCAAGAACTTAAGCTCCAAGATCGTAGATTTTTCCTGTAAAAATCAAGAGGTTTAACTCATTATCATTTAGATGAGCTGCTCAATTGAACAATGTAGAAAGAGAAAAGAGGAGGTGCATCTTGCCTTCATATTCAGAGGCATACATGGATGTAGATTCTAGAATTGGTTTGTTAGTGACTATTGTAGGTCCATCTTCTATAATGTTTTAGTCTTCCATTTCTAGTACCTATTGATGTAAAAGTGTAAGATGATTCCTGATATGGATTTTGGCCTTTGGTTCAATGCATGGATTCCTGATGTAGATGCTTCCTTTTTTGTGTGAAAAAATTAAAACAAATGAGAGATAAGAGATAATTAACATTAAAGAAAATAATGAAAACGCAAGTGTCTATAATTTTGGTTGGTTACCTGGCCATGTTTGTCAATAGCATTTGTTCTATCAACCACTACCAAGGAATGTGCAAATTCAAACACATGAAATTATGAGGGTTTTTAGCATTTTCCATAACTTTGATGGTTCTTGCAATGAATAACTAAGTACAACTAATGAAAATATGAAGCATTCAATATCACAACAACGATTTTTCTATAAATAGGTACTTGAGGTGAAAAATAGCACCACCAACTACAATTTAGTTGCTCCTCAATATGACCTCCCTACAAACACCAAGCGTTTGAATAAACTAATTTAACAATTTATCAACATTCTTAAATTGATGTAAGCAAGAGAGATACTATACCCACGAGATTATGATGATGGTGCCATTTTAGAGTTGGTCATGCAGGGCCATCTAGTAGTGGTCCCAAAGGAAAGTCCAGTTCTGATCACCTACCCTCTTCTGATCCCAAAGAGGCTATTTGATTTAACTGCAACGACAAGGGGCATAGGAAAGACGATGCCTGCCGTATCTACAATATATCAATAATGGAAAGGTGAAGCCAACTTCTACAGGTATATACACTATTTCATCTAATAACTCATCATCTTCTAGTTCTTGGGTCCTTGATATAAGATGTGGATTTCACATTTGTTCTAATTTGCAAGGGTTAAGAAGAAGTGAGGAGGTGGAGCATGGTAGAATGTGCCTGATCATGGGAAATAGACGATCTTCACCTGTCATGAAGATCTGAGTTTATAGTCTAGTGCTTAGTAGTGGTGTTTGTTTAGATTTAATAAATTATTGTTGCCCGTCAGAAATGAAATGATGCATTATTTCTTTTCATGCATTGTTCAAACAAGGGTTTAGATAGTCTAGAATGTGCCTGATCTTGGGAAATAGACGATCTTCACTTGTCATGAAGATTTGAGTTTATAGTCTAGTGCTTAGTAGTGGTGCTTGTTTAGATTTAATAAATTATTGCTGCCCATCCGAAATGAAACGACACATTATTTCTTTTCATGCATTGTTCAAACAAGGGTTTAGATATTCATTTAATGATTTGAATGGTTCTATTTCTGCTTAAAAATGGTGTTTTTATTTTTATTTTGAAGCTTTACCTTGTGATGACGTGTATGAAACTGTGACGAATGTAGACAATTTAGGCAATAATGTATTTCAAATTGATTCGTATAATGGTATAGACAAGGCTTGCTTGTGGTATTGTCGTCTTGGACACATTGACAAGAAACACATTGCCCAACTCCAAAAGGATGGAGTATTGGAATCATTTGACCTAAGGTTGGATGATGCATGCGAATCTTGTCTATTGGGCAAGATGTAGAAAATCACATTTCACTGGATCTTATGAAAGAGGTAATGGTTTATAGTAGATATGGTTATATTTACTTAATCAAACATAAATCGGAAATCTTTGAAAAGTTCAAAGAGTTTAAACATGAAGTCTAGAGTCAATTGGGCAGGGAGATAAAGATGCTCCGATCATATAGAGGCATAGAGTATCCTAGTATCAAGTTCCACGACCACCTCAAGGAATGTGGAATAGTTTGAAATTTGTCCCCTCCTAGGACACCACAAATTAATGGTATGGCTAAGAGGTGCAATCAAACCTCGTTGGGCATAGTTTGTTACATGATGAGTCGAGCTATTTCATTCTGGGAGTATGCCTTAGAGATTTCCGCCCATATTTTTTTATCTTGTCCCAACTAAAAAGGTTGCCAAAACACCTCACGAGATGTGGACAGGGAAAGTTCCCTCGTTAGCACATATCAATGTTTGGGGTTGTGAAGTTTTCATTAGACGAGAGACTCACGAAAAGCTTGAACCTCGAACTGAGAGATGTATTTTCATCGGCTACCACGTAAATCCTTTGGATATTTGTTCTACAAACCTAGTGAGAACGTGGTCTTTGTAGCACGAGGAGGAATATTTTGAGAGAGAGAGAGAGAGAGTGAGCTCATATGCAAAGAGGACAGTGGGAGTAGCATTGACCTTGAAGAGATTCAAGAGTCAAACGATGAAGGAACCTCTGAAGATGCTAGGTTCAACCAGTGGAAGAGGTTCCAGTTAAACCAGTTGACAATTCATTACCTCTTCGTCGCTGTAGTAGAGTTAGCATGCCACTTGAGTTCTTTGGTTTCCATATAACTACAGATGGTGATACATTTATAAGTGATAGTAAACTAGCAAATTCAACCAATTTGTAACACCCATAAAAATTCAAGCCAATTTAAACTTTTAAAACATTTCAAATCCATTAAGAATTACAAACTTGTTTTCAAAATGTATCATATCTGAGTATCTAGAAACAAATTCATAAAAAGTGAGGAGCTGTACGATCACACCTTTGCCTTGCCCCGATCCCCTGAAGTACCTGGAACAATAAATTGAAACTGTAAGCCCGGAAGCTTAGTGAGCTCCCCTAAAATACTGATACACATACAGTTCACATAACCATGTCAGCAACATCATAACATAACAAACTGAACATAATGCAACAGGTCCACAACTTTACAGACTGGATTACCCCCTGGGCCCATAGTGTGAGTCTAGATTGCCTTGCGGGCCCACAGGTCACATCTGGCTTGCCATCGAGCCCACAATACGAGTCTCCCTTAGCCTGTAACTGGAATGCTCCCAGGTTTGTTGGTTACCGCACGAAGCAGTCCCACCTCAACCCATCCCACATGACATATCAACATATAACATAACCACTGAGCATGCAGATAATCATATAACACTAGTAGTCCTACAGATCTACCTAACTGGCATAACCACTGAGCATGCAGATAATCATATATCAGTACAGGTAGTCCTACAGATCTACCTAACTGGCATAACCATTGAGCATGCAACATTAACTTCATACTCAACATACTAACACTGCTAGGATAACATATTTAATGGGCCGACCTTGGTGCCTTAGACCCCATAGTATAGTGAGGATAACTCACCTTGCAAATGTCGGCTCGGTAACTAAACTCCAACTCTCAGATCACGGCCACAAACTCCACCACCTATTATCCTAATAGAACCATACTCGTAAGTTCTCAACCTTTCAAGGTACCCCATAAGTCAACTACTCAACCCATGGTCAAAGTCAAAGTCAACAGTCCATGTTGACCCTTACTCGTCGAGTAACCTTGGCTACTCACCGAGTTCCACGAGATACTCGTCCACTCGCTGAGTCCCCGGAGTGACGCGTCGAGTTCCTAAGGTTCTCGATCGAAACCCTAAGGCCACTCGTCAAGTTTTCCTTCTTGCAACTCGACAGGTTCACATGCATTCATCAATTTGGGGAAACATTAACCGACTTGCCGAGTTGTTCTATCAACTTGTCGAGTCTACGACAATCTTCATCGGACTCGCCGAGTTGTTCATCCAACTCGTCGAGTTCAATGCCTATCTTCATATGACTCGCCGAGTCGACTACGCGACTCGCCGAGGCCCTCCAACCCTTTAACCATGCAAACACTTTTTAAGCCATGCCAAGGCCCCAAATTGCAGATCTAACTTCCTTAGGCATGCTTATCACGTAAAGTTGCAAACTCTACATGCATGCAAGGCTGTAAGACCTTAAAATGGCACAATTAAGCTTGCAATGAAGTCACATCCTTGAGAGAAGGCTCATACTAGACAAGACTGATGGCTTTATGAATCTAGAAGCCCAGGGGAGTCCAGATTTGAAGTTACAATTTCAGATCTTGGCGTAAGCACAAGAATCCTTTACTAAACTCAAGCACAAAAGGGTTTAGGAGAAAATGAGCCAAGGGAAAAACGATCTAATACCTTCAAGAGATCCCTTTCTGATGCAGAACTTGAAACCCACAAATTCTTGCTTCAACTAGCTTGCTTCCCAAGTGTTTCCTTCTCCAAAACCTGATGGTTTTTGAGCATTCTAATACTTCCTAAGTGTACATGCAACCCTAATAAACCTTGGAACTATGTTTGTCTAAGATTCATGCAAAATTGATTTCCAAGGTTCATGATCCTATCTAGCATACATGGGGAAAATTTTAACTTAAATGAAAGATAAAATTGTTGGATTAGTGTCTAAGGCTGTAACTGTACTTGGTAAGTACTTGACCCGGTTGTGCATAGTCCTTTTGGGTTTCCTTCACCATAGCAATTTGACAGGATGATTTATATAGAGAGAAGAGATATTATTATTAATGTATTATAAGAATAATATGTTAAAGGAATAATAATATTATTTGATTAATATAAGTCATAAATTAATTAGGAATTAATTTGGTGACTTAAAGAGATTAATTGAATAAAGGGGCTTAAACTGTCAAATGTATGATAGTTGTGTTTTGGGTTGTGAATCCTTATGGATAATAAGGGGGGATGATTTTTAGGATAAAGATATCTTAAAATCGTCAAAGGTTATCATCTAGAAGGATCTTTGGATTGCTTAGAGGCTAAGTTATCCAATTAGGGTTTTGGGTGAAACCCTAGGAGCTCATAGTATAAATAGGCCCTAAGGGTTGAGGAAATGGACTACTCTTTGATAGAAGAAACCCTAGGGCCGATTTCTCTCCTCTCTATCTCTCTCAAATCATCTTCTTGCTAGTTGGTGTTTGTAAGCCATTAGAAGAGTGACAATTGTGACTCTAAGCTCCAAGAACAAGAAGTTTCAAGCAAGCAACTCAAGATATTCTTCTAGATCTGATTTCATATGTTATGAATTGTTTGTTTACACTAGATCTATGAATGAAAGTCTTGGATACATTGCATGTTCAATTAGAGAAACCTAGATCCAAGCTTTAGGGTTTGCATGTACACATAGGAAAGTTCTTATGGCTCAAACCCACCAAGAATAACATACCTTGTTGTTGATTTTGATTCCTTGAAACCTTGTGAGCCTAGCACCCCAAGTGTGATGCCTCAAATGCTTCAAACAACACCAAATGCTATGGAGTAAACTTGGAAAGAATGTATAACACACTAAAATCGGCTCTAGCCCTCAAGAATGCATGTGTAAGTGGTTTTGGGAGAAACATGAGCTTTATAGAGTGTGTTGCATTAGGTAAACCCTAATGTAACACGACTCTTCATTTCCATGATCCATGGATTAACTCCATGAAGCATCCATGGAGCATCCTATGGGTGGAACCCAACTTGATAATCCATGGAGCCTCTTAGCCCACTATATAAGTTATGGATGATTTACATAATCAACCCATATATTTAATTAGTTATCTTTTGATCACTTAATTAATTCTAGATTAATTCTTGATCAAACTAATTAAATAATATTATTAATATATTAGAACTTATGATATATTAATAAACCATAAGTGTTATTTCTCTCATTTAGTTTATCCAATTCATGGTGCCATGCAACCCAAATAGACTATGCCGGGTCGGGTCAAGTACATACCATAAATAGTTATGGACTTAGACAGATTATCCAACAGTCTCCCACTTGGATAAGTCTAATAACTATACCTGCAAGTATGACTTCAGGAACCGATTGATAATCGTAGCTCTTTCAAGGTCTCTCGGAACTGAGAAGATGATGATACGCCATTTAAGATAAGTGATCATATAATCCTCTGTTCTAGATATCAGCCGGACAAATACATGGAACAATGTCTTTCTTATTATCCAACACTTTGTTTCCCGATTTCCGATTTGTTTGACAAAGAACTTAATTGAACACATCAACTTAGTTCTGACCGGGCCCAGTACATAGGTCAAAACAAAATCATCGAGGGCCCCAGATATCAGCTTCTAATCTAAGAAGGAACAGATAAACTTTGACTCATATGTTTGCTCTACTACTTGTTGAATTATACACAAAAGCACGTTTTATAACATCGAGTTGCCAATGCGTTTTCATACGATCAATGCATAACCAACTCATAGGCAACAAATCATATCTCTAGGTTTTAAGACTTATTGATGTTACCGTCTCACAATCACTCGAGGTAAATTCCATGAAGTGATACCAGTGAGCGTGGGTTGATTCCAATACTCAGAACTTATGAGTACTCATGAAGTGTTGTCCTAAAACCTGACACCTACAACCAACTTCATGACAGTCTTAGTTCATATCTACTTCCAACATATGACCGACTGTGGAAAATTTGAATAATATGTGAAACAAAACATAATATTCTGGAAGTCAAAACATGCAGAAGAAATTCTTGTAAACGATTGACAGAAGATAACAACACTTTACTCATAAATAAACACAACTTTTATTCATCATCAAATGTCAATTACACTTTACAAATTTCCAAAGTTATCTAACTACTAAAGCTAATATCATCTGTTACCCCTATGCTCCGAGCATGCTGAAGATGCTTAACCCGACTCAGTCCCTTCGTGAGGGAATCTGTTGGGTTCTCATATGATGATACCCTCTTTGCCACGAGGATTCCATCTTCTATGCGATGTCTGATAAAGTGATATTTTCTGTCGATGTGTATGGATCTCTCGTGATCCCTTGGTTCTTTAGCTAAGGCAACAACACTTTCACTATCACAGAAAATTTCCATAGGCTCCTTTATAGCTGGTACAACCCCAAGGTCTCCAATGAAGTTCTTCAGCCATATTGCCTTTTTGCTGCCTCGCTCGCTACTATATACTCTGATTCACAAGTGGAATCAGCCACAGTCTCCTGCTTGGTACTCTTCCAAGTGATTGCTCCTCCGTATAGGGTAAAGACCCAGCCCGATTGAGAGCAGAAATTATCCCTATCAGTCTGGAAGCCAACATCACTATACCCTACAACTCTCAAGTCATCACTCCCACCGTGGGTAAGGACCCAGTCCCTAGTCCTCCGTAGGTACTTGGGGATTTTCTTTATCGCAGTCCAGTGTGCCTTCCCAGGGTTCCCCTGATACCTGCTAACCATGCTCAAAGCAAAGGCTACATCAGGTCGAGTACACATCATAACATACATCATCGATCCTACAGCCGAAGCATAAGGTACTCGACTTATATCTGCTATCTCAGCCTCAGTACTCGGGCTTTGAGTCTTACTCAATTTGGTGTTACACTGAATTAGTAACTCTCCTTTCTTGGAGTCCTGCATGTTGAATCTCTTCAGCACCTTATCCAAGTAGGTACTTTGACTAAGTCCAATTAGTCTTTTACTCCGGTCTCTCAAGATCCTTATCCCTAGAATATAGGCAGCTTCTCCTAGGTCCTTCATAGAGAAACACTTCCCAAGCCAGAACTTAACTTCCTGCAGAGTTGGGATGTCATTTCCTATGAGTAGTATGTCATCCACATACAGTACCAAAAAGCTAACTATACTCCCACTAGCCTTGACATATACACAAGATTCATCTTCACTCTTAGAAAAGCCAAATTCTTTGACTTTCTCATCAAAGCAAGGATTCCATCTGCGAGGTGCTTGCTTTAATCCATAAATAGATTTCTCAAGCTTACACACTCTATTAGGATACTCTGTATTGACAAAACGCTCTGGTTGACTCATGTAAACATCCTCAGCCAACTTTCCATTAAGGAAAGCGGTTTTGACATCCATTTGCCATATTTCATAGTCATGAGATGCAGCTATGGCTAACATAACCCTAATATACTTAATATTGGCTACTGGAGATCATAATCAACTCCCGGAGTTTGAGAGAAGCCCTTTGCAACCAGTCGTGCCTTATAAGTGTGTACATTACCATCCATGTTGGTCTTCTTCTTGAAGATCCATTTGCACCCTACACTCTTACGACTTGGTACATTCTCAACCAAGTTCCAAACTTGATTGTCATACATAGACTGTATCTCGCTGTCCATTGCCTCTTTCCACTTGGATGACTCAGGGCCTGCCATGGCTTCCGCGTAACTGTTAGGTTCATCCAGCCCTACTAGTGTCTCATCACTAATAAGTGTATCACCTTCCGCATTAATATGTAATCCATAGTAATGCTCAGGTGCATTCCTAACTCTCATGGAACGCCTCAGAGGTACAGACTCGTCAATCGGCTCAATTGGGGTTTCCTCCTCAAGTTGAGTGCTAGGGTTTGAAGTTCCTTCACCACTTGACTCTTCAATTTCTTCAAGGTCTAGTTGCCTCCCACTGTTTCCTTGGATTATGAACTCTCTTTCTCGAAAGAAAGCCCTCCTAGTGATGTGTGTGAAACGAACTAGTTTTAATCCTACTAACTTAAACACAAAGACAAACACACGAAAGGCAGTGTACCTATTGATTAGCAGTTTAGTTCAGGTAAGTAGGGTACCGAACACAGGGAACGGTAAACATTTAAAATAAATGCTAATATTATCTAATTAAAACAATTAATAAAAGTAGGGGTTTCACTAGTTTTTCAAGACTAGAAACTTAAACAATCAATTAACACTTAAACAAAGACAACTAACAACTAAGAAGAACAAGAAAAGACAACTAGATTCAATGATAAAAGAGACTTCTGTTCAGATTCGATTCACTTATTCTTATGGTTGATTTTGTGGCAAGTGCAATGGATCAATATGTCAATGGTTACTGATTCCTAATGTGATTGGGTTCATGTTCACTATTACCAATCCTTTAGTAGACAAGTTAATTCAAACAGTGGCCGATTGATTAAACTAACAAGTTTCCTAGTGTTCAGTTCATATCAAGTAAGACTTGTAATAATAGCTAATCAAATTTGTTCAATTCAATCAACTCATATGTGGTTGTTCATCACACATGCTCACACATTGATTTACATATTTTCTAGTTAACCCTAGTTTCATGTTCATTATTCCTAGGCATACAATCTTGTATTCACAAAACTATATGAATCAAGTAATCAAGAAGATGTTCATGCAACCGAATCACTTATTTGTTAACTAAAAACATTTATTATCAATACATAAGGATCTTTAATAAGCTTAACAAGATGAATAACCAAATTAATATCAATTCAACCACTCAATCAAACCATGTTCATAAGATTATCTCATCCAAACAGAAGTAAAAAGCTTTTAGCTCATATCTACAGCAAGTAATAATCTAAAATCGAAATCTAATGATTCAAACATGGTTCAAAACAAAGATTAAGAAAAGAAGAATGATTATTTGCCTTTGATTCTCTTCTAAATTGTTTCTTAGGTTGCAATCTCGAAAATAGCAGCTCCAAGAACCCTTCTGATCTTCAAAAGTCGCAGCTAGCCTCCAGCAAAAGTTAGGGTTCGAATGAGAAGTGTTTCTATATATAAATTCTGAAAACAGCGTCAACTCGACGAGTTTTCACCAAAAACTCGTCGAGTTTTTTCGATAATCCGCGTATACAACGTGTACGGCAAGGCATCCTTAAATCGAGAATATTCCAACCAACACGTCGAGTTTACTTGGAATCAACATTTTCTCAAAACAAGAAAGTCGTCCGAAATTGTGTCTAGTTTTCAGAACATTTCGAATCTCGTCAATCGGAGTTACGGTTCATGAGATATGGACAAAACACTGACGATGGTTCAAACTGTCCAGCAACATCCTTCTTTCTTCAGTCTTCAATCTCCAAGCTTCCAATCACTCAAATCCTCTTCCTTTTTCACTCGAGCATGTCTTTTATTGCTGAAATTGAAATATTAAGCTAATTAAGTACCTTTTGTCCATTAAATGATATAATATCAATAATAATTAATAAGATAATGAATGATTTCTATGACTAAATAAGCCCATATCAAAATACCCCACACTTGACTTTTGCTTGCCCCCAAACAAAACCGAATTTTAGCACACTAATATCACATAAGACAATCCCAATTGAACCCAACCATTATGCCAAGACCGCAACGCATGCATTTTTGTCTAAAATTTTCCTAAGAACCCCCCTCAATTCTAAATACTCACAATCCTCATAAACACTCACCCACTTCTTTCGAACAACGCTCATTTTATGCATCCCTCCGAATCTTAACCTCAAGTCATTTTTGGTTAAGTCCCCAAGCATACATATGATAAAATAACCTAGAAAAGAAAATTACAAATAAAAGACAAATACAACTTTTGATTGAATCTTTTATACTTTGTAGCTTTTCTTCATGATATTCTTCTTTGTCTTCATAGATTTGTAGATTCTTTATTCAAACATTTCATCACTCTTTTTATTTCAACTTTTTTTATCTTTTTTCAACACACTTTTTCCACTCAAAACTAAAAACCTAGAAAAACATATGCTTAAGTAAGGGAATTTAACTTCATCCTTTATTGGTTAAAGGCATTAGTCTAGTGTGCAATGACTACTTCAGTTTTCCTGGATACATTTCACGTACACGATGCTAAACATATTGTGATCTTCAAACTAAGCGAGGTTGTGTTTTTGTCCCATGATTTCACTAGAATAAAGTGGGCCACAAATGCACTATAACGTATATTGGCTCAACTGAACATTTGGGTCTTCATAGAATCATCAAACACAATACTAGCATGGAATCCTAATTGCTTTACCAAAATTTTCTAAATTAGGCCCTAACAATTTTTATGCAATTTTTTTTTCAAACCAAGCAAGGATTCTAATTTGACTAAATGTAATCAACCCCCTACCCCACACTTAAGTTATGCAATGTCCTCGTTGCATGTTAAAACAATTAAAGAACACAAAAGTAAAGAGAGAATTGGAACATACTCCCTTGGGATAGAAGTTGTGAGATTGATATTCTTCAATTTAGCTCCATCTTCAGCTGACTTTAGACATGGGAACAGCTCATCCACGCCTTGGGTGTCAAATCTCGTGTTGTACAGCTCCAAAATATAGAGGAAAAAGATCTTGGAAATGCTCGGAAAATAAACGTTGATAGCACAGCCAATTGCCTTCGTAGAATGTAATCAAATCACCAACTCGAAGGTAAGAGAAAGAGCAACTCGTCGAGTTGGGTCACTGAAACCGGCACAGTCGGGTTTTTCCAAAAGAACTCGTCGAGTTTATATAGGGAACTCGACGAGTTTTATGCACTGAGTGAACAAAATATACTCCAACTTCAGTTTCGTTTATGGATTTTAAGGGAATGATTATAGCAATATTCCCCCTCATTTTTCTTTAGTAAAAGCTCATCCTTCCAGCCATTTATTCATCGGACTCATAATTAGACTCAATTCTCCCACTCTTCTCGTTTTAGACTCGATTTCACATTTATTCCTCACGCTTTAACAATTTGATCGATTCTCGCCCTAACTTCTGCAAAGATCAAAATCAAAAACCAAATAATAAAAAGGACAACAATCATTAAATTAAAATCCTACACTACCCTAATAAACTAGAAGTTCAAAAAGAAAAAGAAAAGCAAACTCTAATGACGGGTTGCCTCCCGCAAGCGCTTCTTTTTGTGCGAGTCTTTAGCTGGACTCTCAGCTTAATAAACTTCCAATAAACTCAATGCCAATCCATCTGTTGCATTGAATATCTTTCTTGGTGGACCAATTTGTAAAATTTGGCTCTTTGCTTCTATAATCGGCCAAACGAGCTTGAATATATAAAACCCAAGAATCTTGATAAGGGTTGGGACCGGTTGGATACTAATCAGAAATGGATCGCGTTTCAGAACTTTCTCCAAAGTTGGAGTCGTCACCCTATGCTTCGAAATACAATCTGGGAAAATAGGGGGCCATGTCGTGATAATGGTCAAACCACGGCTTGGTTCCTGCAACTCAGCTTGTTCGTGTTCTTCATCTGACCCTTCTGCTAGCAATCTTTCCAGCTCCTCCAAATCTCTTTCTGGATTAAATTCTTCATCTTTTAGCTCTAGCTCTTGTAACTCAGATTGCTCTTTTTCATTAGGCAAGATGTTATCTAACCATCTTCCAAATTTCATCAAATCCTCATCTGAGTCATATTCCTCATCTTCTTGCTCAATTTCCTGTACTACTTCCTCAAGAAAAGCATCAAAAGCATCGAGATTTGGAAAATACATAATACGATAATAAAAAATAAAACAGAAAACGTGTAACTTTATATGAGATTAATCTCACACAAAGGAACGATAACACTAGCAAATAAAATTAACTATTAGAACCGTTCCCCTGCAACGGCGCCAAAAACTTGATGTGTGTGAAACAAACTAGTTTTAATCCTACTAACTTAAACACAAAGACAAACACACGAAAGGCAGTGTACCTATCGATTAGCAGTTTAGTTCAGGTAAGTAGGGTATCGAACACAGGGAACGGTAAACAATTAAAATAAATGCTAATATTATCTAATTAAAACAATTAATAAAAGTAGGGGTTTCACTAGTTTTTCAAGACTAGAAACTTAAACAATCAATTAACACTTAAACAAAGACAACTAACAACTAAGAAGAACAAGAAAAGACAACTAGATTCAATGATAAAAGAGACTTCTGTTCAGATTCGATTCACTTATTCTTATGGTTGATTTTGTGGCAAGTGCAATGGATCAATATGTCAATGGTTACTGATTCCTAATGTGATTGGGTTCATGTTCACTATTACCAATCCTTTAGTAGACAAGTTAATTCAAACAGTGGCCGATTGATTAAACTAACAAGTTTCCTAGTGTTCAGTTCATATCAAGTAAGACTTGTAATAATAGCTAATCAAATTTGTTCAATTCAATCAACTCATATGTGGTTGTTCATCACACATGCTCACACATTGATTTACATATTTTCTAGTTAACCCTAGTTTCATGTTCATTATTCCTAGGCATACAATCTTGTATTCACAAAACTATATGAATCAAGTAATAAAGAAGATGTTCATGCAACTGAATCACTTATTTGTTAACTAAAAACATTTATTATCAATACATAAGGATCTTTAATAAGCTTAACAAGATGAACAACCAAATTAATATCAATTCAACCACTCAATCAAACCATGTTCATAAGATTATCTCATCCAAACAGAAGTAAAAAGCTTTTAGCTCATATCTACAACAAGTAATAATCTAAAATCAAAATCTAATGATTCAAACATGGTTCAAAACAAAGATTAAGAAAAGAAGAATGATTATTTGCCTTTGATTCTCTTCTAAATTGTTTCTTAGGTTGCAATCTCGAAAATAGCAGCTCCAAGAACCCTTCTGATCTTCAAAAGTCGCAGCTAGCCTCCAGCAAAAGTTAGGGTTCGAATGAGAAGTGTTTCTATATATAAATTCTGAAAACAGCGTCAACTCGACGAGTTTTCACCAAAAACTCGTCGAGTTTTTTCGATAATCCGCATATACAACGTGTACGACAAGGCATCCTTAAATCGAGAATATTCCAACCAACTCGTCGAGTTTTTGGTAAAAATTCGTTGAGTTTACTTGGAATCAACATTTTCTCAAAACAAGAAATTCGTCCGAAATTGTGTCTAGTTTTCAAAACATTTTGAATCTCGTCAATCGGATTTACGGTTCATGAGATATGGACAAAACACTGACGATGGGTCAAACTGTCCAGCAACATCCTTCTTTCTTCAGTCTTCAATCTCCAAGCTTCCAATCACTCAAATCCTCTTCCTTTTTCATCCGAGCATGTCTTTTATTACTGAAATTGAAATATTAAGCTAATTAAGTACCTTTTGTCCATTAAATGATATAATATCAACAATAATTAATAAGATAATGAATGATTTCTATGACTAAATAAGCTCATATCACCTAGCTACAAAGACCACATTCTCACTAGGTCTATAGAAGAGGTATGTAACGCCCGTAGATCAGGGCTAGTCAATTTAGAGACGATAAGCGTCAAAAATGACTTTTTGATGAAAGATTATTTAGAATGAGTAATCTTAACTAATTTATAGTATATGTTACTAGGATTCCGTACATATAAAGAACGCCGAAATCCGAGTTATAACGAAGAAGTTATGACCTGTCGAAGTTTCGCAACAAAACCGGCACGACACAGCGCGACGCAAAAAGTGAATTTACGTTAGAGTGATATTTAGCCTTAGCTATCTAAAAGAAAGTCGTAGAATACGTTAAACCGTGAGCGTGCATAAAAAGAACGTCCAAATCTGACTTCGTATGAGGAAGTTATGATTTTTCTAAGTTTCGACTTAGCAGTATGCAGTCCGAATACTTGATTTGAGATCGAGCGGTTTTTAGCCGAAACAATCTAAACGAGAATCGAAGATCTCATTAATATTAGTGAAACGATAAAAAGATAGGCGAAAACTGACGTCGGATGAAGAAGTTATGAATTTATAACAGAGTTTTCCTGTCCCGGCCTACTAATAATAAATAATAAAAATAAAGTCAAAATCAGCCGACAGAGTCTAAACAAAAGTTGTAGAGCGTAGTCTCACCTACGCGGGGATATAAAGAACGTTGAAAACGGAGCTCGTACGAGGGAGATATGAATTTTTGAAGTTTACTAAATAAATTCGATATTAAATTTAAATATAAAATTCCGATATTATCCAAAGGGGGGGAGTCAGCGAGCTTATCCAGGTTACGCCCAGCGTAACCTTAATTACGCCGAGCGTAATTCGGTGGTTCAGCCCCTATAAAAGGGATGCGAAGGTAGCCGAGTTCTTTGCTCATTTCCTCCTTTTCTCTCGCGTTTTTGCATTGTTTTTCTTGCAAGAAATATCCCGAAGCCCCGGTATCATTCCCGAGCCCCGAAGCAAGTCCCGAGGCCCCGAAGATCCCGAGAAGTGAAATTCCCGAGGCGAAGCTCTGCCCGCGAGGAGCCCGATTTTTGTGAAGATCTTCCAGATCTACCGAAGAATACTACTTTTACAAGCCGTAGTGCTGTCTGATCATCTTCTGATCAAGTGAGTGTATAGTTACTTTCTTCTAACACATAAATATAAAGTATTAGCTATGAAATACGTGCTATGTGTTATATATTATTTATCTATTTGAGATGAGCTTGGAATTGATGTTTTTATACGGGTGTTATATGATTTAAACTGCGTTTGTTTTTATATCTACAAAAATGTTGGGTAGAACATGGGTAGATGGAATAGTTGGTGACGATGCGACTTCGTGCCTATTGAGTAAGCTTTGGTGACGATGCGACTTCGTGCCTATTTGATAAACCTTGTTGACGATGTGACTTCGTGCCTGTTGTGTAAACCTAGGTGACTATGAGACGTAGTGCGTATTGTATGAACCCTGGTGACTATGTGACGTAGTGCCTGTTGTATAAACCGTGGTAGCAAATGGACTTTGTGCCAGTTCCTTAAGTAAATCCTTAGGAATGAATGAATGAAGGATAATGGATTCTTAGGGTAAACCCTTGAGAAAATAAAGGAGATATGGGGATGGGTATTTGGGTTGATTGTTTGATAATTGAATATAATAAATGTATTATTGTGGGTTGAAAACCCTATATGCTCACCAGGCTCCCAAGCCTGACCCACTCAGTTTTCTTTGCATTACAGGTTATGGCACAAGAGTATAAGTTGGTGGACCTGACAAGAGATTTTGGATTATAGATCAGTAGTTATGAATAACTGTTGTAAGGTCTATTTTATATTGTTTATGCTTTTGGTCTGTATCGGAACATGACATCCTGAGATTTTGTTATTTAATGAAAATACATTTCTTTAAGAAATGCTTTGATAAATTTTATTTTATCATATTTTATTTTGGGAATAAATTCCGCAACTCTTTTAATCAAAGGATTACTCTGATTTTATAAAAAACAAAGCATAAACAAATCGGTCTTTTCTGGCCATGAAATTGGGGACGTCACAAGGTAACCAAAGGATTTCTATGGGTAGTCGATGAAAATACACCTCTCACTTCGAGGTTCGAGCTTATCATGAGTATAGCGTCTCACGAAAGCCTCACAACCCCAAATCTTGATGTGATATAGTTTGGGTACTTTACCAGTCCACATCTCATGAGGAGTTTTGGCAACTTTCTTTGTAGGGACTAGATTAAGGATATGGGCGGCAGTCTCTAAGGCATACCCCCAAAATGAGATTGGTAGCGAAGCTTGACTCATCATGGAACGAACCATATCCAATAAGGTTCGATTACACCTCTCAGCTACACCATTCAACTGCGGTGTCTTGGGAGGTGTCAATTGTGAGACAATCCCACATTCCCTAAGATAGTCGAGGAACTCTGAACTAAGATACTCACCACCTCGATCGGAGCGAAGCATCTTAATGTTCCTGCCCAATTGATTCTCGACTTCCTGTTTAAATTCTTTAAACCTTTCAAAAGTCTCTGACTTATGCTTGGTTAAGTAGACATATCCATATCTACTATAATCATCAGTAAAAGTCAAATAATAACGATTAGCATCCCTTGTGGCATGTTTAAAGGGTCCACACACATCCGTGTGTA
This sequence comes from Lactuca serriola, assembly GCF_051521515.1. Lineage (NCBI taxonomy): Eukaryota > Viridiplantae > Streptophyta > Magnoliopsida > Asterales > Asteraceae > Lactuca > Lactuca serriola. The sequence continues at coordinate 17,167,483 of NC_136414.1, read as the reverse complement.
CGAGATCCAACAAACCTTCACCCCTCTCACAAGTACCAGTGAAGGGTGACTTTGTCATTTTTCCAAGTAAGCATGATTCGCAACTATCATCTGACTTTAGGTCAAATGATTCCAAGACTCCATCCTTTTGGAGTTGGCCTATGCGTTTCTTGCTTATATGTCCAAGATGACAATGACATAATGATGCTTTATCCAAGTTATTATCATTAACAGAATCAATACACAATACATTATTTCCTAAGTTATCTACAACAGATACAGTTTCATACACACCATCACAAGGTAATGCTTTAAAATAAAGAACATTATTAAAGAAAGCATTAATCGAACAAACTTCATTACCAAATGAAAAGGTAAAACCTTGTTTATACAATGCATGAAAGGAAATAATATTTCTTGCCATTTCTGGCGAGTAACAACATTTATTCAAATATAAAATAAACCCACTACTTAACGATAAAGTATAAACTCCAATCTTGGTGTCAGGTAAAGCTTTCCTATTCCCCATGATCAAGTTTATTCTTCCATGCTCCACATTCTCACTTCTACTTAGTCCCTGCAAATAAGAATAGATATGAATACCGCAACCGGTATCAAGGACCCAAGAGTTAGAATAGGGTGGGTTATTAGATAAGATAGTGTAAATACCTGCATGGTTGGGTTTAACTTTCCCATCCTTCACATCTTGCTGGTACTTTGGGCAGTTCCTCTTCCAATGAGCCTTTTCATGGCAATAGAAGCATTCAGCCTCTTTTGGGTCAGAAGAAGGAGTGACGAAACCTTTCTTGGTTCCATTTGAAGAGGAGCCTTCAAGGGTCTTACCCTTGGTACCCTTCGAGGGGCTCTTCCTCTTCTTATCCTTCCCTTTCTGGATTGCCAAGACATGGGCGGAGTAGATAGGAGTAGGAGTAACAACCGACTTACCCTTAAGACCACTTTCCGCAGTCTTTAGGAGTCCTTGAAGTCTGCTGAGTGTGATCTCTTCCTTATTCATGTGATATGTCATGCATAATTGATCATAGCACGATGGTAAGGAGTGCAAAATGATATCTATTGCAAGCTCCTCAAGGAAGTTCACATTAAGCTTCAGTAGACGGTTCACAAATCTTTGCATTTTCTGCATGTGGCCCGTGATGGGTTCACCATCCTTCATTCGGGTTGTTATCATGGAGGAGATGATTTCATACCTCTCTTGTCGGGCATTTTGATGGTATCTTTCCATGAAGTCTTGGTGCATTTCAAAAGGGTAGAAGTCCTCATAGGACTTTTGGAGTTCTGCTGTCATGGTGGCCATCATGATGCATGCCACTTTAGTGGCATCCCTTTCATGTTCCTGGAAGTCAACGATCTCCTAGTGAGTTACAGTGGTCTCATCAATCTCTTTAAGCTCCTTATCGAGGACATATTCCTTGTCCTCGTAGCGGGTAATCATCCTGATGTTTCTGATCCATTCATTGAAGTTGGATCCATCAAAAGTGACTTTCCCACACAAGTTCATAAGGGTAAAGGAGCCATTAGGTTTAGAGCCAGAAGCAACATTGTTTGAAGACATCTGAGCAAGAACAAAGACAAGATTAGTTTAGATATTAATTTAGTCCTTAATAAAACACCCAAACCCCATCACAATATATTATACTTAGAAGAGGTATACCGTAATCTAAGTAATAACATATTTGAAAGGTAGGTGAATGACGATTCATCAATTTCCACCAAAAAAATATATTAATATATTAAGTTTTTTAATTTGGTTTTTAGAAATTCCTAGATACTTTTGAGATTCAATGAAATTTTCAAAGGCATGTTCAATCTCAAGTGTGCCCTCCAAGTTTTGTGACTGGGATACCGAGGATCACAAAACGAGGTGTGAAGTAATCATGCAAATCACTTGGTACCCACAATATTTATTACTAATTCGATGTGCCAGTTAACCACACATGCTCCACCGACCTATAATAAGCTTTAAGTCACCCTTTACCTACCTTTTTAAGTTCAAGTTAGTGTGCCGGTTAACCACACATGCTCCACTAACGACTTAAACAAAGTGTAAAGTGTGATTTCATGGATTAGCACCTTATTCACATTTTTCCTAAAGTAACTAAGATTGGGAATTTACTAAAACATTTAGTTACTTTATAATATTCATTATACTTTTAATGAGTATTTATAAGTCCTTGTCCTACCCGTTCGGCTAACGACCCTCCACCGATCAAGGAAGCGGTGGGTGAGAGTGGACACCCATTAAGTTGCCATTTTATAGGCAACAACCTTATATCCCCCTTATAGACCGACTTTGTGAATGAGGCGTACTAGCGGTAAGATGACTTGATCTTATATATATATATATATATATATATATATATATATATATATATATTATTAACTTATAATATTATAAAGTATAAGGGTTGAATTTTAACTTTTTAAAATTCTAAGGGTTGGAACTAAAGTTTTAATCAAGACTTTACTTGTTCCAAAACATGAGGGCAAGTTTTGTAAACTTCCAAAACTTTTCATTTCTTATAACTTATGAATTAATTGAGTAATAAAAATGAGGACTCTTCGTTTTTATAACTCTTGTGTTCTTTTAATGGTTTTAATAAAAGTGAGACTTTTGGTTTTCCATAACTTGAGGATAAGTTATGGACTCCATTAAAACACATTATGATCATGAATTAAACTACCATGAAGGTTACAAACAATTCCTATGATCATCTAATCTTTATAAGTTCAAGAACATGAATATGAACACTTTCAAGAATAAAAAATTACACTTAAAAAAACTTTTAATTTTGATAATTGCCATTGTAAATGGATTATCATAAACATCTAACCATCTAAAACAATTTTTGAAACACCAAAACAGTTTAGGGTAATGTTTCTAGTCCATTTCCACCAACCAAAGTCGAAAAACTGCTGTTAGGGCCTCCTACTCGTCGAGTGCATGAACCTACTCGACGAGTAGGATGATTTTTCACTTGGACTCGTCGAGTCCCCCCATGGACTCAGCGAGTCCACTGTTCAGACAGCAAGCAGTTTCGATTTTTAACACATTTTTGCACAAATAACAAACAAACAAGCCTAGGCTCTGATACCACTGATGGGTTTTGAGCATTCTAACAATTCCTAAGTGTACATGCAACCCTAATAAACCTTGGATCTATGTTTGTCTAAGATTCATGTAAAATTGATTTCCAAGGTTCATGATCCTATCTAGCATACATGGGGAACCTTTTAACTTAAATGAAAGATAGAATAAGATACCTTGTTGTTGATTTTGATTCCTTGAAACCTTGTTAGCCTAACACCCCAAGTGTGATGCCTCAAATGCTTCACACAACACCAAATGCTATGGAGTAAACTTGGAGAGAATGTATAACACACTAAAATCGGCTCTAGCCCTCAAGAATGCATGTGTAACCGATTTTGGGAGAAACATGAGCTTTATATAGTGTGTTGCATTAGGTAAACCCTAATGTAACATGACTCTTCATTTCCATGATCCATGGATTAACTCCATGGAGCATATGGGTGGAACCCAACTTGATAATCCATGGAGCCTCTTAGCCCACTATATAAGTTATGGATGATTTACATAATCAACCCATATATTTAATTAGTTATCTTTTGATCACTTAATTAATTCTAGATTAATTCTTGATCAAACTAATTAAATAATATTATTAATATATTAGAACTTATAATATATTAATAAACCATAAGTGTTATTTCTCTCATTTAGTTTATACAATGCATGGTGCCATACAACCCAAATGGACCATGCCGGGTCGGGTCAAGTACATACCAGAAATAGTTATGGACTTAGAACCTTATCCAACAAAACTTCCCTCCAAGATTAAACCTCCAAAGAATACACACACTCGAGTTAGGGCCTTTCTGGAATCTAAATGGACAGTAGAGAGGCCAAAGGACGCGTGTGCTTCTTTAAATTGGGTGCAAAACCCCGGGATTTAGGGTTTCATCTGCCAGCTCCTACTCGTCGAGTCCCTTCTTGGACTCGGCGAGTAGGCCACTAAAACACGTGGACCAACCCACTGCTACTCGACGAGTAGGGCAACCAACTCGTCGAGTAGACCTTGGAAACAAAAGAATTCTTATTTAAATCAATACCTGAGAATCATGGCGTTACACAATTTCCATAAAAACACTTACTTGATCACTTCCAAACTTCAAGGAAGTAAACTCTCACTTTTAACCCAATTTCTCTAGACATGTTGGCTATAGATATGTAACATTCCAAAAATCATAGTAAAAATTTTCACTTTTAAAAACATATAATAATCCATAAGTCATACAAAACATGTGTACCAAAAGCATAATCATAAATAAGAGTATCCCAAAATCATTTTATTAACAAAATATCTGCAAATGATGTGCACAATCATGCCTTCGCCTTGCCCTTATCATATGAAGTACCTGAAACTATAAAATCAAACTATAAGCTAAATATTACTGAGTTTCCCCCAATATACCAAACCCAACAAAATAGATAACATCATGCATATATGAGCATTCATTGTGATTGGACCACCTCACAAGGCCTACAACCTATCTAGATCACTATGCGAGACTACGACCTGACTAGACTGCCTCGCAAGGCCTACAACCTATCTGGACCGCCCCGGGTATCTTGACCTTTAGCACAAAGCAAGATAGCCTCAACCCAAACATCACAATATGTTTACATATACACATAATCAAATAACAAATAATGACCAGCAAAATACGTAATCATACAAATCTACCGACTATCTAATCTCTACATCATGCCACATTCTATATACCAAGATACATATAAAATACAGAGGGCCAAAATTGATGCCTTTGACCCCCCGAGTTTAGTGAGGAAGAACACACCTCAATCATATGTCAGAGAAAACACGAACTAGAGTTGCTGACTCCTGAACTCCTCACACTATTAATTCACCAATAGCCTTAAGTCAAAATCGAGGAAAAGACCTCAAACTGACAAGTCCTTAAACTAAGACTAATTCCTCTAAGGGAAAAGACCATTTTCCCTTTCCAAGACCTAACCTAACAGTTGACCAAAAGTCAACGGTCAGACCTTTGCTGACGTGCACGCTGCATACTCCAACTCTACACATGGCGTAGAGCCTTATCCAGAAAAGGGGACTCCACCGGACTACGTTGGGCATACCCTATATTATTCAATGCATAATTCCTCAAGTTCCAAAACTCTCATTACAAACTTATTTCCTTAATACCCTTCACTTAATACTCAAATCTAATCCCAAAAAGCATCCTAAATCACAAAGTCTTCAACTTTATGCCTTTTAATGGCTAAAGAGAGTTCAAATTGTAATACCTGTGTTTCTAGGCTAGACATTAATATTGACATTATATTCTAGGTTAACCTTTGTAACTCATTTTGAAGAAATGAAAAGGAATTATGTGAATATTATGTGAATTATGTGTTTTATGCTTAATTATTAGGGTTTAATTAATTAAGAATAAAAATAAGCGTCAAAATTAAAGTGTGAGATAATCCCGATATCTTTACATAAAGTTGTAGCGGTCGAAACAAGGATTTCGTGGATATAAAGAATACCAAAATCCGAGTTATAACGAAGAAGCTATGAACTGTCGAAATTTCGCGACAAACCGGCACGGGGACGAGTGTCGTAAAAAGTGTTTTTTTGATAAACTAATTTTTAGCCTTAGTGATCATAACGAAAGACGTAGTATTCGTTAAACCGAGAAGTTCGATAAAAAGAACACCCAAATCTGACTTCGTATGAGGAAGTTATCATTTTTCGAAGTTTCAGCTTAGCAGTAGACAGCTAAAAACTCGAATTTTAGATCGAGTGATTTTTAGCCGACACAACCTAAACGAGAATTGAATGTCTCGTCATTAGTAGCACAACGGTAAAAAGTCTGACAAAAACGGACGTCAGATGAAGAAGTTATGAATTTTTAACGGATTTCCTGTCCCGGTCTATTAAAAATAATAATATAAAAATTAAAGTCAAAATTAGCTGACAAAGTCTAAACGAAAGTTGTAGAGCGTAATGTTACCTACGCGTGCATATAAAGAACGTCAAAAATGGAGTTCATATGCGAAAGTTATGGATTTTAGAAGTTTTGATGCGAAAAACGAGAAAAATCCCCAAAACCGAGGAATTCCGCACACGTGGACTTTGGCCACGTCACCATCGCTCAAAACGCGCCACGTATCCGAAATCTACTGAGTCACCGAAGCCAGTTGGCGAGATGTGTCGCCTGCCCTTGCATCCGAAGTCCGGTCCAATGGGTGTTCGACGCGTGCCCTTTATCACATGTCCGAGCCTCGCAGGGAGTGCCATGTCCGAAGCCTCAGACTAGACCGCGGTCCAATCAGGAGGCGACATCGAGCCCTTCGCATGCGCAACCATATGCGAGCCCACGTGCGAGCAGGTGCTGTGAGCCCTTCGGATCTGCGACGTGTGGCTTCTTTCTAGCCGTTGGATCAGAAGCCTCGCCCCTATAAATAGAAGGGTTCGAGACCTCCCGGGTATATTTTGGAAACTTGTCACTTTTAGCCCCTAAACTCATATTTCTTTCATCTTAACATCCCCCAAAGCCCCGGTATCGACTGTAAGCCCTAGAATACTCCACGAAGTGCCCGAGAAGCCCGAAAAATTTATCTTTTCGGTTTCGAAGCCCGTCCTTTGCAGAGCCCGATTTCTCAATAAAACTCCTAGTTTTATTAGAAACGGTCGTTTTAAGCGAAGAATTGCTGCCCGATTATCATCAAATTAAGTGAGTGTATAGTCACCATCATCTTATACCTAGATATGAAGTATTTTATATGAAATACGTGCTACGTGTAATTATATTAATTGTTTAACTGAGGTGACTGTTGAATTGATGTTTTATACAAGTTTTAAACTGTATATGTATTTTTATCTATAAATATGCTGGGTAAAACATGGGTAGATAGTGATGTGTGATAAAATAAAAGTGATGAGAGGCCTCGATGTGATTTGAGATCCAGTCATCTAGTGGAGTTTGGATAACGACCACGGACTTTCTAGACAGTCCAGTGGAACACTGGCAGGACCGCAACCTGTAGGTGTAATGAACTAAGAGTGTTCATTCGCTGTACTCCATCCCCTTCATGGTTGCCTTTAGGACATGTATGGCTGAGGAAACCCCTTAGCAGTAGTGTCCATCCGATGATATTCTTTAGGCTAGGCCCCTTGTGATAAGTGTTTAGGGACGTAAAGTGAGGATAACGGGAACGGGTAATCAGGGTTATTGATGATTGGTGAACTTAATAAGTTTATTATTATTGTGGGTTGAAAACCCTATATGCTCACCAGGCTCCCAAGCCTGACCCACTCAGCTTTTTATGTTACAGGTAGTTGACCCCGAGCATAATCGGAGGACGATGAAAGATTTTTGGATTATAGGTCAGTAGTTGTAAATAACTGTTGAAAGGCTTATAATGTCTTGTTTATGCTTTTGATCTGTATCGGAACATGACATCCCGAGGTTTTGATATGAAATGAAACTATACATTTCTTAAAGAAAGGTTTTGCTAAACTTTTATCATATTTTGTTTTAGGGACTAATTCCGCAACATCTTTTAAAATGATTTCTATGATTTTATTTTAAAAAGCATAAATTAAATCGGTCTTTTCTGGCTGAGAAACTAGGGGATGTCACAGTTAGTATCAGAGCATTAGTTTAAGCGAACTAAGAAATTGTAGGATTTCTATACTTAAACATAGAATGCTAAGTGATGATTGTGAGATGAGTGTCTACCATATTTTAGACACGAGTACTAGTTTATGTTAGGAAAGATGCCTAAAATGCTCTTATGTGCTAAATGTTATGTGTTTACCATGTGTGCCATTATTTGTTCGGATCTATGGTCTGTTGCCGACCGGATTTGGAAACCTTATGTGTATAGGATTGTAAGCGTATGATTACGAGATTAGAGCTAACATGTAAACGTTTCAGAGTGATAAGGGAATTAAAATGTCTAACAAGGATAAAGACCTAAATTCTCCTTATTTGGTATATAGATTGTAATGGCAAGAACTCGTAGTGGAGTTGCAAATGCAAACGAAAACAGGGATCAACAACCTCAACCTCAAGTAGTTGAGCAAGTACCTATTGTAGGAGTTGCACCTGAGCCAATGATGATGGCTGGAGTACAAGCAATGATGCAAGTGATGTTAGATCGCCAGATGGAGGAGACAAGGCGATTACTACAACATCATAGGGAAGAGACTACGATACCTGTTGAACAGCCCGTATTGAATGAAGGGCAATCAGTAGGAGGGAACTACAGTGGGACTCTTGGTCAAGCCAAACCACAAATAGTTAGACAAAACAACCAGGATGGAGGAGTTGATGAACGCGGATGCAAATACAAAGATTTCATGGCATCTAAACCGCCATGTCTATCTGGAAGTCCGACACTGGTGAAAGTCATGAATTGGATCTCCGAAATGGAGACGATGTTTGAAAGTTGTGAGTGTAGCAACAAACAAAAGACCGCACTTGCAATTCCTCTGTTAAAGTCTGGTGTGTTGAGCTGGTGGAAGTTACTAGCTGATTCGATGCCCAAGGGAGAAGCTAGTAAGATGTCTTGGGAAGATTTTGTGGTACAACTGAAATTGCAGTATTGCACTCAGCAGGATCTTCTGGAAATTAATAATGAGTTCTAGAATTTAAAGAAGGGAAAGATGAGCGTTACTGAATACGCTGCTAGTTTTACGGAAAAGATGAAGTTTGTTCCTCATCTAGTTCCAACTGAACTCTCTAAGGTCAACTAGTTTGCCCTCAGATTACCAGCGGACTTTGTCCGATGGTTAAGCAAGCAACTACTTTGAAAGCCGCCATCTGGGCTGCTAAGAATGTTGAGGTTCATATCAGTGAGAAGGGTCTGGAGAGGGCAGAAGTTGGTGAAAAGAGAAAATTTGAAGGAACTTCAGGTTCCAACAAGAAAAGTAAATTTTCTAAGTCCAAGAAGTTAGGAGGAGGAAGTGAAGTGAAATGGTGTGAGAAGTACAAGAAAAAGCACTCTGGAAAATGTAGTGAGGAGGTGAATTGCTTCAAATGTGGAAAGACTGGGCATTATGCTAACGTGTGTCCGTCCGACAAGAGGGTATGCTTTGAGTGCCATGAAGTAGGGCATGTTTTTAAAGACTGTCCAAAGAGGAAGGATTCAGCAAAGCCCAATCTACCACCAAATCCGAAGGCGAGAGCCTTTCAGATGACACTTGAAGCTGCAAAAAAAGAAGTCGATGTCGCTTCAGGTACATTTGTAGTAAACGAATTGCCTACCCAAATTTTGTTTGATTCTGGAGCCAATTACTCCTTTATATCGCATGAATTTGGTAGAAAACTAGCTTTGGCTGCAGATAGACTAGTTAATGATTTATTAGCCGAGATTGCTAGTGGCAAGTTTGTACCTGTTAGCCATCGTATGAAAAACATCCTCATTGACTTGGATGGGAATAAGTTCCACGAGGAATTATTGCCTATCGAGTTAAATGGATTCGACATAGTTTTAGGAATGGATTGGCTTAGTGCCAATGATGCCGAAATATTGTGTAGGAAGAAGATAGTAAAAGTAAACCCGCCAGGGAAAGAGTCGTTTAGGGTGTATGGAGACAAACACAATGTAAATTCTGGAATCATTTCTCTAATGAAAGCCAGAAAGTGTTTGGCCAAGGGGTGTACATCATATCTAGCGTTCATGATCGATGCTAAGAAGGAAAAGAAGGAGGTGCAGAATATTCCAGTGGTGTGTGATTATCCGGAAGTCTTTCCTGAAAATCTTCTCGGATTACCCCCTGATCGACAAGTAGAATTTCGTATCGACTTGTTACCAAGAACGACGCCGATAGTAAAAGCACCATATCGATTAGCACCAACAGAGATGAAAGAACTTATGACACAACTTCAGGAGTTATTGGACAAAGGTTTCATTCGACCTAGTTCATCGCCCTAGGGAGCCCCTGTGTTATTTGTAAAGAATAAAGACAGGAACATGAGAATGTGTATCGATTACAGAGAGCTGAACAAAGCGACGATAAAGAATAAGTACCCGTTGTCGAGGATCGATGACATGTTCGACCAGTTATAGGGTTTGAGCTATTTCTCGAAGATCGATCTTAGGTTGGGATACCATCAACTAAAGGTGAGAGAGCAGGATATCGAAAAGACTCCGTTTAGAACAAGATATAGACATTATGAATTTTTGGTTATGTCGTTCAGAGTAACCAATGCCCCAGCAGATTTCATGGATTTGATGAATAGGGTTTGTAAACCATTCCTAGATAAATCCGTGATAGTATTCATAGACGATATCTTGAGTTATTAGAAAAGCAAGCAGGAGCATGAAAAGCATCTGCGTGAAGTGCTAGAAGTCCTGAAAAAGGAGAAGATGTATGAAAAGGTCTCTAAATGTGAATTTTGGATTCAAGAAGTCCAATTTTTAGGTCATGTGGTTAACCAAGAAGGAATAATGGTTGACCCATCAAAGATTGAAGCTGTGATGAAGTGGGAACAACCAAAAAGCCTTATGGAGATTCGAAGCTTTTTAGGATTAGCTAGATATTACCGAAGGCTTATCCAAATCTTTTCTTCGATTGCTACTCCATTAACAGCTTTGACCCACAAAGGAGCTACTTATGCTTGGAATGAGAATCATAAAAGCCTTTGAGAAGTTGAAGAAGAGATTGTGTGAAGCACCGATTCTTTCATTTCCTGAAGGAGTTAATGACTTTGCAGTTTATAGCGATGCATCTTTAGTTGGGTTAGGTTGTGTCCTGACCCAAAGGGATAATGTGGTTGCGTATGCATCGAGGCAATTGAAGGAGCATGAAAAGAACTACCCCACTCACGATTTGGAGTTGGCAACGGTAGTATTTGCCTTAAAGATATGGAGGCATTATCTTTATGGTACTAAATGCAAACTTTTCACTAATCATAAGAATCTCCAATATCTCTTTAATCGGAAGGAATTGAACATGAGGCAACGACGCTGTCTAGAGTTACTCAAGGACTACGACTGTGAGATACTTTACCACCCTGGTAAAGCAAATGTTGTTGCTAATGCTCTCAGTCGGAAGGTAAACCTTGAAAAGAAAATGCCAAGAGCGTTGAAAATTGAAGTTGTCTCGACAATTGTGGAAAGTTTAAAAAAAGCTCAAGAGGAAGCTTTAGAGAAAAATGACCGAAAGGAAGAACGTTTGGGAAAAACGTTAGTATTCAGTACAAACAACCAAGGGTTGAAGGTATTCCAAGATAGGATTTGGGTACCTAAGACGGGAGGAGTAAGAGATATTCTGATGGAAGAAGCTCACAAGACCATGTACTCGATTCATCCCAATAGTACAAGAATGTATAGGGATCTAAAGCCCTATTATTGGTGGCCGACGATGAAGCTCAATGTTGCTAAGTATGTGGCCGAGTGTGTAACTTGTGCTAGGGTTAATGCACAACATCAGAAACCATATGGGAGTTTAGAACCTTTACCCGTACCCATGGGTAAATGGGAAGACATCACCATGGATTTTGTGACTAAACTGCCTAGAACAAGGAACGGTCACGACATGATTTGGGTGATCGTTGATCTCTTCACTAAGAGTGTGCATTTCATTGCAGCCAAAGAGAAATGGTCTATGGATAAACTTGGGAATTCTTACCTAAAGGAAATTGTGAGGCTTCACGGTGTTCCGTTAACGATTGTATCCGATCGTGGCAGCCGTTTTACCTCAAGGTTTTGGAGGAGTCTACAAGAGGAATTGGGTACCAAGTTGTGTTTGAGTACAGCTTACAATCTGCAAACCGATGGTCAGAGCGAACGAACGATTCAAACATTGGAGGATATGCTGAGAGCATGTACCCTTGAATTCCAAGGTAACTGGGATGAACACTTACCTCTAGTATAATTCTTATATAATAATAGTTTCCACTCAAGCATTAATATGGCACCTAATCACGCTTTGTATGGGGAAAAGTGAAGAACGCCATCATGTTGGCTGGAAGCTGGGGAAAAGCAGTTTATGGGACCTGAAATAGTCCATCAGATTGTTGAAAAGTTGAAAGTGATAAGGGAAAGGATGTTAGCTGCTCAAGATCGACAAAAGAGTTATGCTGACAAGAAAAGACAACCGATAAACTTTGAAGTTGGAGATTCGGTTTTACTTAAAGTCTCGCCGTGGAAGGGACTTATAAGATTTGGTAAACGAGGAAAGTTGAGTCCAAGGTTTATTGGACCGTTCAAAGTTCTTTAGAAGATTGGGAATCAAGCTTACAAGCTAGAATTACTGGAAGAACTGGAGGGTATTCATAACACCTTTCATGTGTGCTATTTGAGAAAATTTACGGGAGATGTGCCCGACATAATTCCTATTTCTGAATTAAGGTTGGATGAAAACAAGAGGTTTATTGAAGAACCTGAGGCAATCGTTGACCGTAAGACTAAGAAGTTGCGACGCAAGATGGTCGATTTAGTGCTTGTGCGTTGGAAACATACGAATGGGCCAAATCTCACCTGGGAAACAGAGAGTGACATGATGAGTCGCTACCCGCATTTGTTTGCTAATGTGTGATTCCGGGGCCGGAATCATCCTAGGGGGGGGGAGAATTGTAATGCCCGTGTTTCTAGGATAGGAATTAATATTGACATTATATTCTAAGTTAACCTTTGTAACTCATTTTGAAGAAACGAAAAAAGAATTATGTGAATATTATGTGAATTATGCTTAATTATTAGGGTTTAATTAATTAAGAATCAAAATAAGCGTCAAAATTAAAGTGTGACATAAGCCCGATATCTTTACATAAAGTTTTAGTGGTCGAAAGAAGGATTTCGGGGATATAAAGAATACCAAAATCCGAGTTATAACGAAGAAGTTATGACCTGTCGAAGTTTCGCGACAAACCGGCACGGGGCCGAGTGTCGTAAAAAGTGAGTTTTTGATAAATAAATTTTTAGCCTTAGTGATCTAAACGAAATACATAGTATTCGTTAACCAAGAAGTTCGATAAAAAGAACGCCCAAATCTGACTTCGTATGAGGAAGTTATGATTTTTCGACGTTTTAGCTTAGAAGTAGACAACTAAAAACTTGAATATTAGATCGAATGATTTTTAGCCGACACAACCTCAATGAGAATTGAAGGTCTCGTCATTAGTAGCACAACGGTAAAAATCTGACGAAAACGGACGTCGAATGAAGAAGTTATGAATTTTAAGGGATTTCCTGTCCCGGTCTGTTAAAAATAATAATATAAAAATTAAAATCAAAATTAGCCAACGAAGTCTAAACAAAAGTTGTAGAGCGTAATTTTACCTACGCGTGCATATAAAAAACGTCAAAAACAGAGCTCGTATGCGAAAGTTATGGATTTTAGAAGTTTTGGCGCGAAAAACGAGAAAAATCCCCAAAACCAAGGAATTTCGCACACGTGGACTTCAGCCACGTCACCCTCGCTCAAAATGCGCCACGTATCCAAAATTAGCTAAGTCACCGAAGCCAGCTGGCGAGACGTGTCGCATGCCCTCGCTTCCGAAGTCCGATCCAATGGGTGACCGACGCGTGCCCTTTATCACATGTCCGAGACTCGCAGGGAATGCCACGTCCGAAGCCTCGGACTAGACCGCGGTCCAATTAGGAGGCGACAACGATCCCTTCGCATGTGTAGCCATGTGCGAGCCCACATGCGAGCAGGTGCTGCGAGCCCACATGTGAGCAGGTGCTGCGAGCCCTTCGGATCTGCGACGCGTGGCTTCTTTCTAGCCGTTAGATCAGAAGCCTCGCCCCTATAAATAGAAGGGTGCGAGACCTCCCGGGTATATTTTGGAAACTTGTCACTTTTAGCCCCTAAACTAATATTTCTTTCATCTTAACATCCCCTAAAGCCCCGGTATCGATTATAAGCCCTAGAATACTTCACGAAGTGCCCGAGAAGCCTGGAAAATTTATCTTTTCAGTTTCGAAGCCCGACCTTTGCAGAACTCGGTTTCTCAATAAAACTCTCGGTTTTATTAGAAACGATCGTTTTAAGCTACGAATTGCTACCCGATTATCATCAAATCAAGTGAGTGTATAGTCACCTTCATCTTACACCTAGATATGAAGTATTTTATATGAAATACGTGCTACGTGTAAGTATATTAATTGTTTAACTGAGGTGACTATTGAATTGATGTTTTATACAAGTTTTAAACTGTATATGTATTTTTATCTACAAATATGTTGGGTAAAACATGGGTAGATAGTGATGTGTGATAAAATAAAAGTGATGAGAGGCCTCGGTGTGATTTGAGATCCAGTCATCTAGCGGAGTTTGGATAACGACCACAGACTTTCTAGATAGTCCAGTGGAACACTGGCAGGACCGCAACCTGTAGGTGTAATGAACTAAGAGTGTTCATTCGCTGTACTCCATCCCCTTCATGGTTGCCTTTAGGACATGTATGGCTGAGGAAACCCCTTAGCAGTAGTGTCCATCCGATGATATTCTTTAGGCTAGGCCCCTTGTGATAAGTGTTTAGGGACGTAAAGTGAGGATAACGGGAACGGGTAATCAGGGTTATTGATGATTGGTGAACTTAATAAGTTTATTATTATTGTGGGTTGAAAACCCTATATGCTCACCAGGCTCCCAAGCCTGACCCACTCAGCTTTTTATGTTACAGGTAGTTGACCCCGAGCATAATCGGAGGACGATGAAAGATTTTTGGATTATAGGTCAGTAGTTGTACCTGTTGTAGGAGCTGCACCTGAGCCAATGACGATGGCTGGAGTACAAGCAATGATGCAGGTGATGTTAGATCGCCAGATGGAGGAGACAATGCGATTACTACAACATCATAGGGAAGAGACTACGATACCTGTTGAACAGCCCATATTGAATGAAGGGAAATCAGTAGGAGGGAACTACAGTGGGACTCTTGGTCAAGCCAAACCACAAATAGTTAGACAAAACAACCAGGATGGAGGAGTTGATGGACGCGGATGCAAATACAAAGATTTCATGGCATCTAAACCGCCGTGTCTATTTGGAAGTCCGACACTGGTGAAAGTCATGAATTGGATCTCCGAAATGGAGACGATGTTTGAAAGTTGTGAGTGCAGCAACAATCAAAAGACCTCACTTGCAATTCCTCTGTTAAAGTCTGGTATGTTGAGCTGGTGGAAGTTACTAGCTGATTCGATGCCTAAGGGAGAAGCTAGTAAGATGTCTTGGGAAGATTTTGTGGTACAACTGAAATTGCAGTACTGCTCTGAGCAGGATCTTCTGGAAATTAATAATGAGTTCCAGAATTTAAAGAAGGGAAAGATGAGCGTTACTGAATACGCTTCTAGTTTTACGGAAAAGATGAAGCTTGTTCATCATCTAGTTCCAACCGAACTGTCTAAGGTCAACAAGTTTGCCCTCGGATTACCAGCGGACTTTGGTCCGATGGTTAAGCAAGCAACGACTTTGAAAGCCGCCATCTAGGCTGCTAAGAATGTTGAGGTTCATATCAGAGAGAAGGGTCTGGAGAGGGCAGAAGTTGGTGAAAAGAGAAAATTTGAAGGAACTTCAGGTTCCAACAAGAAAAGAAAATTTTCTATGTCCAAGAAGTTTGGAGGATGAGGTGAAGTGAAATGGTGTGAGAAGTGCAAGAATAAGCACTTTGGGAAATGTAGTGAGGAGGTGACTTGCTTCAAATGTGGAAAGACTGGGCATTATGCCAACGTGTGTCCGTCCGACAAGAGGGTATGCTTTGAGTGCCATGAAGTAGGGCATGTTTTTAAAGACTGTCCAAAGAGGAAGGATGCAACAAAGCCCAATCTACCACCAACGCCGAAGGCGAGAGCCTTTCAGATGACACTTGAAGCTGCAAAAAAAGAAGTCGATGTCACGAATTGCCTGCCCAAATTTTGTTTGATTCTGGAGCCAATTACTCCTTTATATCGCATGAATTTGGTAGAAAAATAGCTTTGGCTGCAGATAGACTAGTTAATGCTTTATTAGTCGAGATTGCTAGTGGCAAGTTTGTACCTGTTAGCCATCGTATGAAAAACATCCTCATTGATTTGGATGGGAATAAGTTCCATAAGGAATTATTGTCTATCGAGTTAAATAGATTCTGTTGGATTAGTGTCTAAGGCTGTAACTATATTTGGTAAGTACTTGACCCGATTGTGCATGATCCTTTTTGGGTTGTCTTCACCATAGCAATTTGACAGGGTGATTTAGAGAGAAGATATATTATTATTAATGTATTATAAGAATAATATGTTAAAGGAATGATAATATTATTTGATTAATATAAGTCATAAATTAATTAGGAATTAATTTGGTGACTTAAAGAGATTAATTGAAGAAAGAGGTATAAACTGTCAAATGTGTGAAAGTTGTATTTTGAGCAGATAACCCTTATGGATATGGGTTGGACGATTTTAGGGATGTGGATCACCTAGAAATCATCCAAGGCCTTATCAAGGGGGGAATTGGATTTCTTTGAGGCTAAGTTATCAAATTAGGGTTTTAGGGTGAAACCCTAGAAGCTCACCAGTATAAATAGACCCTTGGGGTTGTGGAAATCGACACCCTTGTTATTGGAGTAACCCTAGAGCCGGTTTCCATCTTCCTCATCTCTCTAAAATCATCTTCTTGCTAGTTGGTGTATGTAAGCCATTAGAGGAGTGACATTTGTGACTCTAAGCTCCAAGAAGAAGAAGGTTTCAAGCAAGTAACTCAAGGTATTATTCTAGATCTGTTTTCATATGTTTTATTTGTTAGTTTACATTAGATCTAGTCTTGAAAGTCTTGGATATATATATTGCATGTTCAATTAGAGAAACCTAGATCCAAGCTATAGGGTTGTATGTGCACATAGGGAAAGTTCTTATGTCCAAAACCCATCAGTGGTATCAGATCCATGATTGGTTTCAATTGAATATGATGCTTAACTGTTTTGCTTGCTGGAAATCGTTTTTCTTCACCTCTGTCCGACCCAATTCGACAAGTCAGTGTTTGGACTCGGCGAGTTGGCCCTACTCGGAGACTCCAAAGCTTGACTCGGCGAGTCCGAGCGTCAGACAGAGGATAATTCGGGATTTTATTGCTGTTTTGTCTTGGATTGATACCTAAATCGTTTTATTATGTAAAAATCCGAATTTTAACTTAATTTAATGATTATCCTTGACATAAATATAGATAATTTCAAATCTTTTAAATATTGATTATTTATGTGATAAATATGGACTATTTAAGATTATTTGGTAATTATCTAATGACTAAATTTGGATTAGGTCAAATATAGATAATTATGAAATTAATCGTTTAATTTGAATTATTTGTTATTTGATCCCTGTTGTTTTGAAAAGTGCAATATCTATCCCGAAGTTTTGAAATTTGAATTTTGTGATTAATAGTTTAATTTAGAAGAATTTAAATTTCAACCCCTAGAGTTTTACAAGTTTAAAATTCAACCCTATACTATTATATTATTAAAAGCTTAATATATATATATATATATATATTTATATATATAAGTAAAATTAAAATGGTAGTCTTACCGTTAGTAGGCCTCATTCACAAAGTCGGTCTATAAGGTGGGTATAAGGTTGCTGCCTATAAAATGACGCTTAATGGGTGTACACTCACACCCACCGCTTGCTTGACCGGTGGAGGGTTGTTAGCCGAACGGGTAGGATAGGGCAACTCTCTCTCCTCATTAATAAGTATAATGAATCTATAAAGTAACTAAACTATTTTATAAAATTCCCAATCTTAGTTACTTTAGGAAAAGTGAATTGATGCAATCCCATGAAATTGCACTTTGCACCCTTGCTAAGAAGTTAGTGGAGCGTGTGTGGTTTACCGACACACTAATTGGTTCTAAGAAAAGGTGGAAAAGGGTGATTCATTGTTTATCATAGTTCGATGGAGCGTGTGTGGTTTACCGGCACATCGAATAGATGATTGTAACAATGAAGGCACCATGTAAATTTGCATGGTAATTCACACCCACTTTGTGATCCTCGGTATCCCAGTCACAAACTAGAGGGGCATATCGAGATTTAAACATGCCATTGAAAGGTTCAATGAATCTCAAAGAAAATCTAGGAATTCTCAAAAAAACTTAAGGTTATGTTTTCAAGGTGAAGAATTAGTGAATCGTCATTCACTTACCTCCAAATTATTTGCATGTTGGATTACGACATCCCTTTTCTAATATGTAAATGATGTTGTTGGGTCCTAGCCCTAATTTTACATTTTGGGTGTTTAATTAGGGATCCAATTCTAATCAAACTTTGTCCTTTCTATTTGTAGATGTCGAACGCAAACAACGTTGCTGCTAACTCATTCACGTTAATGAGTCTTTGCCAAAAAGTGACTTTCGATGGTAGGAACTTAGGCGAATGGATAAGATACATTCGCACCATTGCACGCTACGAGGACAAAGAGTATGTCCTCGACGAAAAGCTCGAGAAGGTCAACCCGGAAATCGCTACTCCCGAAGAGATGGCTGTCTTTGAGACACACGAACGTGATGCAACGAAAGTCCATTGCATCATGATAGCCACTATGAACCAAGAATTCCAAAAGTCCTATGAGGACATGTATCCCTATGAAATGCATCAAGACTTGATGGAGAGATACCACCAAAGCGCGAGGCAAGAGCGCTACGAGATCATCACCAACATGATCACCGCTAAGATGGGAAATGGAGAATCGTTAACTGTGCACTTGCAAAAGATGCAAAGATATGTCGATCGTCTTCGCAAGTTAAATGTTAACTTTGGGGAGGATTTGGCCATCGAGATTGTTCTTCACTCCTTGCCTTCATGCTATAACCAATTTAGGATGACCTACCACATGAACAAGGAAGAGGTCACCCTAAGCAAACTCCAAGGACTCCTAAGGACTGATGAGAGCAACCTAACGGACAAGTCTGTTGCACCAACTCCCGCACCAACAGTTGCTCCTGTTTTGGCTATAGGGCAGGGAAGGGGCAAGAAGAGGAAGGCTTCGTCAAAGAGCCACCGCAAGGGAAAGTCCCAAGATGGTTCCTCTTCTAGTGGGACCAAGGTTGATCCCGCTAAGCCCAACCCTAACCCGAAGGAGGCCGAGTGCCAGCATTGCCACAAAATAGGGCATTGGAAGAGAAGCTGCCCGGAATATCTGCAAGCCATTAAGGATGGAAAGATCAAGCCATATTTTGCAGGTATATACACAATTAAATCTAACAATTCACCTCATACTATTTCTTGGGTTCTTGATACAGGATGTGGTTACCACATTTGTTCAGATTTGCAGGGACTAAGAAGAGTCTTGTTTACTTGGAAAGATGACCAAGTCACCTTCACTGGCACTTATGAGAGGGGTGAGGGTTTATTTGATCTCATACATACCGATGTATGTGGGCCCTTTAGATCCACCACAAAGGATGGAAACCGCTTCTACGTGACTTTCACCGATGATTATAGTAGATATGGGTATATTTACTTAATCAAGCACAAGTCTGAAACGTTTGAAAAGTTCAAAGAGTTCAAGAGTGAAGTGGAGAATCAATTGGGCAGGAAAATCAAGATGCTTCGATCCGATCGAGGAGGAGAGTACCTAAGTCTTGAATTCCACGACTATCTCAAGGAATGTGGAATAGTTTCACAATTGACGCCACCTAGGACACCGGAGTTAAATTATGTGGCAGAAAGGCGCAATCGAACCTTGTTAGACATGGTTTGTTCAATGATGAGTCGTGCTTCGCTACCAATCTCATTTTGGGGGTATGCCTTAGAGACTGCCGCCCATATCCTTAACTGAGTCTCTACAAAGAAGGTTGCCAAAACACCTCACGAGATGTGGACAGGGAAAGCTCCCTCGTCGGCACACATCAAGGTTTGGGGCTGTGAATTTTTCATAAGACGAGAAACTCATGACAAGCTCGAACCTCGTAGTGAGCGATGTATTTTCATCGGCTACCCGCAGAAATCCTTTGGATATCTCTTCTATAGACCGAGTGACAATGTTGTGTTGGGCTGAAGTTTTGTTGAAGATTGCGTCATTTGGGCTCGGCTGTTTATTTATTTAGTTTGTATTCCGGTTTGGGCCTGTCCAACCGAGAGCCCTTTTTGTTTATTATATAAGTATATGCTTGCATGCATATTAGGTTAATGATTGAAACGACAGATCAGAGCATAACGATAGAATTTACAGATTTCTTTAATCGTTCTTGTAACCTACCAATCCTCTACAGTTGATGTTCTTAATCGAGCTCTTCTGAGGATTTTGTTTTAATCATTCGACACGATTGATTCACTCTTGCCTTGTTCTTATTTTCGTGTTCTTGCTGTTTTTATAATTAATTACCTGTTTAAGATCTAATCGATCTTCATAGATTAAAGTTTTAATCTCATCAATTGGTATCAGAGCGGGAGGCTGTGTAATCGATACACATCTTTTCTGTGAAAAGGTTTAAATTAGGGTTTTTCCGCAATCACTGATATTTATTGAGCCGTCATCTCATTATTGACGTATCTTGATATTTATTGTTTTGCCCTAATCTGAGTTATTACTAGTCTGATCTTTTAACAGTTTTTTTTTTAATGGACGAATCGCAATCAAATCCTATCAATATTTCCAACAGCATCGGTTCGACGACAAAAATTCCAATCCTATATACCCATGACTATGAAGTCTGGGCGCATCACTTCGAAGACTACGTGATAGGATCTGAGGATAATGGATACCTCATATGGGAAGCTATCATTAATGGACCTTTTTCTCATTCTGCAACATCCAGGATTATCAAAACTCAAAAGGAGTACAATGATCTGCTGAAGGATGTTAAAGATATTGCACAAGATGAAAAGGATAAATTCCAGTGCAATATCAAAGCGTTAAGATTGATTAGATTTGCCCTTCAATCCGACACCTTCAGGTTGGTCAGCTCTTGCACGACGGCAAAGGAAGTTTGGGATAGACTTCGCGAACTGTACTCTACAGACGAGGATCTTGAACATTCTATCCAAACCTTACTCTTATCAGAGTTTGGAGAATTCAGGCAAGGGGCCGAAGAAACGGTGACCCAGACGTTCGATCGCTTCAATCGTCTTCTCAGCAGGATGATCAAGCATGACATCGAAAGGAAGCTTATCGAGCAGAAGGTTACATTCTTAAATGGTCTAAGGTCTGAATGGAGAGCAGTGGTGTCCACAGTCAAAGCCCATGAGCAGTTTAAATCATATTCTCTGGCGAAACTGGTGGGTATTCTCAAGTCCCAGGAGAAGATTGTACTGCAGGAGAAAAACGTTGTTTCAAGCCTTGGTTCGTTGGCCCTCCCGTCAAAAAGTAAAGCTGCGGTGCAGGATGAAGACCTTAACCTGGAGGAGTATGACCTTACGTCTGAGGATTATGCTATGATGGTGTCTAACCCCAAGAGGTTCATAAAGAAGAGATTCCCCAGCAATAAAAACCGAAACTGGCAGGGGAGTTATAGTTCAGAAAAAGTTAACAATGAACCGAAGGTTGAAGAGCCCAAGAAGGAACCAAAGGATGATGGTGATTCTGGAGTAAGCTGTTACTACTGTGGTGGGAAAAACCACTATGCTAAAGATTGTGTCCTTAAGAAGATGGCTGAAAAGGATGATGAAAAGGATGAGGAAGCTGTGCTGCAGAAAAGGCTCGATGAGATGAGAAAGAAGAAGTCTACCGCTAACCCTTCTATGAATGCACTTATTGTGTAGGGTTCGGTTGCTGATGACGAGTTCGGTAGAGTGGAAGTTTGGTCTACTGACTCAGAAGACGATGAAGTGAGGAAGCCTACTCATGGAAAGGCTTATGTGGCAAAGGAGGAGAGCAGTGGAGGAAGATGCTTCATGGTGTCTGATGTATCTCAGATAAGGGGATACAACACCGATAGTGGAAGCAAGGAACCGAAGGTGCAGGAGGACATGTGCTTTACGGCCAAGCCACTCAGCCAGCAGTTCACTGAGCTTGATGAACTGATAAAGAAGGTACAATCGGTTTTTGTTTCATTTAAAGTACCACAATCCTCATATGAGAAAGAACTAAAAAATGTTAATACAAGAATTTCTCATCTAGATAGTAGCTTAACTCAAACTCGAGTCACCAATTCTAACCTAACTGATCAATTAAGCAGGGTGTCGTCGAAGAGTGAGGAGCGGCGCATGTGGATCGAGTTGAAGGAGTCTGAATTAGTTAAAATTAAAGACGAAAACATTTATTTACAAAGAGACAATTTAAAGTTGTTAAAACAGTGGAATGTTTTTTGTTTAATTGCAAAACGTCTTTATTCTAATATTACTCAACTTCACTTAGACTGTGAAATAGGCCAAAAGATCCATCGCATGATTTTGCCATTCCTGGAGTTTAAGGAGGATGAAATTGATGCCGAAGCTTATAACTGTGAGAGTGTGATATCATCTGATGATGTCAATCCGACCTACATGTATGGACTGGACAAAATTGAATCTTTCATTAAATCCAAGGACCACAAGGATATGCTTAAAAACCTTTTGGATGAAAATGATAGACTTAAACTGAGAACTGAAACCATACAAAAATTTGACTCTTTAAACGCCAACGTAAGCTCAGAAAACAAAATTGATGTTGAAAATGCATCTGAGCTTAACGAGGACGACAACATGAGTGAAATTTCTGTAGAGGACACGGTTGACTGCTCAGAATTTGTAAAAAGAGAACCTGAAAACCACAAGAATCTAATTTCTGAAAATTCAGTGGAGTTCGCTCGATTGTCCCAACAAAAGTCCCCGATCTTAGTAGAGAAAACAGTTGTGTATCAAAAGGTCAGGACCACTCCGAATCAAGTATACAAGGTCACTGGAGTAACCGAACATCAGACAACTGAACTCACAACTATTGTAAACGAAGACAATGCTGATGGTTGCGATGAGTACTTCTGGTCAGCACCAATAGATAATGCAAACGAAACGGTGGGCTTATCAGAAAGAACTTCTTGGATGAGTAAAGGTAGATACATACCTGAACCCTTAAATAAGCCAGATAATTTCGATGAGCCAAGCACCAGCGGTACAAAAGACATTCCTCAGGAGAATGAAAGTTCGGCAACAGAAGATGTTCCCTCTACTTCCTCAGTGCAAAATGAAACTCCTACAGTTCAAAATGAACCAGCCAAGGAGGAACCGAAAATGAAAGCTAATGTTCATCATCAACCAAAGCAGATGAGGAATAAGAAACGAGAAAGGAACCAAAGATACAGGAAGAATCTCTCTGAAAGGAGACAATTCTGGCAATCCCAGAATGCATACTTCTCACATCAAGACAAGAATCTGAAGTATGAAAACAATCCTGTCGGAAAACCTGAGAGTCACAACAACCGAAAGCCAAGGTTCGGTTCACAAGAAAATACCAACCGAAAGCAAAGGTTCGGTTCTGAGAATGACTTCAACCGAAAGCAAAGGTTCGGTTCAGAGAACGATTCCAACCGAAAGCAAAGGTTCGGTTCAGAGAACGATTCCAACCGAAAGCAAAGGTTCGGTTCTGAAGTCAAAAGAGATCAAAACTCTAAGGTCAGTCCCTCCAATGATCAAAAGCAAAAGGGTCACTTAGAGTCTCCTGCCAAGAAGTCCTCTCAATCTAAACCCACTCCTTCTAGTTCATCTAATTCTTCTACTTCCACCAACTCATCTCCATGTTGCTCTAAAGCTCATTCTGTTCATTCTCAAAAATCTTATTCGTCGTCTGAACAAAAGGGCAAACAGAAGGTTAATGAATCCACACCAGAGTCTAAACCGAACGCACTCAATCCTAACAAAATAAAAGTTTTTACCATTAAAAAGAAAGATGAAACAACACTTATAAAACGAACATATCTTGTTGATATCTCTCTTACTGTTCCTGTTCCCATGAAAAGCTCACGTGGACCCAAGAAACTTTGGGTTCCTAAATCTGCTTAATTTTTGCAGGTTATAAGTGACGAGCAGTACGACGAAGAATGGTACATCGATAGTGGCTGCTCACGTCACATGACAGGGAGGAAAGAGGAGCTCAGGGAATACATGTCTCTTGCAAATGGTGGCGATGTCAAGTTTGGAAATAATTCTTTCGGCACCATAAAGGGATACGGGATGATAACAAATGGTGACTTTACTATAAGGAAGGTGGCTTATGTGGAAGGACTCCAACACAACCTCATCAGTGTATCTCAGCTTGTTGGAGGTACAGGTCTCAAAATCTCATTCGATGATGAAGGTTCTAAAATTATTGAGAAAAAGACAAAGAATGTAATTCTCAAGTCAGAGCGAAAGGGTGAAATGTTTCCTCTAAACCTTAAACCCATCAAAGGAAACCCAGCTATATGCCTGTTATCAAAAGCTCAATCTGACGAAAGCTGGTTGTGGCACCGAAGGCTCTCTCATCTCAACTTTAAAGATATCAACAAACTTGTCACTGGAGATCATGTTAGGGGTCTTCCATTGATCAAGTTTGACAGAGATCATTTGTGTGCTGCATGCGAAATGGGGAAGCAGAGTCGTCAAAGTCACCCATCTGTAATTAACACAAAAGTTGTTGAACCACTCGAATTACTTCATATCGATCTGTGTGGTCCTTCATCTATCGAAAGCATCGGTGGTAGCAAGTATATTCTTGTTATTGTTGATGACTTTTCACGATTTACATGGGTGTTCTTTCTAAAGCTCAAATCTGAAGCGACTCATAAGCTGAAAGTGTTCATCAAGCAGATTGAAGTACAGCTCAAGAAGGTCGTTCGCAACATCAGAAGCGACAATGGTCTTGAATTCAAGAACAGGGAGTTTGAAGAATTTCTTGCAGAAAAGGGAATAAGTCACAACTTCTCAGTTCCCTACACACCACAGCAGAACGGAATTGTCGAAAGACGAAACCGATCTTTGTGTGAAGCTGCCCGAACTATGCTAAATTTCGCTTCCTTACCTCTTTATTTTTGGGCTGACGCTATTTCTGCTGCTTGTTTTACACAAAACAGGTCTTATCTCAACAAACGATTCACGCTCACACCATACGAGATTCTCAATAACAGAAAGCCTAATGTGAAATTTTTCCACGTGTTCGGCTCACGGTGTTTCATCTTTAATTCTAAAGAACACCGCAATAAGTTCGACGACAAAGCCGACGAGGGAATCTTTCTGGGATACTCTCTCACATCCAAGGCATACAGGGTCCTAAACAAGCGTTCAAGAAAAATTGAAGAGACATATTACGTGACCTTTGACGATGGCTATGTCAAAAAGCTACAAACCAAAGAAGACACCGCTGGGGAAATCTTTCCTCAAACTGGGCAAGTCACAGTCTCGATCGCTAATTTATACGATAAATTTCTGGAGCTCTTTGACGAACCAGAGAAAGCTTCTCTCTCAGAAGCAGGTGCAACAGACAACAAGGTCGACCACATGAAGCAAATTGTCGAAGAAGCTGCCAGGAGAATGAATGAAGGAGGATCGACTACTGATGACCCTCCATCCAACGATGCTTCAGTCGAGGGGGAGCCAAGCTCAAATGTCGAGGGGGAGCCAAGCTCTACAACTGCAACCGAAAGTGCTTCTCCAACCGAAGGTGCATCAACGCCTGCAAGTCCAGCATCACAAGAAACCTCTGAACCTCCAGTTTCTCAAAGTTCATCAATCGAGGGGGAGCATGATGATATGATGCTTGACTACGATAGCCAATCTGAGCCAGAAGAAATGATCAATGCTGAACTAGACCCAACCTTTGATCCAAATTACCCTCCTCTTACCAAATGGACCAGAGATCATCCTATCTCTCAAGTGATTGGTGATGTATCTGAAAAGGTTCTGACCCGATCACAACTGAAGGCAAAACAAACATCCTTATTTTCAAAAGTTGAGTTTTGTATGTTTAACTCATTCGTATCAAAAGTTGAACCAAAGACAGTTAACACTGCCCTCGATCACTCTGATTGGGTTCAAGCAATGCAAGACGAACTGAACGAATTTGAAAGGAACAAAGTCTGGCGCCTCATTCCAACTCCTCCAGATGCTTCAGTTGTTGGTCTCAAATGGGTCTTTAGGAACAAAATGGACAAGGAAGGGAATGTTATAAGGAACAAAGCTCGTCTGGTAGTAAAGGGATACTGTCAGGAGGAAGGGATTGATTATGAAGAGACCTTCGCTCCTGTAGCTAGGCTGGAATCTGTAAGAATATTTCTTGCTTATGCTGCCCACAAAAACTTTGAAGTTTTCCAAATGGACGTCAAGTGTGCATTTCTCAATGGAGAACTCGAAGAAACCGTGTATGTGGAGCAACCTCCTGGGTTCGTGAACGAAAAATATCCAAATCATTGCTACATTCTGGATAAAGCTGTGTATGGCCTTAAACAAGCTCCGAGAGCCTGGTATGAAACGCTAACAAAATTTTTAAAGATGTCTAAATTCAAACAAGGTTCGGTTGACCCAACCTTCTTCCGCAAAAAGGAAGGTAACCACCTTATGATTGTTCAAATTTATGTCGATGACATCATCTTTGGCTCTACGAATTCCAGCTTAACAGCTGAATTCAGAAAGTTGATGGAGACTAAATTTGAAATGAGCTCAATGGGTCCTATTAACTTTTTCCTTGGTTTAAATATTAGACAGGGACCCGAAGGCATCTTTATCAATCAGGAAGCTTACACGAAGACTCTCCTAGCAAAGTTCGGTATGATGGGAGACTCAAAAGTCAAAGTCCTAATGGCATTCGGCACCAAGCTAACTCCATCCCTAGACAAACCGGCTGTCGATATCACGCTCTATCGTCAAATGATAGGCTCACTAATGTATCTTACTGCCAGCAGGCCTGACATCATGTTTTCTGTGTGTTATTGTGCTCGATTTCAGGCGAACCCACGCGAACCTCACATTCTTGCAGTGAAGAACATCTTACGCTATCTCAAGCGAACCACCTCCTTAGGTCTATGGTATCCTTCCAACTCAGGCTTCTTCGTTCAAGCCTATTATGATGCTGACCTTGGAGGATGTGGACTCGACAGAAAAAGCACAACTGGTGGCTGTCAATTCCTTGACGGGAAGTTGGTCAGCTGGCAATCCAAGAAACAAACGTGTGTGTCGTTGTCTACTGCCGAAGCAAAATACATTGCCGCTGCATCCTGCACATCCCAAGTGATTTGGATCCAGAGTCAACTTCGAGACTATGGACTCAATATGAAGAAGATCCCACTATATTATGACTCTGAAAGTGCAATTAGGATTTGTCATAACCCAGTGCAACACTCTAAAACCAAACACATAGCACTGAGGTATCACTTTATCAAAGATCACGTGGAAGATGGAAACGTCGAAGTTCACTTTGTAAGGACCACTGATCAACTGGCTGACGTCTTTACCAAAGCTCTTCCTGAAGCATCATTCAACAGAATACTGCAAGGGCTAGGTATGATGGAATCAGAGTCAGTACCTCACACTATCTCTCAACCTCAAACGTAAGAAGCGAATCTAACCGAACGTTCAGGTTCGGTTAAACCATCTGATTCGCTCATCACTACAAAGGTAGTTTTTCTTTGTTGTATATTTCTTGTACAAAATTTGTTTTTCTTAATATTGAAAGTATTTTCCAATTGCATGTCTAAATCCCTTGGTTTCTCAAAATTTTCCAAAACCGAAACCTACCGAAGGTTCGGGTTCGGTTTTTCAAAATTTCGTTGAACCGAAACCAACCGAAGGTTCGGGTTCGGTTTTTCAAAATTTTGTTGAATCGAAACCAACCGAACGCTCGGGTTCGGTTTTTCAAAATTTCGTTGAACCGAAACCCCACCCGTAACGCAACCACCTCAAACCGAAACCCAGTATACAACCGAACCTACCTCCACTCAACCACCACCCGAAAGTAACCCCACACCCACTCAACCTGAACCAACCAAAACAACCACACCCCCAGCTTCACCACCTCCACAATATCCAGATAATGCCTCTGATGGAGATAACCCGTTTCTTGGCGGTGATAACATGAACTTCGATTCGGTCTACTATAGTCCGTTTCAGGTTCAAAGTGATGAAGAGGAAGATGCTCCAGTGACAAAGAAGCATCTTAAGGAGCTCAACGAGAAGGTTGACCTACTTCTCGCCTCATCTTCCAACCAACAGTCCTCTCTCTCTGAAGCTGCACTTCAGAAGATTGTTGATGCCTTCTCCAGGGCTCAACATGATTCGGTAGCCTCAGCCACTGCCGCCATAGACGCCTCAACCAAAGCCTGTGAGGCAGCGACCGGAAAAGTCGATAAACTATTCTCCGACGCTTCTATCCTGTTGAAGTCCTTACAGGAAAGCGCCGACGCCACAAAGACAACTTTGGAACCGATTGTTCAACAATTGGCAAAGTTTGTTTCTACGGAGTTGACCTCGTTCGCTACACTTCGCCAATCCCTAAGCGACGACAACTCGGCCCTTCGTGCCTCCATCGACGAGCGCCTCGCTAAGCTTCAGGAGGATCTAGCAGCTGAAAATTCATTGATGGACGTTCTGGCGAGCAAAACAACCGCCCTCAAGATCAAGAGCACACAACTTTCAAACTCACAACAACAACTTGAAGCTCTTCAATCCGAAAGGGAAGTCATCAAGACATGTGTTTCGGATGTACACGCTGCCTTATCAAACATCCTAGAAGCACACGATCCCATTCTTAACCATTCAGTGAGGCGAACCCTTGCTGAAAAGCTTTCTCCTGCCATGGACCTTCTCAGCAAAATAGAAGGCTTACCGAGTTTCGTGTCCATTCTGAAACAAGGGGGAGAAGAGAAGAAGACCGGATCGAAACCACCTCCTTCCTCCAAAGCTACTCACACAACCGAACCACCTCCGACTGGTCAAGCTTCGGGTTCGGGTGTGAAGGACAAAGGGAAAAACATAGCTGAGGAAGAAGATGAAGATGAAGATGATGAAACCATTGCTGACATGTTGAAACGAAAGAACAGTCGCAATGTGGATGATGATGTTAATCGTGTGGCGCGAGAGGCTGAAGAAGCCGAACGCAAGCAGAAGGAAGCCCACGATCTCCTTGAGAGCAGGAAGACTCTCTTCCCTGCCTGGACTCGGGAGCGCTTGATTAAAGAGGCCATAGATACTCCCAACATCTTATGGCTCGAGCCGGTGATCTCGTTCGACTGCTACAACTCTGTCGACTCGCAGTTCGACATGCCGCTGACTCGAAAGGCGTTTATCTTCCACGCCTTCTCAAATATCTTTGAAGTCCCTCATCCAGATGCTGAACTTGATAGGGAGCTCATCGATTTCTATCTGAAGGCTGCTCGTCCTCAGTATCTGACTTAGAGCGCCCAGAAGATAGTAAACGTTCGGGTCTTAAAGCCTTACACCGAAGGAAGGTTCATAAACGTTCGGTTCAAGGTGATTCGAGGATCTGCAAAAACTGCACATCATATCTCCCTGGCAGATCTACCGAACTTAAATCCTCATGATTGGATTGTCTTGCATAATATCCTTTTGACTAATGAAGCCGAATATGGTCCCATTATAGACCATATCAAAAGGATGTTAGTCTGTTACATCATGGAGGTTGCCCTTATGGATTAGGAGGTTGCCACAGTCTTCAAGAAGAAACCGAAGATAGCTCCTGTGGGATCGGCCAGTGATCTCAACCAAATGCAAATGGGCAGGATCGACCCGAGGCACAACTCGGTTATGTTCACTAGAGCAGAAGGACAGAAATGTCTCTTTGCTTTAGCTGACAAACACCTTTACACCACTGCTTGTCTGGAGCATGTGTTATCGATCATCAAAAGGTGTAAAGAGAATTCAGCGGATGATGTAAAGTACTTCAACGACATGATCCAATGGTACATCAGGTTTAGACAGACAATACTCTCGCTTACCAAATGTCTGTTTAACACCGTGAAGAAGAAGGTACCTGCCTCCGCTGCTGGCCCAAGTAACAAGTGAAGATCTCGCTCCAATTAACGCAAAGGGGGAGATTGTTGGGCTGAAGTTTTGTTGAAGATTGCGTCATTTGGGCTCGGCTGTTTATTTATTTAGTTTGTATTCCGGTTTAGGCCTGTCCAACCGAGAGCCCTTTTTGTTTATTATATAAGTATATGCTTGCATGCATATTAGGTTAATGATTGAAACGACAGATCAGAGCATAATGATAGAATTTACAGATTTCTTTAATCGTTCTTGTAACCTACCAATCCTCTACAGTTGATGTTCTTAATCGAGCTCTTCTGAGGATTTTGTTTTAATCATTCGACACGATTGATTCACTCTTGCCTTGTTCTTATTTTCGTGTTCTTGCTGTTTTTATAATTAATTACCTGTTTAAGATCTAATCGATCTTCATAGATTAAAGTTTTAATCTCATCATGTTGTCTTCGTTGCGAGGATAGGGGTTTTCCGAGAAAGAGAACTCATAAGCCAAGGAGACAGTGGGAGGCAGATCGATCTTGATGAAATTCAAGAGTCGGGTGATGAAGGAACCTCTACCGCCGGCGCTTAACCCGAGGAGGAAACTCCGGTTGAACCAATTGACGAGTCATTACCTCTTAGACGTTCCGAAAGAGTTAGAGTTCAACCCCAGTTGTATGGTTTTCATATTACTATCGAAGGGGACACGTATATTAGTGATAATACACTAATAAATCTAGATGAACCTAATTGCTATAAGGAAGCCATGGCAGGCTCGGAGTCTGCAAAATGGAAAGAGGCAATGGACACCGAGATTCAGTCCATGTATGACAACCAAGTTTGGAATTTGGTTGACAATGTGCCCGGACGTAAGACAGTTGGGTGCAAATGGATCTTCAAGAAGAAGACCGACGTGGATGGGAATGTGCACACGTATAAGGCGCGATTGGTGGCGAAGGGCTTTACTCAAACTCCTGGAGTTGACTATGATGAGACCTTATCACCAGTTGCGAAGATAAAATCTATTAGGGTGATGCTAGCTATTGCTGCATTTCATGATTATGAGATATGGCAATTGGATGTCAAAACCAGAGGGTTTTGTCGATCTGAAGCATCCAAATAGAGTGTGCAAGCTTGAGAAGTCCATTTATGGACTTAAGCAAGCATCTTGCAGATGGAATCTTTGCTTTGATGAGAAATTCAAAGAGTTTGGATTTGTACGAAGCGAAAATGAATCATGTGTATATGTCAAGGCCAGTGGGAGTATAGTTAGCTTCCTCGTTTTGTATGTCGATGACATACTACTTATAGGAAACGTCATCCCAACTCTGCAGGAAGTTAAGTCCTGGCTCGGGAAGTGTTTCACTATGAAGGACCTCGGAGAGACTTCCTATATTTTGGGAATAAGGATAGTGAGAGAAAGAAGTAAGAGACTAATAGGACTTAGTCAGAATACTTACTTAGATAAGGTACTAAAACATTTTAGTATGGAAAACTCGAAGAAGGGAGAACTACCGATACAAAGTAATACTAAATTGAGTAAGACTAAAAGTCCGAGTACCGAAGCCGAGATAGCTGAGATTAGCCGAGTACCTTACACTTCCGCAGTTGGCTCGATCATGTATGCTATGACTTGTACTCGACCTGATGCGGCCTTTGCTTTGAGCATGGCCAATAGATATCAAGGGAATCTTGGAAGAGCACATTGGATTGCAGTCAAGAACATCCTTAAGTACCTTTGGAGGACCAAGGAATGGTTTCTAGTCCTCGGAGGGAGTGATGACTTAAAGGTGCGAGGGTATAGTGACGCCAGTTTCCAGACCGACAGGGACAACTACCGTTCGTAGTCGAGATGGGTCTTTACCCTTAATGGAGGAGCGGTGACTTGGAAAAGTTCCAAACAAGAAACTGTAGCTGATTCAACGTGCGAATCAGAATACATTGCAGCGAGCGAAGCGTCTAAAGAGGCAATATGGTTGAAGAACTTCATTGGCGATCTTGGAGTTGTGCCTGCTATAAAGGAGCCCATGGAAATTTTCTGTGATAATGAATGAGCGGTTGCCTTGACCAAGGAACAGAGGGATCATGGTAGATCTCGGTATATCGACAGAAAATATCACTTTATTAGACATCGAGTAGAAGAATGACACCTCGTGGTTAAGAGGATATCATCAGAAGATAACCCATCAGATCTGCTTACGAAGGGACTAAGCAGGGTTAAGCACTTGCAGCATGCTAGGAGTATTGGGCTGAAGGGTGATATTAGTTTAGATTAGATAGTTTTAGAAACATGTAATAGATAAATGTAATTGACATTTGATGATTAAATAAAAGAGTATTGTTTATAAGTAAAGTTACTGTCTTATATTAATTGTTTAGCTATTGTTTCACTTTGCATGTTTTGACATCCAAAATACTTGAGTTTATTAAGAATAATCGAATTATTTAAACAGTCCACAATCGTTCATATGTTGGAAGTATGTATTAATGAAGATTGTCATGAATTGGTGTGTAGATTGTCTAAATGGTATTAGAAATAGCAAAGGTTTGCTGCAACGTTCATGAGTGCTTATGAACAAGTTTTGAGCATTGGAATAAACCCGCGTGTAACGACCGAAAAATACAACCAATTTTAAATTTTTCAAAACAATCCGATTTCATTAAAATCACTACAAAAAGGTTTTCAATACAAATTATTTAAAGTATTCCCAGAATCACATCACGACCAAAAAACATGAGGAGCGGTACGATCACGCCTTCGCCTTGCCACGGTCTCCTGAAGAACCTGAAAAACATAAAAGCACAACTGTAAGCCCGAAAGCTTAGTGAGTTACCCCCAAAATACCAACCCCCTATACGCCCTTCCAGGCTACGACCTTCCGGTCCAGAACATATTGCCTTCCGGCCCATGAATATCACACATAACATAACAACATAGAACAACCATGCATATCGGGCCTACTGTATGACTGGCCCGCCGTATCGGCCTTCAGTCCACCCTCCGTGTCTAGCCGTGTACATCGAGTCTGCAGTGTGGTTCGTCCGCCCGCACCGGGCCTTCAATCCACCTGGTCCACTCTCTGAGTCTACAGTGTGACTGGTCCGTCCGCACCGGGCCTTCAGTCTATCTGGTCCACTCTCCGAGCCTCGGCACGTCTGGTCCGCCCTCTTGGGGCCTACATCCTATCCGGACCGCTCGCTGGGCCTTCGGGACAACCGGTCCGCCCTGGGTATCTTGGCCTACAGCACAAAGCAGGACCCGCCTTAACCCATCTCCAATCCAAACAACCATGTGCACATAACATACAGGCATATAACAGATAACAGTCAATAAACTGATCAAGCATATCACATAACATATCAACCCCTCTAACCAGGAACACCGACCTAACCGGTCACTAGCATAGCACCTCCCTATAGCACAGAATGCCGACCTCACCCAGGTCTCTAACACATACCATCCTAACTACCAGGATGAAAACATAGCAATAACAGCATAACAACAAATACCCGGATCTCAATCCGATAAAAGGGCCGGCCTTGGTGCCGTAGACCCTGTCGATATAGTGAGGATAACTCACCTCGCGATTGCCGACACTCTGAACCGAAGAAGCAGACTCTCGAATCACCAACTCACCGCAAATCCCAAACTAACCATCATCACAAAATAAACATAGGGTCAATCATACTTTCACTTATCGGGCCAAGACCAAAGTCCCAATCTCATACAAAATCCCACATTGGCCCAATTTACCAAATTGGGCCCACCTCACCAAATGAGCCTAGATCCAATATTCATAATATTAATTGGACCCAAAATACTCTATTCATAATTTCCAGACTTGGCCCAAACACCACAACCCACAAATGGCCCAACACAAAGGCCCAAAAAGGAAGTCCACAGGAGGAGTACGCGGGGCGTACTCTCCTTGGTACGCGGGGCGTACTGCATTGACTCGCAAAGGACAATCGGGGTACCGGCCCGTTACGCGGGGCGTACTACACCGTTACGCGGGGCGTAACTGCCAAAACTATTAAGTCCTTCTTACAACTTAATGGATTAAGCTCTTAAGCCCAAAATACAGATCCATGTGCCAAATATGATTAGAAATCATAAAGTCTCCGGCTTTATCACTGGGGACGTCCTTAAGCTCTTAATCCAAGGTCTTAATCCATTAAGACCCACATAACTCATACATGGAATAGCTACAGCCCTTGGGACCTCATTTTTATCACTCAAGACCTCTCCAAAGGTCTGAAAGGACAGATACACTTGACCAAATCGGACTATGCAACAAGATGAAGACTTTTGGGA
The DNA here is from genome assembly GCF_051521515.1 of Lactuca serriola. Classification (NCBI taxonomy): domain Eukaryota; kingdom Viridiplantae; phylum Streptophyta; class Magnoliopsida; order Asterales; family Asteraceae; genus Lactuca; species Lactuca serriola. The sequence continues at coordinate 17,133,272 of NC_136414.1, read as the reverse complement.
CAAGAATGATAACAAAGCTTCAAAATCCATAGATCTATGCAATATGAGGGTCAAACAAGAAGCTTTATACCTTAAACCAGCTCTAAAGGGTGGTATTTCTTCAGATCCACAAGTTCCACACGTTCTTCTTCTTCTTTGAAAACTTCCCTTTTCTCCTTCAAGCCCTTCTTTTGCCAATACAAGCTTCTCAAGGTCAAACACACTCAAATATGGAGGGAATACGAGATTAGGGTTTCTCTGAGGTTGAAGATGAGTGTAAGGAGGCTGAGGGGTGAACCATCTTATTCCTTATATAGTGGCTGACCCTAAAAATATGGTTTGGGATTCCTGTGAGTACGCGGAGCGTACTCACCCGGCCAACGCGCATTTCTTCCTCCCATTACGCTGGGCGTACGTCCAGCTTACGCTGGGCGTACCCAGCCAGACTCTAAAACTCATGCATGCCATGCATGCATGGGACCCGTCTTCCACTTATACCACAACGAGCTATAAACAATAATCATCTACGAACACCGCAACTCCTCTAATCTAAACCCGCTCCCAAATAGTTTACATTCATATGGGGTGACGAGAAACCCAATGCTTCTAACACATACGCCAGCCCGAAACCTTCTCGGATGAAACTCATTTCTCGAAAAGGACCAGAACTACCTTTCTCTTAAACTTCAGGGACTCATAGTCACACACTTAAAGAACGGGGTGTTACACCGCGCTTGCTAGAATCACTTTGGAGTGATCTCAAGACGATAATATCATATGGTCTTAAAACCTAGATATATGGTTTATTATTTGCTAATTGGTTGTACATTGATAATGCAAAACCGCTTCGGTAAATTGATGTCATAAAACGCATTGCTGTGTATAGTTGATTAGTCAATAAGTAAATGCATATAAGTCGAAGTTTATCTGTTACTTTTGTCCTAAGAGGGTAAAAGCGATATCATGGCCGCTCGATGATTTGATTTGACTTATGTGCCGGGCCCGGTTAGGACCGAATTGATGTGTTCAATTAAGTTCTATGTCGAATAAATCTGAGACCGAGAAAATAGTTGCTGGACGACAAGTATGACGATTGTCTGCACGATATCTAAATAGAGGACTGTACGATCCCTTATCTAAAGGACAAGTTACTGATAAGATTAGAGTTGACAGTGTCTTTGAGAGCTATGATTGCTAATCGGATTGTGTTTGCATTTATCATTACTAGACTTATCCAAGTGGGAGACTGTTGGATTAGTGTCTAAGGCTATAACTATATCTGGTAAGTACTTGACCCGATTGTGCATGGTCCTTTTGGGTTGCCTTCACCATAGCAACTTGACAGGGTGATTTAGAGAGAAGAGATATTATTCTTAATGTATTATAAGAATAATATGTTAAAGGAATGATAATATTATTTGATTAATATAAGTCATAAATTAATTAGGAATTAATTTGGTGACTTAAAGAGATTAATTGAAGAAAGGGGTATAAACTGTCAAATGTGTGAAAGTTGTATTTTGAGCAGATAAACCTTATGGATATGGGTTGGACGATTTTAGGGATGTGGATCACCTAGAAATCATCCAAGGCCTTATCAAGTGGGGAATTGGATTGCTTTGAGGCTAAGTTATCCAATTAGGGTTTTAGGGTGAAACCCTAGAAGCTCACCAGTATAAATAGACCCTTGGGGTTGTGGAAATCGACTCCCTTGTTATTGGAGTAACCCTAGAGCCAATTTCCCTCTTCCTAATCTCTCTAAAATCATCTTCTTGCTAGTTGGTGTTTGTAAGCTATTAGAGGAGTGACATTTGTGACTCTAAGCTCCAAGAAGAAGAAGGTTTCAAGCAAGTAACTCAAGGTATTATTCTAGATCTTTCATATGTTTTATTTGTTAGTTTACATTAGATCTAGCCTTGAAAGTCTTGGATATATATTGCATGTTCAATTAGAGAAACCTAGATCCAAGCTATAGGGTTGTATGTGCACATAGGGAAAGTTCTTATGTCCAAAACCCATCAGATTCGACATAGTCTTAGGAATGGATTGGCTTAGTCCAATGATGCTGAAATATTGTGTAGGAAGAAGATAGTAAGAGTAAACCCGCCAGGGAAAGAGTCTTTTATGGTGTATGGAGACAAACGCAAAGTAAATTTTGGAATCATTTCTCTAATGAAAGCCAGAAAGTGTTTGGCCAAGGGGTGTACATCATATCTAGCGTTCGTGATCGATGCTAAGAAGGAAGAGAAGGAGGTGCAGAATATTCCGGTGGTGTCTGATTATCCGGAAGTCTTTCCCGAAGATCTTCCCGGATTACCCCCTGATCGACAAGTAGAATTTCGTATCGACTTGTTACCAGGAACGACGCTGATAGCAAAAGCACCATATCGATTAGCACCAACAGAGATGAAAGAATTTATGACACAAATTCAGAAGTTATTGGACAAAGGTTTCATTCGACCTAGTTCATCGCCCTGGGGAGCCCTGTGTTATTTGTAAAGAAGAAAGACGGGAGCATGGGAATGTGCATCGATTATAGAGAGCTGAACAAAGCGACGATAAAGAACAAGTACCCGTTGCCGAGGATCGATGACCTGTTTGACCAGTTACAGGGTTCGAGCTATTTCTCGAAGATCGATCTTAGGTCGGGATACCATCAACTAAAGGTGAGAGAGCAGGATATCAAAAAGACTGCGTTTAGAACAAGATATGGACACTACAATTTTTTTGTTATGTTGTTCGGACTAACCAATGCCCCAACAGCTTTCATGGATTTGATGAATAGGGTTTGTAAACCATTCCTAGATAAATCCGTGATAGTATTCATAGACGATATCTTGATTTATTCGAAAAGGAAGTAGGAGCATGAAAAGCATCTGCATGAAGTGCTAGAAGTCCTGAAAAAGGAGAAGCTGTGTGCAAAGTTCTCTAAATGTGAATTTTGGATTCAAGAAGTCCAATTTTTAGGTCATGTGGTTAACCAAGAAGGAATAATGGTTGACCCAACAAATATTGAAGCTGTGATGAAGTGGGAACAACCAAAAAGCCCTACAGAGATTTGAAGCTTTTTAGGATTAGCTGGATATTATCGAAGGTTTATCCAAGGCTTTTCTTCAATTGCTACTCCATTAACAACTTTGACCCACAAAGGAGCTACTTATTCTTGGAATGAGAATCATAAGGAAGCCTTTGAGAAGTTGAAGAAGAGATTGTGTGAAGTTGGGTTAGGTTGTGTCCTGACCCAAAGGGATAAAGTGATCGCGTATGAATCGAGGCAATTGAAGGAGCATGAAAAGAACTACCCCACGGAATCATCAACCATACACTTAGGAAGCTAAGAAATATGGAAAGTGTTGTGAATCTGACCAAGATCCATAGGTAGATCTAATTGATAGGGTACCTTGCCTACCCTGGCCACAACTCAGAACGGTCCAATAAATTAAGGATCCAACTTACCCCTCTTCCTCGAGCGTATAACTCCCTTCCAAGGTGATACCTTCAGTAAAACCATATCACCGACCTGGAAATGTATCTCGGGTCTTCGCCAGTCGTCATAACTATTATGTCGGCTCTAGGTTATCTGCAATCTCTTCCTGATATATTGAATAAGCTCTATAGTCTGAAGGACCACCTTCGTCCTACCCATGATCCTGTGGCCGACCTCTCCCCGAAAAACCGGTGTACGAAACATCCTTCCATAGAGAATCTCGAAAGGAAATGAACCAATACTAGAATTATATATGTTGTTGTAATAAAACTCAGTTAGGGGAAGGTAGGAGTCCCAAATCCCACCAAAATTGATGATGCAAAGCCTGAACATATCCCCGAGTGTCTAAATAGTCCATTCACTCTGTCCATCAGTCTGAGGGTGCTAAGCGGTGCAGTCTCGTACCCAACTCCTCATGAAACTTCTGCCAAAACCAAGAAGTAAACCACACATCGTGATAAGATACAATAGAGACTAGTACATCGTGGCGAGTGACAATCTCACGTATATACACATCATCCAACTTCTCGACCGAAGAACTCTCCCATATGACAAGAAAGTGGGCACTCTGGGTTAATCGGTCAATGATAATCCAAATCGCATCAAATCTCTTGTCCGTCCTTGATAGCTTGGTGATAAAATCCGTAGTGATCTATTCCTACTTCCACATGGGAACCTCTAAGGGTTGCAACTTTCCCTACAACCTATGGTGCTCAGCCTTGACCATTCGACATGTCAAACATTTCTCTACATATCATGCAATCTCCCGCTTCATGCATGACCACCAATAACTAAGTCTAAAGTCATGATACATCTTTGTGGTTCCAGGTTAAATCAAGAATCTAGACTTATGAGTCTCCTCCAATACTATCTGTTGAACCCTCTGAAAATTGGCACCCATACCCGACCGTACCGGGTCAAAAGTCCACGTCTGTCGGTAGAAAATCTATCTATCTCATCCCTGATCCTCTCATTCTTCCAATTTTCATTCTTGATTCCCTAGGTATGAGCCTCCCTGATCAAATCTAGAAGTGGGGAATCAATGGCCATCCTCAAAAAATACTCCTGGTTAGAAGTACTAGCCACCTTGCGACTCAAAGTGTCGGCGACCGATAAGTGTCGGCGACCATATTGGTCTTTCCCGGATGATAGAGAATCTCACAATCATAATCATTGACCACGTCAATCCATCTGCATTGCCTCATGTTCAGATTCGGATGATCCATAAGATATCTCAAACTCTTGTGATCCGTGTAAATGGTACATCAGAACCCATAGAGATAATGTGGCCAAATCATGAGGGAAAATATCACTGCCCCCAACTCCAAATCATGAGTCGGATATCTAACCTCATGAGGCTTCAACTTCCTGGATGCATAAGCTATGACTCTACCTCTCTACATTAGAACTGCCCCTAACCTTGTGATCGAAACATCAAAAAATACTTCAAAATCCTCAACACACTCTGGGAGGGCCAATACCAAGGACTCACATAACATCTTCCTCAAAGTCTCAAATGTAGCCTGATGCTTAGGTCCCAATTGAAATGCACACTCTTCTTCGTCAGGAGGGTCATAGGAACTACAATCTTGCAAAAATCCTGAATGAATCTCCGATAATAACCAGCCAACCCCAGAAAACTCCTAATCTCAAAAGGGGATTCGGAACCTCCCATTGCATCACTGCCTCAATCTTGGTTGGATCGACCATAATCCCATTATGATCGATGAGGTGTACTAGAAACTGGATCTCTCATAACCAGAACTCACACTTGGAGAACTTGCATAAAGCCTCTCCTATCTCAACACCCCAAGCAGCTCCCTAATATGCTCATCATGCTACTCCCTAGTCTTGGAGTATACCAAAATATCATCAATGAAAACGATAACTAACCGTTTAAGCATCGACATGCATACCCGGATCAACGAATCCATGAGCACTACAAGTGTGTTGGTAAACCCAAACAACATCACCACAAACCTGTAATTACCATAACAACTCAAGAATTCTATATTCTCCACGTCCTCCTCCCCGACTCTCATCAGGTAGTAATCCATCCTCAGATCAATCTTGGAAAACCAAGATGCACCCTCCAATTGATCAAAGATGTCGTCAATCTTAGGGAGTGGGTAGCGATTCTTCACCGTCAACTTTTTCAACTCCCGATAGTCTATGCATGAGGGATGAGACCCATCCCTCTTTTTCATAAACAAAGTCAGTGCTCCCCAGGGTGAACTGCTCAGTCTAATCAACTGCTTTCCCAACAGCTCCTGAAGCTGAGAGGACAACTCCTGCATCTCTAGTGGTGCGAGGCGATACAATGCCTTTAGCAATCGGTGCCGCACCATGGATCAGATCGATTTTGACTCACGGGAGGAACACTGGGTAAATCCTCCAGAAATACATCTGAAACTGAAACTCTCCCTCTCCCCAAGTATCGACCACGTACGCGAAATAACACAAACACCCATTCTAAAGATATTGTCAAGCCCTGGGGTCTGGACAAAACAAGGAACCAACCCTAGTACCCTATCCATAAATAATGAGTTCTCCCCCACTTGGGTTCGAACTACCACCCGTTATCTCTCACAGTTGATCATGGCTCCAAATCTACTCAACCATTCCATCCATACAATCACGCACACATCCCCCAAAGAGATGGGAATCAAATCGATCGGGTAAGACACCCTGAATATCTCCAAGGTACAATCTTGAAATACTCTCAATGTAGAAATCTTGTGTTTGTTGGCGATGGGAACTCGTAACAAACACTCCAACTCTCGATGAGTCATATCGAAACCCCTACTGAATGAATGAGAGACAAAGGATTGACTCACACCCGAGTCAAAAAGCACAAGAACAAGCAAGGAATTCACTAAGAAGGTACCTAGCATAAATACAATCATAAGCACACATGAAATAAATTTATAGAATAATAAATGGAAACATATTGGTAATGATGTCATGCACCGCCCTGGCCTCCTCTGCTATGAGCTGAAAAGCATGTCCCCTAGCCTTTACAGCCTCAACTCTCCCCTGGCGTCCGTCCGTGAGCCGAATTATCAATGAAGTCGATGCCTGCACGGGCCTAGCAGCAAGTAATGGACATCAGGCCTTTACATGGCCCACTTGATCACAATGGTAACAAATACGAACCCCCGACGATGGATATTGTTGCTGTTGACGACACTCTATCGTAGAATGCCTATCCTTGCGAAATTTGTGGCACCCAGTGGCTGATCGACAAGCTTCCTCATGTATCTTCCCGTACTTTCCAGAAGTGTGATCTGTCCTCCAGATCGTGAATCAATAGGCTTAAATCACTTTGCTGCCGACTGCATCTGAACTGAGGTATGCCTCTTCTCTTTAGTTTAGGTCTCACTCTCAATCTCTCTCCTCCGAGTGAAAGACAACAGCTCGAAGAGACAACTGTATCTATGGGTCGATACAAACTCGCAGATCTCTTTCCTAAGCATGCTCAATTAATGGGACATCTAATCATGCTCCGAGGCAACATACATGGGGCAGAAAAGGGATCTCTTAGTGAACATCTTGGTGATCTATGTCACCGAATCTGTCATCTACTTCAATGAAAGATACTCCTGGGCTAACCTCACCCTCTCCACCATGGGAACATACTCGGTGCGGAACATAACATAAAATTGCTCCCAAGTCACTACGACCTTCTCCGTAGGAGAATAAGCACTGATGACCAACTTCCACCAGTCCTTCGCCCCCAAATGAAGAAGGTTCAGGGCACACCTGATCTTTTAGTCCTATAGGCATGAACAAATGAAGAAATAATGCTACACATCGATAACCACCTAATAGCAAAAATCGGGTCCTTGTCCCCATCAGACTTTGGGGGCTTCGTGTTTCTGAAGTCCGGGTCCTAAAAAGACCCTCTCCTGTGAACTCCTGCAGCCGTAACAGCGGCGATGGCTGCAACAACAATAGCCTTAGTGATGGCAGCACAATGCTTCGATATTGCCTTCATAACATCAATGATCACCTGGGTGGTGATCATCTCGCGAATCTCATCATCAAATAAACGTGGCCTCTCCGGTCCGCCAGCTCCTGATCCAAAACCTCTAGTGACCGGCATACATAAAAACAAACTGGAATACATCAGAAAAGCCATAATTCATACCATTACAACATTACAGAATTACTAAACCCTCAGGGTTTGTGACTTCCTTGTTACGCGTATGCGTCATGTGCTTCCATTAGTACATGACCATACTACCTTCCGCACCTACCCGTATTTGTCTCAAGGGGTCGTCACGGACCACCCGACCATATGTCCCAACGTTTAGGATGTGCATTCATCCTATACTCTCTCTCTCTCAAGAGTGGCTAATCCTTCCTCACACTGTCTTACTACAGTCTATACTCACTCATGAAACTTCCACTAACCATGCAGCCGCTCGTGCATGCTAATCATACATAACACTAGATTCGATAGATAGTCAAATACTTGATCGTACCCTAAGTCCAAAACCAGACAAGGAACAGGAAGTAAGGCTAAATCAAATATTTTCATACTATAAAATTTTAGTTATGTATAACTATGATGCAAACATAGGGGTGTCAATTTATGACACGACACGACAAAAATACACAACACGAAATGAAATCGGGAGGAAATCAAAATTCGAATTCGTTTTCGTGTCATGTTCGTGTCAATTATTAAAAACATGATGTCGTGTCATTTCGTGTTCATGTTTACAAATCCACACGGAATTGACACGATTGAGCATGTGTTTGTCGTGTTTTTCATATTTGTCGTTTTTATCGTGTTATATATGATTAAATATGAATTAAATAAAATAATAGTTATGTAATATTATCTTTTTCGTGTCGGTTCGTGTTGTCGTTTTTTAATTGGTTCGTTTTCGTGTTAGGGAAAAAAACACGACATCGTGTCGTATCGTGTTCGTGGTTCAAAATACCTTGTCGTGTCGTGTCGTGTCAGACAAAAACACGACACGACGGCCCGATTTGACAGACCTATACACACACTAAGCAACCACTGTAATAATGTCAGTTCCATCTAGCATAACAAGAAATTACCATAGGCTATCAAGCATCATAAATCAGGAAATTCTATCATGAAATTCCTGTAGATTCCTAGCCTTCAAACTAGCATGCAATTCTTTCATATCACCAATTCACAGAACACGTGTGGGTATCTTGGGGAACATTTTCCTTGGCTTTTGCTGATTGTACACATTGCATACTGTTCTGTTGGTCTTTTTAGAGTTTATTTAATTTTTGAAAAATGTTTTGTAGATCCTTAGTTTGAGTCTAGAATACCACAAGTGTTCATCCAATTCTATCAAACCAGAGCTCTAATACCAACTTGTAACATCCCAAAAATCATAGTAAAAATTCTCATTTTTTAAACCATATAATAATCCTTAAGTCATACAAAACATGTGTTACAAAAGCCATAGTCATGAATCAAAGTATCCCAAAACCATTTTATTAACAGAATATTTGAGGATGACGTGCACACTTACGCCTTCACCCTACCCCTATCATCTAAATTACTTAAAACCATAAAATCAAAATATAATTCAAATCTTAGTGAGTGTCACCCAATATACCACACCCAAGAAAACAAATAACAACATGCATATATAAGCCTTCAGCCTGAGTGGACCGCCTCGTATGGCTTACAACCTATTTGGACTGCTCTAAAGGCCTACGGTCTGACTAGACAACCTCGCATGACCTATAGCCTATCTAGACCACCCTGTGTATCTTGGCCTTTAGTACAAAGCATGACCGCCTCAACCTAACAATCACAATATGTTGACATATACACATAATCAAATAAAAAATAATAACAAGCAAAATAGGTGATCATACAGATCTACCAACTATCCAATCTCTACAACATACCACATTCTAAATACCAAGATATATATAAAATCAGAGGGCCGGCATTGGTGCCTTTGACTCCCGAGTACAGTGAGGAAGAACTCACCTCAATCAGCTGTCAGAGAAAACACGAACTAGAGCTTCTGACTCCCGAACTCCACACACTATCAATTCACCAAAAAGCCTTAAGTCAAAACCGAGGTAAAAACCTTAAACCAACAAGTCCTTAGACTAAGACTAACTTCGCTAAGGAAAAAAGATCATTCTACCCTTCCCAAGACAAACCCTAACAGTTGACCAAAAGTCAACGGGTCAAAAAGTTAACAGTTAGAACTCTACTGACCTACGCGATGGGTACTCCAGCTCTACGCATGACATAGAGCCTTATCCAGAAAATTGGACTCCACCAGGTTAAGTTGGGCGTAGCCTAGATTACACCCTGTGCAATTCCTAGGTTTCCAAAACTCTTATAATGGACTTATTTCCTTAATACGTTTCACTCAAAACTTAGATCTAACCCTAATGAGCATTCTAAATCATAAAGTCTCCAACTTTATGCCTTTTCATGGATAAAGATAGTTCAAATCTAAAACCCTAACTTATTATATAATTACAAGCTCCATATCTAATGCATGGATGGAAGGAAGGGATCAAGATTTCATTTTTATGAATCCATGCTCATATAAATGTCTGAAAGAGACACTCACATGGCTGGGAATTGCTCATACCCAAATAGACCAAAAATATAGGACAAAAGGACATAAATCTAAGGACTAAAAAGATATTATCAAAACATTCATCAAGTTCTGAACTTTATACCTCTTGGAGAAGGTTTATGAGATCTAAGTTCTAGATCCACAAGGCTTAAAGCTTCCTAAGTGCTCTCCAATGCAATCCTTCTGTAACATCCCGCTTAAATTAGAATATTTAAATAATAATCCGGAACCCCGAGAAGTAATTTTTATTATTATTTTATGTTGTTATAGCTCAAATCAAATAATAATTAACAGGGTGTTAGTTTCGGGAAGTCAGATGGCACGATTTGGAGTTTCGGGGATTAAAGTGTAATTTTAGGACTTATTCTGCAAAGATTTTCAGTAGTCGGGGGTGCTTTGGTATTAGTTGAACCTAATATGAAAGGATTTTGGATGGTTAGGGGCTAAAGGGTAAATTATGTACCTAAGTTGGAAATATTTTGTCATGGAGGGGCCATATGGTAATTTTGGGACTTGAAATGAAAGAATCTTGAATGTTGAGGGCTGTTCTGTAAATTGTAGCCTCATATTGAAAAGAAATTGGGAAGGAGGGACCAGAGGTGTACTTTGGACATGAAGTTTCTATGCACGGGTATTAAACCCGTCACCTTGCATCCGTTAAACCCTAACCCTAAGAGAAAGGTGCAACCGCCACCCTTATGCCTCCCTCACCTTCAACTGCCGCCACCTCTCTTCTCATCTTTCCGATCAGCTAATGGCACCAGGGAAAAGCTTTCGTTAACCTCCTTTCTTCGCACGTCGTGATAGCCTGAGATCGCCATAAAAAGGTGGGTCACAGACGTCACTGTTCCATTGACCACTGGTATTAGTCTCGTCCGTCGCCTTCCGCAAACCCACTCCACTGTTGTATTGATGTTCCTACTGCCGCCGTCGACGACGAAGAACCGAAAAGTGACACCATCACATTGCGAGGGATGGAGGAACATAACCATGGTTGTCACTGTTGCAGTTCTCAGGTGAAGACGCATAGATCCCTCTCCTCTCTAATTCAGTCGCGGCTGTGACCACCGAAACCCATCCGCTGCCGTTAACCATCGCTGCATCGCTGGGCTGCTGTTGTCGTCACCGTGAACCACCAGGTGGGTGGTGGTGTTACTGCTCTGGTGGCTGTGTGGGTTAATTTAGTGTGTGTGTTTTGTGTAAATTTGAAGCAAATGTGAGCCACCACCACCACCGTGAGGTGGTGGCTAGCACCTCCGACCACCACCCGCCGCCACAGTGTAGTTGTATGTGTGTGTCTTATTTAGGTGTGTGTTGCTTGATGTGTGTTTGGATTGAGTTGTAATTTGTAAATGGTTCCCGGAATAGTAATAGAAAATCCATAACCACCACCGTGAGGTAGTGCCTACTGCCTCCTGTCGCCACCGGCCGCCGTGTCGGGTGGCGGTGTGCTTTCCTCGTTAAGTTTGATACGTTTAGGGTGCTTGAAACCCTAATGGGCCTTGTAAACCCAAATGGACTCTAATTGACGCCAATAAAACCCTAATGGGCTTAATGATATTCTAGTGGGCCTAATAGGCCCAATAAAGCCCTAATTGACCTAAAAGCCGAACAAATTAATCAATGGGCTAGTATTTGGGTTGGAAACCCTAATTAGGGTTTGGAAAACCCTAATGCCAATAAAATCCTAATTTTGAGAATCATTAGAACACTCATACGAGAATTATTTGATAACTTGAAATATTAAATAATAATCATTGGCAAAAATTAATCTAAGCAATATTGGACTTAATGGATTAAGTCCTTAATGGGTTAAGTAGGCAAATTAACCCTAATCATCATTTCATGAGAAAACCCTAATTTCACTTGGGCCTTGAGTTAGGCTTTTTATTGGGCTTTGGTGATTGGACTATGGATGGGCTATTCAAGAACAAGTAAATGGACCTAAATAATTGGATGGACTTTAGGGTAACGCCCATGTGAGAGACTTGGACCCAATTTGGAAATTGGGCAATATGATTGGGCTTTGGCTCATTACTTGACTATTAGGCCTGTGTAGTGTGAGTTGGGTCTAGGACTTGGAACCCAATTATTAATTGGGTATTATTTGATGTTGACAGTTTGGGAAGCTGTCAACCAGCAGCTGGAGTTATTCTGTGGGGCTTCAGCGATGCCAGGTGAGTTATCCTCACTATATCAACAGGGTCTAAGGCACCAATGTCGGCCCTTTTCGGATTTGTATCCGGGTTATTGTATGCTATGCTTATTGGTTTACACCCTGGTAGTTAGGATAGGTTATGCTTAGTTAGCTGGCAGGTCGGTATCCTGGTTTATACGATCATGCTATGTTAGTAATCTGTTAGATTTGTATGATTATCTGTACATCCTGGTTATAGGGTGGTTGCTATGTATCCCGGTTATAGGATGGTCCATGTTAGTGATCTGTTAGTTCTGTTTGACTGTAGGCCCGGGCCGGGCAAATCTAATCAGACCGAAGGCCCAGCGAGCGGTCCGGACAGGCTGTAGGCCTCAAGGAGGGCAGTCCAGACATGCCGAAGGCTCAGAGAGCTGTCCAGATAGACTGAGGACCAGGATTTGGTCCAGTTAGACTGAAGGCTCATTATGCATGCGGTTTACTGTTTGTTTATATGTTATATGATATGGTTATATCGGTATGGTGTTGGTATTTTGGGGGTAACTCACTAAGCCTTCAGGCTTACATTTATCGATTATTGTTTCAGGTACTTCTAATGATCGCGGGAAGACAAAGGCGTGATCGTGCGCCTCCTCATGTTTTATGATTTGGTTATGGGAAACTCTGATATTAAACCATTTTGGAAATACAATTTTAATATTTATTGGTTTGAAATGTTTTAAAAAGTCTTAATTTGGCTTGATTTTTATGGATGTTACAAGTTGGTATCAGAGCCTTGGTTTGAGTGAATTGGCAGAACACTCCTGTGAATCCAATCTCAAATCAGGGAAAATATTTTAAAAGTGATTTTTAAAATGGTTTTCTAAATAATAAAGGAGGATGCAACGTATGATCAGCCGGAGCTCACAGATAGACCCCAAAATACCATACAGTTATTTGATTATGTGATATGTTAGAATAGCATGGTAGTACTAGGCTAGGGATCTCCGGGAATTGCATGATAGAATTGCCTGATTTCTTGATGCATGCTAGCCTAGGGTTTCCTTTATATGGGATTGACATCATTACTGTAGTTGCTTAGTGTATGCATCACGGTTATACATAATTAAGATCTTATAGCCTGAGAATGTTTGATTTGGCCTTATGTTATGTTCTTGTCTGATTGGGAGCTTAGGGTAGGATTGGATATTCGAAAGTCTATAGGGTCTAACGTTATGTATGGCTAACATACACTAGTGCTGCAGGGTTGGTGGAAGTTTCATGGATGGATGGGTTGTGTGAGGCCGGGAGGCCAGTTATGAGATATTTAGCATTCCTCTAGGAGTGAGGATTGAGCGCTCGCCATGTTATGTATTCGGTTTGGGAGTTGTGGTGATACTTGAGACAAATATGGGTAGGTGTGGAAGGTAGTATGGGCCCGTACTACAGAAATCACAGGACCCATACGCGTATCAAGGAAGTCACAACCCCCTGGGGTTTGGTTGGGAGTTGGTCCCCTGTCATTATATGGATTATCAGAGATCCTTTTGGTGTATTACCAGATTGGTGGATACGATGCATCTTGAGACAGATCCAGGTCAGGATCGAGAGTTGGTAGCCAGCGTAGGCCGGTGTTGTTAGAGGATCACGTCAGTGAGATCATCCGGGAGGAGGTGATCGAGATTGTTCGGGGACAGTTGTTGGACATGTTTGGGTTTATCAAGACCACCATGGTTGAGTATTTCATCGAGCTCTATACAACCATTACCGAGATGATTGTCGCGACAGCTACAACAACTGTATCGACGACAGGGGAAGGAGCTGGTCAAGCTTTCCAGTACCGGGACTTGTTATTTGGATGTGTTCTGATGAGTAGAGAGCTGCAGATAATTGGGATCAGGAAATGTTTCGTGCTTGTTGTGTTCCACAGGTTGAGCGGGAGAGTCTAGCACTTGAGTTTCTGGGATTTAGGCTTCGAGGGTTTTGTCCGAGGCCGGGATTCGAGTCGCAGGGACTCCGGAAGAGGAGTGATGATTATGCTCAGTGGGAGTTGGCAGCTGAAAGTAGGGTGGTTAAGTGATAGGATTGGAACGTCGTTTTCTAGAGCAAGGATTGTGGCCTTACAGTTTACAGGCTCGAAGGAGTGAGCAGGCTTGTGACCCAGGATAAGGTTATATTCCAGCTCGGGGACAATTGGTTGCAGGGATTGGTGATATTCTTTCAGCGCCGGTGAGCATAGGAGGGTCGATGTAGCATAAGTATTTTGTGAGGTCCGGGTTGCCTTGGATATCTTGTATCAGACAGTAAGGATTTTCTGTGTGATCTATTGTGCTTCTGGGGGTTGGAGATTATGTCTTGGGAGTATTTGTACTCGCTTTAGGGCCAAGGTTGTTTCAGCTGCTACAGTTCAACTATGGATGATCGAGCTGGTGAAGGAGTCAGGGTGCGAGACCTTGAGTGATATGATTTCTAGAGCCCGAGGGCGGGAAATTTGTTTGGAGTATTTTGGGAAGAGGCGTACAATGTGGGAGGCCTACGGACAGGGTCCCACAGTATGGTTATTCAGCATTGTTAGGATTCAATGGTTTTAGTAACCGTTATTGACTGGCGGAGGAAAGTGCCAAGGGAAGTATCTTGTTGTTGAGATATTAGTTGGATCATCTACCTTTTGGACTTCAGGATTTGGGTGGGGGATCATTCGAGCTTTAGGGACTGTTGGTTCCTTGGGATTCCGGAAGTATTCCTTTAGTTATTAGGAGTGTGTGATCACTTGTGATTGGCTAGTATTGGAGCACTAGTCTAAAAGAGTTAGTTGTCATTGGATCGATCTTCGGAAAGTGAGAAGGATCGGGAATTCTTCAAATTTCCATGCATTGTGAAGACTTAGTTAAAGCAAAGTGGGGGTGAATCATTCCGAGATGCAGAAGCAGGAGTAGTGTTGAAAAAAAAACGGAGAAGTCTCGCATTGTTGTCAGGAAGGAAGACAACTCAAGTGGCTGTTTGGTTTGTGGGTGGTGAATTGGGAGTTCGGTAAAACTCCCGAGCATGTGTATCACGTATTCTTGGTGCTTGATAGCAGAAGTTGGGAAGTTATAGTCATGAATTGAGTTCTGTTTGGGTATTCGGTCGAGGGTGTGCTCGACTCTGAGGGTTTTTTTTATTGATAGATTGAGGGTTTTGTTAACTTCTAGGGCTTGGTAGTACATTCAGCACGAGTCTACAGGTGATTAGCGTATGTGGTAGACATGCAGGTCAGGGAACAAACCACGGATTTCCGAGAGGGTAGACGATCAACTTGAGGCCTAAGGTTAGGCCGGGGTTAGAGTCCATGAAATGGATTAGGAGTTCGGAACCCTAAGTGGGTGAGAACAACCTGCATCCAGGGGTGGTCCAAGAAGATGCTCAACAGTTTAGAGTGGTCCAGATGACTGAAGGCCTGGTAAGGTGGTCCATTCATGCTGAAGACTTTGTATGTGTTTGTAGATTTATGTATGGGTATTAAGTATGCTGCTACGCTATATCAATCAGTAAGTCTGTTCCCAAGTATTGAACATGTTGCTGGAGTAGGCTGAAGACTCCGATGTATTTTTGGATTGATCGGAAGTTCATATTAGAAATCAGGTGGAGTACAGAGAGGATCTTGGTGATCTCATCAGTTCAAAGTGTCTCATGGGATTAGTCTGCTTGGTTTGAGTAATACTCCAGTTGGGGACTGGGAGTAGATCTGAATGGGTATCTATCAACTTTAGGAAGGCTTGGGATTAGATTGTCTTATCATTCAGGTTCTGGGAACCGGATTTGACCTGGTTAAGCTAGTGATAAGACTGTAGGAGCGCCACTATAGTTGTGAGACCAAGGAAGAAATGGATTGCTTAAGGTTGCTTGCCTCGTTAAGTTTGATATGTTTAGGGTGCTTGAAACCCTAATGGGCCTTGTAAACCCTAATGGACTCTAATGGACCCCAATGAAACCCTAATGGGATTAATGATATTCTAGTGGGCCTAATAGGCCCAATAAAGCCCTCATTGACCTAAAAGCCCAACAAATTAATTAATGGGCTAGTATTTGGGTTGGAAACCCTAATTAGGGTTTGGAAAACCCTAATGACAATAAAATCCTAATTTTGAGAATCATTGGAACACTCACACGGGAATTATTTAATAACTTGAAATATTAAATAATAATCATTGGCAAAAATTAATCTAAGCAATATTAGACTTAATGGATTAAGTCCTTAATGGGTTAAGTAGGAAATTTAACCCTAATAATCATTTCATGAGAAAACCCTAATTTCAATTGGGCCTTGAGTTGGGCTTTTTATTGGGCTTTGGTGATTGGACTATGGATGGGCTATTCAAGAACAAGTAAATGGACCTAAATAATTGGATGGACTTTAGGGTAAGGCCCATGTGAGAGACTTGGACCCAATTTGGAAATTGGGCAATATGATTGGGCTTTGGCTCATTACTTGACTATTAGGCATGTGTAGTGTGAGTTGGGTCTAGGACTTGGAACCTCATTACTTGACTATGATTGGGAAGCTATCAACCAACAGCTGGAGTTATTCTGCGGTGCTTCAGCGATGCCAGGTGAGTTATCCTCACTATATCAACAGGGTCTAAGGCACCAATGTCGGCCTTTTTCGGATTTGTATCCGGGTTATTGTATGCTATGCTTATTGATTTACATCCTGGTAGTTAGGATGGGTTATGCTTAGTGACCTGGATCCTGGTTTATAGGATCATGCTATGTTAGTAATTTGTTAGATTTGTATGATTATCTGTACATCCTGGTTATAGGGTGGTTGTTATGTATTCTGGTTATAGGATGGTTTCCATGTTAGTGATTTGTTAGTTCTGTTTGAATGCGATATATGCTAGCGTATGATATTATGTGCACATGTTTGTTGGATTGGGAAGGCGTTGAGGCAGGTCATGCTTTGTGCTGTAGGCCAATATACCCTGGGCGGACCGGATAGATTACAGGCCCGGGCCGGGCAAATCTAATCAGACCGAAGGCCCAACGAGCGGTCCGGACAAGCTGTAGACCCCAAGGAGGGCGGTCCAGACATGCTGAAGGCTCGGAGAGAGGTCCAGATAGACTGATGTCCGGGATTTGGTCCAGTCAGACTGAAGGCTCATTATGCACGCTGTTTACTGTTTGTTTATATGTTAAATGATATGGTTATATTGGTATGGTGTTGTTATTTTGGGGGTAACTCACTAAGCCTTCGAGCTTACATTTATCGATTATTGTTTCAGGGACTTCTGGTGATCGCAGGAAGGCAAAGGCGCGATCGTGCGCCTCCTCATGTTTTATGATTTGGTTATGGGAAACTCAGATATTAAACCATTTTGGAAATATAATTGTAATATTTATTGGTTTGAAATGTTTGAAATTTTTTTAATTTGGCTTGATTTTTATGGATGTTACACCTTCCTCCAAAGATGAACACCAAACACTCAAAAAGCTCCAAACTCACAAATGGAGATTAGGGTTTGGAAGGGGGTCGGTTGGGAGGATGTTAGTTGAGGATTTCAGGATTTCATGAAAGTTTAAGTCCTTAAATAAGGCTCAAAACTCTAAAACTAGTGTTTGGACTCTGGCCGAGTACGCCCTGCATACTAAGATCTACGCCCTGCGTAGATCATTAAAGTCACATCTCCAAGTCTCCTTCTATGTAGCGCGTAGAAGGCTATCTACGCCCTCCGTAGATCAAAATTCGACACTTACACTTAACAAATAGAGAAAGGAATTTACCTATAAGGACCGGGGGTGTTACAATATAAGGTAGGAAATTTGGCCATTAGAGTTAAGGCCCCTTAGATAGTCCATAACTTCAACTTTATGCGTTGAAAATATGTCAAAATGCCCATTAGATCCATGTATAGGTTCAAGGTTCATTTTGTTCTCAAGCGTCCACTTAAAACCAAGAAAAAGATCAATTTATTTAAAGAAAATTTAACATAATGCAAACATAAAAAATAGTAGAAAATTTGGATCATTACACGTTCTGTTGGGTCGATATTTTTGTTTATACTTTGCTTTTCTAGAAAATTAATTTGTTATGTAATATTGTGTATGTGTGTACGGTCAGGAAGTGAGTTTATGACCGTAAATAGAGTTTACGGCCTAGTCCAGTATATATAGGGGTGAGGGGTGTGAGGAAGAGAGGGGTGATGAACACCAAGGAGCTTAAGTGTGTGCATTTGAAGGTGTTCTAGAGAGAGAAAAGAGAGTGTGTGTTAGTGTGTGTGAATCTTGTATCTGGATCTTCATTCATATCAATACATACAAGATTCATATTCTTCTTCTTCTCTTTCTCTTCTATTTGATCTGATATCATCCGTTTGATTGGTACACAAACATATTTGGGGACTTACACGTTCTTGTCCGGTTGTTAGTTTTATAATTTTATATTTATGCCTTCCTACGTTCCACTTTTAATAATTTAATATTTCTTTAGCTTAATAGTTTCATTATTAATAGTTTAATAGTTCTTTATTTTATATCATATGATGTTATCCATTACTAATATTTTTCGATTGCATTTAAATGAAAAATAACATGGTTTTCTGATCTTGATTTGCCAATGCACATATACACATTCCAAAATTATTACACATCTTACATTTTGTTTTCATGAATGAACTAGACAAATTTTTGGTGTTTTGATTAAAAAAAGTCTATCAAAATTTCTTTTTAGGTCCTAAATCGTATTTGAGTTTTCATTTGAATTTAAACCTATACATAATATATATATATATATATATATATATATATATATATATATATATATATATATATATATCCTTTTGAGTTGCAAATACGAATATCATAACCCATCTAACATTTTAAATGTAAATGTCTAATATTTATTCTATCTATTCTAATAAACAAAACATATATATGTCACATGTACATCTTTTATACATTCTTTTTGTCACTTTGCATCAACTCGTAAACCTTTCACTTTGTTTCTCGCCTACCTCTTCATCAATAATCCTTCTTGAAAATTCGGATTCTATATTCTTTTATCCTAATATACATGACTAGCGGTGATCTTCACTAAGTTATCATTAACCCAACTTTCCTATAGCTCCCAACTTCATCTATATCACCAATCAAATCTAACGTTCTCTTTCTGCTAACTCTCATTGTGCCTTAGACCATAGCGTTGCCACCATTGCACCAGCATCACCACCACTGCTGCACATCCTAAAGCTTACAATAAAATTATTCCATTGTAGTTTTAAAGTGCAATGGTTTAATAAGAAAAAAATGAAGTAAAGTTAAAAAGTGTAGAGAAATAGAAATGAAATAAAGATGTTATATGAGATAAATATGCTTTTACAATAAACAAAAAATTGTTAATTGCAAAAAGAATAACAATCTATTTTTATTGGTTAAAGGTATAAAAGTGCATTACGTTATACATGTGTAATGTAGATGACTACTTTTATAACATTACTATAACTAGATAGGTTTTACAAGATTCATTTCTATAATAGAAAGAAACAAAAGTACAATGCTATAATTTAGAATACTTATCAAAATAAAATGCTATGATAGGTATGTTTAATCATTATACTTTGATTCCTCTCGGTTCCTGCTTCTTGATTTCATTCTCTTTAATATGTTCTATCGCTCATGGGTAAAATTATCAAAATTGCCAAAACTTAGACCCCAAGTGAGAAATAATTTCATCCCTTCAGATGAATCAAAATAATATGGTATAAATTGCTCAAACTTGAAACCAATTGAGATAAATAGGTAAATTATCAATTGAAACTCCAACACTAGTAACTATATCCATCAAGAAATTCACGGCATGAACCAAGTTGCTATTGTAGAATTTAAAACAAGTTAATGATTTTATCATTCCTAATTTAGATTGACATGCTCCTTCCAACAATCCATTATTTTCCTATTTTACATCATCTACAATATACAAATGTTTTTTAATATTTGTATGATTAAATAATTACTTTTTCTTATTGTCTTTATATAAAAAAAATCCTTATAACCTAATATATAATATAGAGATAATTATAAAAATGGCGATATGATCATTGAGAATATAAGATACCCGGTGTAAAACTCGTGTACTATACGAGTTGATTAAAAAAAATTAAATATCAAAGTGTAAACAATAAGTATTTTTTAACTAAAATTTTGAAATAAAGAATAAAAAATGTATTAATTACAGTTACTATCACATTTAATACATTTATTACACTTAATACTTTACATATATATGTATATAAGTATTATGTGGCTTTTAAATTTTAAAATTTGAAGAAACCAAAAAATTGACATGTGGACATTTTTTATTTCAAAAATATTACAAAATAGCAAATGTCAAAACTCATGAGAGATTGACATGTGTCAAAATGGATCTTCATTTATTATAGTAGAAATAAACACAACTTTTCCTGATTTCCTAAAATGATTATAATATTTTCATTACATCTTAGTTATCATCGTACAACGAATGAGAATGCAAACAAGCGACAAGTTGTGCCGCTAAGCCTTTTTGGATGGTAAATCCAATTCTTTTGAAGACTACATCCATAGATCTAGGGGATATAACATTGTTATGCATGATCCATTGTACTATACTAAGAAGATCCATGCACGGTGTCTCATGTTTGGTGACCTTGCATGTAGCAGCTTTTAATGCAGCCTGTCCCGCCATGAAACCCTCAACCCTCAAGCCTACAAGAAGGGATACCCTCGTAAGGTCCACACATGCGTGTTTCCCTCTAACCCATCCAAAAATCAAAACGTCAGCCGGTCTAAGGGTTGACATTCCTTCTGTCGGATCAGTCAGGAAATTCACAACAACCTCTTTCTTGGCGGAAACCCCGACACACTTTAATATATCGACCAAAACATCCCTAACCAGATCGTGCCTGTATATGAACCCTAAGAGTTCTTTGCAATGAACTGCATGCTCTCCAAAAGAGTCCAAACATGCCTTGTGGCACACCAGACATATCTCGTCGGCGGAGAATATTGAAATCATGAGTCGATATTTAAGGATGGTACGATAGTCCAAAGGAGACATATGTTGGACCAACCCATCTATGGGGATAACTAGAAAAAAATCTTGAGCATGTGGTGCACGTAAACATTAGAAAATCTTGAGCATGTGAAAATGCACTTCTATATCTTGGACAATTTTACTAAAAAATGCACTTGCCAGTGTATTATGGGATTTAGAGGGGGGGGGGGGGGGGGGGAGGGAGGGGTGTCCTTAGTAGAAAAACTGCTAAGGTTTCATGGAAATATAATAGGTAGATTTTTATTTTATTTAATTAATTAATTTTTTTATTTTAATTTCACCCGATACTTATATCGAAAATTCTTTATACAATTCATAATTATTACAATACTAGGTTTTCAAGTAAACGACAACATCTGATGACATTGTAATCTACTTCATTTTTGTATGATAATCTAATTTTTTTTAGATTTCAGTAAATATTTTTTCTTTTAAATTTGGGTCAGTTTTTTGGATTTCAAATATGTTCTTAGGGTTAATATCACAAAAGTCCCATGTTTTAGGCACTAAATTGGAAAAAGCCCTAAATTTAATTTTTCATTTACTATAACCATAGTTTTTTCATTGACTTATCGTTTAAGGGAAAAGAGCCGGTTTCATCGGTTTCAGCAGGTTACTCCCTTAGTCGAACGTTGCAGGTAGTTTTGGGTCAATTCTTCTCTCCAACTTCAAACCAAAAAGATGGTAAGCTCCTCCAACACGCATACACAAGGTTACAAAGAGTGGGCTTTAAGGAATCGTTGGTCTGAAGATTTGAGATGCGATTGTGATGAACCTGCGACATTCTTGATCTCCAAAACTGTCGATAATCCATGGAGGAAATTTAGGGTGTGTCCAAACTATCAGGTAATATTAAGTAATTTTTTGTGGTCTTGTTGAACCATTATGAACAAGTGATTGTTGTGCAGGACTCCAAAAAAAATGCGGCTTTTTTTATGGCTTGATCCACCCCTGCCAAACACTTACTACAAGGAAACTATGTGGAAGTTCCATATGGATTTGGAGGAGCCTAACAACAATAAAGCATTTGCAATGGAGGTTTTGAAGCTTTCGGAGGAGGCCAAGAACAACAAAGAAGTTCAACTGGATATTTTAAACCTGTTGAAGGTTGTGACATCCCCATTTTCACGGCCAGAAAAGACCGATTTGTTTATGCTTTGTTTTATAAAATCAGAGTAATCTTTTAAAGAAAACGGTTGCGGAATTTGTTCCGAAAACAAGATATGATAATAACTTATCAAAACATTTCTCAAACAGAATGTATTTTCATTTAATAATAAAGCCTCGAGATGTCATGTTCCGATACAGACATATAAGCATAAACATAACTTATATTTAACTACACTAATGATTTATATCTCCTTTAAATCTCTCTGTGAAATATGTCTTCGTATTGATACCTGTGATACAAAGAAAACTGAGTGGGTCAGGCTTGGGAGCCTGGTGAGCATATAGGGTTTTCATCCCACAATATTATATCATATATTTATAAATATAGAACATTCAAACTTGTATAATTTCACCATATAAAGGCAACTCTTATCCCACCCCATCGATCCTCACAACGACACGATCTAAACTCTCGTATCTAAAATTTACCTCTTTACCTGATCCCTATTCACGGATCTAAAACTATCCTCTTCACCCGATCCATAGTCACGGATCTAAAACTAACCTTTTAACATGATCCATACTCACGGATCTAAAACTAACCTTTTCCCCTGATCCATACTCACGGATCTAAAACTACCTGATCCATACTCACGGATCTAAAACTAACCTCCTGATCTGATCCATACTCCCGGATCAATAATTGTACCCATTCCATACTCCCGGAATAGGGGCAATTAACTATACCTTAATCCTGATTTGATCCATACTCCCGGATCTATAACTGTGCCCAATCCATACTCCCGGACTAGGGACAATTAACTTAATCTTAATCCATATCCGATCCATACTCCCGGATCTATAACTGTGCCCAATCCATACTCCCGGACTAGGGACAATTAACTTAATCTTAATCCATATCTGATCCATACTCCCGGATCTATAACTGTGCCCAATCCATACTCCCGGACTAGGGACAATTAACTTAATCTTAATCCATATCTGATCCATACTCTCGGATCTATAACTGTGCCGAATCCATACTCCCGGACTAGGGACAATTAACTTAGTCTTAATCCATACTCCCGGACTAATAACAAGTTTATCTCTTTACCTGATCCATACTCACGGATCTAAAACTAGCCTCTTGATCTGATCCCTACTCACGGATCTAAACTAATCTCTCCACCTGATCCATACGCTCGGACCTAAAACTAACCTCTTGGTCTAATCCATACTCCCGGATCTAAACTAATCTCTTGATCTGATCCATACTCCCGGATCTAAAACTGTGCCCAATCCATACTCCCGGACTAGGGACAATTAACTATGTCTTAATCCATACTGCCGAATTAATAACAAGTTTACCTATTGGTCTGATCCATACTGCTGGATCTAAAACTATGCCCAATCCATACTCCCGGACTAGAGACAATTTACTATGTCTTAATCCATACTCCCGGATTAATAACAAGTTTATCTCTTTTCCTATTCCATATTCTCTCAAATAAACAAACAATATATAAACACATAGCACGTATTTCATAACAAATACTTAATATTTATGTGTTAGAAGAAAATGACCACACGCTCACACATATAAACATCTTTATACTATACACATAACACATATTTCATAGCAAATACTTAATATTTATGTGTTTAGAAGAAAGTGAACACACGCTCACCCAAATATATACTTAATACATTCAAACAATACTTGTATTATACCCGTGTTTATGAAAGGGACTATACACCCACACATATAAACAACTTTATATTATACACATAACTCATATTTCATAGCAAATACTTAATATTTATGCGTTAGAAGA
Organism: Lactuca serriola; assembly: GCF_051521515.1. NCBI lineage: Eukaryota > Viridiplantae > Streptophyta > Magnoliopsida > Asterales > Asteraceae > Lactuca > Lactuca serriola. Next base: position 17,109,058 of record NC_136414.1, on the reverse strand, counting down.
AAGTAACTACACACTCACTTGATTAGAAGATGATCGGACAACACTACGACTTGTAGAAGTAGTATTATTCGGTAGATCTGGAAGATCTTCATAAAAACCGGACTCCTCGCAGGAAGAGCTTCGGCTTGGGAATTGCACTTCTCGGGATCTTCGGGGCCTCAGGACTTGCTTCGGGGCTCGAGAATGATACCAGGGCTTCGGGGTATAAGTTGCACACAAAATGAGGTAAAAACGCGAGAGGAAGGAAGAATGGAGCAATAGAACTCGGCTGCCCTAGACTTCCTTTTATAGGGGGCTGGAAACCTGAATTACGCTGGGCGTAATTCTAAATTACGTTGGGCGTAATGGGGATAAGAACGCTGACTCCCCCCCTTCCGGATAATATCGAATTTATATTTAAATTAAATATCGAAAATATTTAATAAACTTCAGAAATTCATATCTTCCTCATACGAACTCCGTTTTCTATATCCCCGCGTAGGTGAGACTATGCTCTACAACTTTTGTTTAGACTCCGTCGGCTAATTTTGAATTTATTTTTATTATTTATTTTTAGTAAGCCGGGACAAGAAAACTCCGTTATAAAATCATAACTTCTTCATCCGATGTCCGTTTTCACCTATCTTTTTATCGTTTTGCTACAATTAATGAGATCTTCGATTCTCATTTAGATTGTTTCAGCTAAAAACCGCTCGGTCTCAAATCGAGTATTCGGGCTGCATACCGCTAAGTCAAAACTTCGAAAAATCATAACTTCCTCATACGAAGTCAGATTTGGGCGTTCTTTTTATGCACCCTCACGGTTCAACGTATTCTACGACTTTCATTTAGATTGCTAAGTATAAATATCGCTCTAACGTATATTCACTTTTTACGTCGCGCTGTGTCGTGCCGGTTCTGTCGCGAAACTTCGATAGGTCATAACTTCTTCGTTATAACTCGGATTTCGGCGTTCTTTATATGTACGGAATCCTTGTAACATATACTACAACTTAGTTAAGATTATTCATTCTAAATAATCTTTCATTAAAAATTCATTTTTGACGCTTAACGTCTCTAATTGACTAGCCCGGATCTACGGGCGTTACAATTATCTCCCCCTTAGGATGATTACGTACCGGAATCATCAACGAAATAGGACTTGCATAATGATTCCACACGTTATTTCTTCATCGTAGGTAATAATCGTAACTTCTATGTTTCCTCGATAGAGTATTTAACTCTATGGCTTTCTTGACCGCAGACGATGCCCAATCTTGCATCTACTTATCGTACTATGTTGTACTTTCAATCGTAACCCTCGAGTTACCAAATAAGTCATTATTATGGACTCCTTCTTCTTTTCAGGATAAATACTTTCCTTTATCTATTGTAACAAACCGATGGGTCGTGCTCTACTGACCTCTCATCGAATGATGCAATGCTTAGACTCAGGTCTCTTAGAGTTAAATTCCAAAATGGAATATACCTTCCTTCATATTCTAATGTGATATAATCACATTTCAGCATGTAGCATTTCTAGCTACAAACTTTATGAACAACGAGTGCGATACCAATGATCGCATTGACTTCAATCTTCTAACTTACGTCCGATGTTACTTCGAACTAGGTTCTCTAAACCACGTAACATACTCACTGTAATCGGACTCCAATTGGATATGACCACTAGGGTTAGAACAACAACCATCTTACTAGTCATTACTGAAACAATGGTAATGACATACCAGAATAGAACAGAATAAATCACTAGCTTCTTGGTAACCTTGTGACTTTCCCTGATCCAAGTGCGAGTCTTGTGCTTCCGGTAATATATGCATCTACTACCTTTCACACCTACTCATACTCGTCCCAAGTATTGTCCCGCAGTCAACCAAGTCACCATACAAGAAAATCACAAAACAATTTAACACATACGAATGTGTCCAAATAATCATAAACAATTTCCCTAGACTCTACTAGGACTTCTTCATTGCTCAATCTTCAATCATCAACTCTACTTCAACTCGATTGGTGATGGAAATACCAGACAATGAGACAACTTCAAGAATTTCACCAATCATTCCATCATCCTGCCAATCGAAGGTGTACTTCAGACGTACCGTACTCCTCTAAACGTACTGTTATCTTATAAGACTTTCAAAAGGCAAGATACCACTCTTACTATATCTTCCGATAGGTGTCATTCACTATCATAAGCCTTTTCATTTCTTCCATTTACTTAATTCCCTGCATGTCTTCACCGTGACCTTTCGTACACCCAAGCAGAAGTTCGGTGTACCAAGTGAGAATTTAAGATAAGAAAGCTTTAATCACGATAAACGTATAAATCTCCTTATCACTCCGAAACATTTACATGCTAGTTCTAATATCGTAGTCATGCGCTTAGAATCCTACACACATAAGGTTTCCAAATCCGGTCGGCAACAGACCATAGATCCGAACAAATAATAGCATCAATATAGCTATCACACAAAACATTTAGCACATAAAAGCTTTTCAGGCATCATTCCTAAAATAAACTAGTGCTTGTGTCAATTTAGGTGTACTACCTAACATATTTTAGACACACTCCTCACAATCATTACTTAGCATTCTAAGTTTAAGTCTAGAAATTTCCAACAAATTCCTAGTTCGCTTAAACTAATGCTCTGATACCAACTGTGACATCCCCATTTTCACGACCAGAAAAGACCGATTTGTTTATGCTTTGTTTTATAAAATCAGAGTAATCTTTTAAAGAAAACGGTTGCGGAATTTTTTCCCAAAACAAGATATGATAATAACTTATCAAAACATTTCTCAAACAGAATGTATTTTCATTTAATAATAAAACCTTGGGATGTCATGTTCCGATACAGACATATAAGCATAAACAGAACTTACATTCAATTACACTAATGATTTATATCTCCTTTAAATCTCTCTGTGAAATATGTCTTCGTATTGATACCTGTGATACAAAGAAAACTAAATGGGTCAGGCTTGGGAGCCTGATGAGCATATCGGGTTTTCATCCCACAATATTATATCATATATTTATAAATATAGAACATTCAAACTTGTACAATTTCACCATATAAAGGAAACTCTTATCCCACCCCATCGACCCTCACAACGACACGATCTAAACTCTCGTATCTAAAATTTACCTCTTTACCTGATCCCTATTCACGGATCTACAACTATCCTCTTCACCCGATCCATAGTCACGGATCTAAAACTAACCTTTTAACATGATCCATACTCACGGATCTAAAACTAACCTTTTCCTCTGATCCATACTCACGGATCTAAAACTACCTGATCCATACTCACGGATCTAAAACTAACCTCCTGATCTGATCCATACTCCCGGATCAATAATTGTACCCATTCCATACTCCCGGAATAAGGGCAATTAACTATACCTTAATCCTGATTTGATCCATACTCCTGGATCTATAACTGTGCCCAATCCATACTCCCGGACTAGGGACAATTAACTTAATCTTAATCCATATCTGATCCATACTCCCGGATCTATAACTGTGCCCAATCCATACTCCCGGACTAGGGACAATTAACTTAATCTTAATCCATATCTGATCCATACTCCCGGATCTATAACTGTGCCCAATCCATACTCTCGGACTAGGGACAATTAACTTAGTCTTAATCCATACTCCCGGACTAATAGCAAGTTTATCTCTTTACCTGATCCATACTCACGGATCTAAAACTAGCCTCTTGATCTGATCCCTACTCACGGATCTAAACTAATCTCTCCACCTGATCCATACGCTCGGACCTAAAACTAACCTCTTGGTCTAATCCATACTCCCGGATCTAAACTAATCTCTTGATCTGATCCATACTCCCGGATCTAAAACTGTGCCCAATCCATACTCCCGGACTAGGGACAATTAACTATGTCTTAATCCATACTGCCGAATTAATAAGAAGTTTACCTATTGGTCTGATCCATACTCCTGGATCTAAAACTATGCCCAATCCATACTCCCGGACTAGGGACAATTTACTATGTCTTAATCCATACTCCCGGATTAATAACAAGTTTATCTCTTTTCCTATTCCATATTCTCTCAAATAAACAAACAATATATAAACACATAGCACGTATTTCATAACAAATACTTAATATTTATGTGTTAAAAGAAAATGACCACACGCTCACACATATAAACATCTTTATATTATACACATAACACATATTTCATAGCAAATACTTAATATTTATGTGTTTAGAAGAAAGTGAACACACGCTCACCCAAATATATACTTAATACATTCAAACAATACTTGTATTATACCCGTGTTTATGAAAGGGACTATACACCCACACATATAAACAACTTTATATTATACACATAGCTCGTATTTCATAGCAAATACTTAATATTTATGCGTTAGAAGAAAGTAACTACACACTCACTTGATTAGAAGATGATCGGACAACACTACGACTTGTAGAAGTAGTATTATTCGGTAGATCTGGAAGATCTTCACAAAAACCGGACTCCTTGCGGGCAGAGCTTCGGCTCGGGAATTGCACTTCTCGGGATCTTCGGGGCCTCAGGACTTGCTTCGGGGCTCGAGAATGATACCGGGGCTTCGGGGTATAAGTTGCACGCAAAACGAGGTAAAAACGCGAGAGGAAGGAAGAATGGAGCAATAGAACTCGGCTGCCCTCGACTTCCTTTTATAGGGGGCTGGAAACCCGAATTACGCTGGGCATAATTCAAAATTACGCTGGGCGTAATGGGGAAAAGAACGCTGACTCCCCCCCTTCCGGATAATATCGAATTTATATTTAAATTAAATATCGAAAATATTTAATAAACTTCAAAAATTCATATCTTCCTCATACGAACTCCGTTTTCGACGCTCTTTGTATCCCCGCGTAGGTGAGACTACGCTCTACAACTTTTGTTTAGACTCCGTCGGCTAATTCTGAATTTATTTTTATTATTTATTTTTAGTAGGCCGGGACAAGAAAACTCCGTTATAAAATCATAACTTCTTCATCCGACGTCCGTTTTCGCCTATCTTTTCATCGTTTTACTACAATTAATGAGATCTTCGATTCTCATTTAGATTGTTTCGGCTAAAAACCGCTCGGTCTCAAATCGAGTATTCGGATTGCATACCGCTAAGTCAAAACTTCGAAAAATCATAACTTCCTCATACGAAGTCAGATTTGGGCGTTCTTTTTATGCACCCTCACGGTTTAACGTATTCTATGACTTTCATTTAGAATGCTAAGGCTAAATATCGCTCTAACGTAAATTCACTTTTTACGTCGCGCTGTATCGTGCCGGTTCTGTCGTGAAACTTCGACATGTCATAACTTCTTCGTTATAACTCGGATTTCGGCGTTCTTTATATATACGGAATCCTTGTAACATATACTAAAACTTAGTTAAGATTATTCATTCTAAATAATCTTTCATCAAAAATTCATTTTTGACGCTTAACGTCTCTAATTGACTAGCCTGGATCTACGGGCGTTACAAAGGTGGAGCTACTTATGATGGTCATGCTTTTGGTGGTTGTGATAGTGATGGGGTTTATGGTTCATAATGTTATGGTTAAAGCACTGGGAATTTGTGGGCATTAGTTAGGTTCAGGTGTAATGGTAGTAGTAGTTTAGGTGTAAGGGTATTTTGGTCAAGTTAGGCAGTAAGTAGATGCATGTGTTGTGTATGGCAATTTTTTGGTTTTGTAAGAGATGACAATGACAACAACTTATTATGTCTTCATGATAACAATGTATTAAGTCCTTTAACACATACATATGTATAAACCTACTTACCAAGCTAACCAAAATATGGAAGGTAACAACAATGATATTGATCAAGGCATATATATATATATATATATATGTGTATATATATATATATATATATATATATATATATAACTTAACAATCATACCAAATATCAATGTCAGTTAACAGCCCAAAAATGGGAATGTACTTTACAATGCTTCCCAAAAACCACTATCATACCATTTAACCTAATTAGAACCAAACTTCCAATTCTACCAAACATTATGGATATGAAATGGAAGCTTGTTACCAAAAGACATGTGTACCAAAAGTAGATGTTTACAAAAAGGGCAACCTATTTACTAATGCCCATTCTACCCATTGAACCCTTAAACACAAAAAGTAGATATCTACAAAAAGGGAAACCTATTTACTAATGCCCATTCTACCCATTGAACCCTTAAACACAACTCCTTACTCTAAAACCCAAGGGGTTTTGGAGGAACCACCACCATCAACATCTTCAACCATTTTCCTGAGCTTCAACTTCCTAATTCTTTCAGAGGGTTTCCTATTTTTCTACCAATGGAAATTGTAAGCACCATAACTTCTTCTGGAGGGTAGGATTGTTTATCCAACCTCTCTCTCTTCAACTCCTTCTTCCTCAACCACTATGCCTTCAACTTCTTCTTGCTCAACATGTATGCCTTCAACTTCTTCTTCTTCAACCTCTTTATCTTCAACTCCTTCCTCAGCCTCTTTTTCTTTAATATGTTGTTCCTCAACCTCTCCATAAACCTACAATATGGAGGGGTAGTTAGTAAATCTACAATATGAAAGCCAAAAATAATGATTACCAGAACATACCTCTTTCATAGCAACCACTGCTTCAGCATGTGTATATCCAGTCATCAGAAACTCCTGTAAAGTAAGTCTTTCATTCACCTTCACCTCATTGTCATCATGTTCTTGTTCCTGAACATCCTCTGTTGCTTGACTCATATCTTGCTTACCATTAGGTGCATGGGTAAAAAGATCAACAAAATCCTCATCACAGGTTGGGGACACATCCTCCTTTGCATTACTCTTATGTTTCTTACCATTAGGTGTTTTCTTTGGTGTTTTGTTCCTTGATCCAGACACTTTAGTTTTCCTTCCTCTCCTTGCCATCATCTTAGTCCTTTTTAGAGGACTAATATTAGGACCACCTACTTGATTACCAGATTTTGAAATTGGGGGAGGAGTAACATCACTTCTTGGTACATCAGTCCCACTAACTTGATCACCACATTCTGAAACTGTGGGAGGAGCAGCATCACTTCTTGGTATAGCAGGCTCAACTGGAGGGAATTGATCAAAGAGAGGTTGGCCTCCCCTATCTTTCCTAGGTCTTCCAATCTTCCTTTTTGGGATAGGTGGCTTAGGTACCTCATCATTTGTGCATGAAATCTTATTATGCCCAAGTTGTTGGCACTTTCCACACCTCACAGTCCTAGTAACCTTTAACCTTTGAGAGGGGTATTTGGCATCTTCTGATTCAGATGCATGCTTCACTCTATTTACTTTGGGTCTTCCAGGCATCCTTCTAACTAGGGGTGGTAATGGTTTAATAAACTCAGTCATTGGCCACAAGTTTCTTCCACCAACAGGTTGTATGTTCTGACTGTAGGTTGCAACATATTTGTCCTTGTGGAACCAAGAAGAAATGAATTTACTTGGATCTTTGTGGACATAGTTGATTGTAGCTTGACTATGCACACATGGTATGCCCAACAACATCCACAAGTTGCAGGTGCAAGTGTGATTAACTAAATCAACCTTGTATCCATTGTAGCCATACCTAGTCTCAAACACATCACCACCACTTGGCACCACTGTCCACAACCTACACACAAAACAAACAAAGTACACATATAAATACATACTTAATATTTTTGGATACATGCCAATAAAAACTTATATTACCTCATATCTTTCCCAAATTCATTATGCTTCAGTTGTATGTTAGGCCCATAATTACCCCTCCATTTGGTGGCCTCTCGACCTTGATGAAAAAACCTTTCCATAAGGAGAATCCTTATTTCCTCAAGCATTGTGATTATAGGCTTCTTCCTTATTTGTTTGATCATGGCATTCAAGCATTCTGCAACCCCATTCTCTACGGCTTCACAAGCATACGCATGAGAAAAGAAGGCTCTGCACCAAGTTTCAGGTTTCCTTGCCATAAGATAATTGTATCCAATTTCTGTTATCTTCTTTATCTTCTCCATTGTAGCAAGAAAGTCCCCTTCCACTGTACTCATAGCAGCTTCCTAGAACAAACTCTTTAGCTCTAATCCTGTAATTTCTTTCTAAAGTTTGCAAAGATGTGTATAACACATTGTCTGTGCTCAACATTAGGGAGTAGGTCTACCACAGCCTGTAAAAGTCCCTATAGTTAACAAACAAACACAACACAACACAACACATGTAAATATTAATGACTGTAACATACAAATATATATATATATATATATATATATATATATATATTGTATGCTAGTGTATGTTGTGGTACCTTGGGTTGGTCTGAGATAACAACCAATCCATTGCCAACACCAAGATCCAAATCAACAACCAAATTATCAATGAACCAGGTCCAGTTGTCCTTATTCTCAACATTCACAACTGCCCATGCTATTGGGTAGACATGGTTGTCTGCATCCCTCCCAATAGCAGTTAAAATCTCCCCCTTAACCTTCCCCTTCAAGAAACTACCATCTAGTCCTATTACCCTTCTACATCCTCTGCTCCATCCATCTCTAAAAGCCTTGAAGCCAACATAAAACCTTTTGAAATAGTTAAACCCCATATTACTTTCTACCCCCACCAAGCAAGTTGTACCCAGACTACTCAACCTAATTGCAGTTGCATAGTCCCAAACCTTGGCATAGTGGTCTTCTAACTTCCCTTCTATCATCCCCGTTGCGGTAGCCCTTGCTCTTTGGCATTGCCCAAGAGATACACTCACTGAAAACCTTTGTAGCACATCTGCTTGCATCACTAGCAATGTCATCTTGGGCTTCATGATTACATCTTTCAGGTAGTGTTTGGCTAACCAACTGCTAGTAACTAAGGAACCAAAATGATAATTCCTAGCACACAGATACATTTCATTACAAAATTTTATCTGGAATGTTCTTTCATTGTACTTCCATCCAGCCGCAACCCTAAATGGACACTGCATTGTGTTATTATCATTGTTGTCCCTGGTTCCACTACCACACTTAGCTATAACCCTCACTCTATCACTTTTTTTCAAAATAAAGCTGGTACCCTCCATGGACTGCATAGTTAGTTAAAGCAATCATAGTTAGTTAAAGCAAACCTGAGTTGAGCAGGGGATTCATAACAGTCTCCTAATCGGGGCCTCATCTCTTTCCAGTCAACATTGGGATCATGCACCCTATACTCCATACCAACATCTTCATTGTCCTCATCTAAGTGGGCATGCTCTTTTTGTTGGACACGAGGAATGTGTCCATCATCTACCATTCCATCAATACTCATCCTTAATACATTTTCATCACACAATAAGTTAAGAAACTGATCATCACATAGTCTTGAGGGGGCTTTGAAAGTTTCTTCAGAAAAATCCAAGAAGCTAATGTCAAATGCATCTTCATTGGAGTCAGAGTCCGGAAGATATGTCTTCTCAGGGAGCTTAGGCCCTTTAGGCTTCTTAGTTCTAGAAGTAGAAGCTATCTGTTTCATAAAAAAACAAAAACACAACTTGTTAGTTCAAACTTGGAACTCCATAGACGAAGATAACCACCCTCATAATCATCAATTTCTTGTTTCCATACACGTACCTTTCTACTCCAACTTTACTTCACCAACGATTTCGAAGCTTCAAGTTGCGAAATTGGGGACTATGAAATTCTTCTCAGCGTCAAAACCTTCTCGAATGCATGAAAAACCCTTTAGCAGTGATGGTTCGTGAAAGGTGATGGCTACGGAATAGCTTAGTGGTGACCGGATGGTACAGGTTACCTACTGGTGACCGGCTCTTTGCCCTCAAACGATAACTCAAAGAAAATGTCGTGGTCACAGTAAATGAAAACTTAAATTCAGGGCTTTTTCCAATTTAGTGCCAAAAATATGGGACTTTTGTGATATTAACCCTATGTTCTTGTATGTTTTTGTTACTTTCTCCGAAATGTTTATATCAAAATCCGAATCCAAACTATAACATTTGATAAAATTTGAGACTAGCTCAAAACAAAATTAAGTTAATCTTAGATGTAATTTTCGAACATAATGTTTATTTCGTTAATTCCACAATATTATTCTAACCTACTGTATATTATTTTAAATATGAGTTTTGGCACATGATTATACCCACTTACGATTGAAAGCTAGAAATTTCTTGAAGCAATAATTGAAATGGTATTTGTAAGTTTGACTTGATCACTTCATAATTGGTGGGCATATTGGTCATCTCACCCTACAGGCCTGCACCCACCTCCCATATTCGTATCGTATCTGTATCAGAATTTTCACTTCTCTCCCTTCACAATTCTCATTGGAGCAGAACTACCCTAAATGATAAATAAATCTAACACCAATTAAATAAAACTAAATTTTCTTTTGATAAAAATAGTCACATAACCACATTCAAAGATTTAAAAGGTAATAAATTTTGAAAAAAGCTTGGCTCAGTTCGGTTCGGTACATCGGTACTGAGCGACTAGAATTCAAATATTATATACAGATGGATGATGTGCAAAACCAGAAAGTAAGAGGGAGTATTTGAAACAATTTTTTTCTTTAAATAGGTAGAGGAATAAGGAATTCATCATAATTCGGTAGAAGATAGATATTGGGTTTCCCCTCCACACCTTTGCAAACATAATGATGGATGGAAAAGAACAAGAAGGTGCTCAAAGATTCTACAATAAGTATAGCAGTCTCTCCAACAACATCACGTTAAAGTTACACCTTCTCCTTCCAATGGTGATCCTCTTGTCATTCCTCCTCACATTCACCTCTTACAACAGCTATCACTACCCCATGTCTGCATTTCTATTGCCATTATTCACCCACACCTTTGAGAAGAAGTATTTGTTCATCCTTTGCACTACTATTCTCACTTTCATCACCAAGAAAAATCTGCACTCGGGTCTGAAGGAAAACTTACACCATGAAAAGCTACTTTACTCGCTAGATGAAATAAATGTTGCAGCAGTTGTTGAAGGAGACCTCCAAGAATGTGAATACGGTAGATTAGATGATCAAGAATCGAAGGAAGAACATGAGGAAAATACAGAAAACAGTGAGAAGGATAGTGAGGTTGCAACGGAAGATGAAGCTGATGGAGAGGTTTTTATGGAAGAAGGGATTTTAGGTGGTCCTTCACGCGTTGAAGAACATGCAGCGATGAATATGGATACAGAAGAGTTGAATAAGAAGATAGAGGAGTTTATTCGGAAGATGAGAGAGGAACTAAGGGTTGAAGCTGAACAACATTTGATCAATGTGTAATTTGTTTGCAAACGCAAAACATCTCTCTCTCTCAAACAAAAGCAAAACATCTCTCTCTTTCTCTCTTTCTCTCTCTCACACACACACGTTTCAAGGAAAAATTTTGGCTTTATTTATTAAAATTGTGAGGTATTAAAGTGGTAATATCTTGCTCTCCAAAACCAAACAAATGATTTTATTGCTATAAATCTCTATCTAAACTAACGGATATATGTCTTTATTTATACTAATGAAAGTAGTAACCTAAACCAATACGTAATACTTGTTAAGCAAGCAGACAAATTCCTAATCTAAATCAAATACTTAAAATAAAAAGGGTTTTCCCAAAATACCCATTCACTCATAAAAATCCGATTAACCCAACAACCACCATTTAATCGGATTGGTCATAACTCTCGTTCACAACAGTGTTGAATGACCGTCTTCACGAACCATCCCGACATTTCCCGGACACCCAACCTCCATCTCGATCACGTCCAAAGTCCTCCATACCCTTTTGATTTTTCACAACACACTAACATGTAACATGACATCACGTTGGATATATTCATTACCATCTAGATTTTTCTTGGATTCACGACCACTCCCCGGCCAGATCCAAATCCATCTGATTTGAACTTCAACCGCTATAAAATCCACACCGTGTTGTTTCTTCAATCTCTTCCTTTGTTTTGATTACCGTTCTTCACAGAGGCATCTTCACCGACAAAGAAAACAAAGCCACCCGCTCCACCGTTTTCTTTCAATCTGCCAAACGAACTAAATCCAAAGCTACCCGCTACGACGCATCCTTCCTGCCCACTTTTCACGCACCTACGTCGGTATCCCCTTATCACGAACAAGTTGAAATTTCTTCCTCGCTAATCGTTGTTGTCCGATTAATGTAGACACAACCCTTTGATTTTTCTACCTTTTGATTTCAATTAATCAACGTCTTATTCTCCTTTTTGACAACCCCGACCTAATCAAACTTGTTCCGAGATCACTTTTCCACCGAACAACAAGACAAGGTCATGAACACCTTTATCGTCTTCTGTCACCCGCAAAACGAACCGAATCAAAGTCACCCACTTTGACGTCTTCCCTCCGTTTATTCCGCGCCTCCGGTTAGTCTCTCAATATATCTTAGAACAAGCCCGATCAAGAAAAATCGGGGCTGTTGTTGAGATGCTTCAACTCGCGCTCAAAAACAATCCACACCCCCCTTAAACCTAACCCGGTTCCCGTGGCGTCTGCCCCTACGCCTTAACAAGCCCTAGGCTCTAGGCTCTAATACCAAGAGTGAGGTATTAAACCGGTAATACCTTGATGCCCAAGACCAAACAAAGGATTTTATTGCTATAAATCTCTATCTAAACTAACGAATACATGTCCTTATTTATACTAACGAAAGCAGTAACCTAAACCAATACGTAATACTTGTTAAGAAAATAGACAACTTCCTAATCTAAATCAAATACTTAAAATAAAAAGGGTTTTCCCAAAATACCCATGCACTCATAAAAATTCGATTAACCCAACAAAAATATGTCTCACAACACTTTACAATCATTATTACATAGTTAATTATAAAAGAGTATTATAAACTTTATTGATGCTTCAATGAAAATACAGTCACACATGAGCTTTTCCACGGTCAGATGAACAACCTATAAAATAGTTATTCAACAACTGTAAGTCAGGGCTTATTGAATTCTCTAAAAATATTCCATATGACAATATATACACAATACATGCACATAATGGTCTTCAACATATAACTGGTCCTCCCCTTGGCCGTTAGCATAAGCTGGTTCGCCCCATTTTGACTACAACATATAGTTGGTCCGTACCTTGGCCTTTAGCATAAAGCTAGTCCGCCCAAGTCTATTGGCCTTCATCACAAAGCTGGTACGCCCTCAAGTCCCACATAATATATTAACACATATAGCAAGCAATATTCCAACATTACAAGCAATTATCTAGCCTAATTGCTTAAGTGCATACTACAAGCAACTATATCATAACATACGGTGGATACATACTGGAGTATACAATATAGTGAGATGAACTCACCTTGATAGTTTCTCAGATGATGAATGGCTATCCGGTAATTCAATTGACGAGCATGTGTCTAATAGATATCAATCTATAATGTTAGAGCTTATCAATTACTAGGGAGAATCTGGTAATATGAGCCAAACCTATCACTGATCCCAACGAATACATATAGGTCTATCAAATAAGGATAAGCCAGAGAGGACAGTTGGGAGGCAGGACCATTTCGGCATATAGCCTTTTTGAAATCCAACAACCAAGCCAATGTGACTATTCTAGCCACCTCTCCCATAAGTAGATCAATCAGTATTATAGCTTGGAATTACTAATAGTTCTTATTTAGATGTTCATAATAACGACTTATGACTATAAATATAAGTTACACTGAAAGCATTACGAGTGTAGCTTAACTTATAGTGATTCTGCCTGTCTATTGCCCAGGAATCACACTCGTGGGGCTCCTACTTGATGGCAACTACTTAGTTGAATACCTCAGGTGTCGCAGGGCTTCTCCGGAACAAAGAAGTCTAAGGAAAATAGGCTAAAAGTGCAGGGAACTTAGAGAGCAGAGGTTGTAGGGGTGTGGGAATGAAAGCTTATATGACAAGGAGTATTTATAGGCAAAAAAGGCAAAATCGCACCGCGCCCTAGGGTGGTGCTGGCTCCTATGGGCGTTTGCCACATGTGGTGATATCGGTGGTTAACAACGGTGCTTCTATAAACATGCCACGTTTCACGTCCCGATGATGCCATGTGTCCAAATCTCATGGCGTCATGTCACTATGTCTCGGAAGAAAGAGGCTACCTCGACAATGTTACGTGGCTCTCCCTCGTGGTGCCACGCCATCACGCACACTACACACTTCGCGCCCACGATTTTCCATATTTTCAAAATGGTGTAACTTCTTCATACCTATTTTGTTTTCGATGTTCTTTATATCCCCGGAAAGCTCTCAACGAGATCTACAAATTTCCTTTAGATCCCAACAGCTAATTCTCACTCTATCAAAAATTTATATTTTTGATAGGCTTAGGCTGTAGAGATTGTTGCAGAACGCATAACTCCTATATACGGACTCCGTTCTCGATGTTCTCTATTTCGACGGACTCTTATTAATGAGATCTTTAACTCTTGTTAGATTATATTGTCTAATAACCTACTATTCTGGAATTCGATTTCTGTGTGCACACTACTACACTGAAGTTTCTAAAAATCATAACTTCTCATGAAGTCAAATTTAGACGTTCTAAATATCTACGCTCTTGCTTTAACTACTAATACAACTTTCCTTTAGATCACTTAGGCTAAAAAATAATGTATCCAAAATTCACTTTCTTCGACACACAGATCTGTGCCGGTTTAATCGTGATACTTCGAAGAAGCATAACTCTTCATAGTAAGTCGAAATTTAAACGTTGTATCACAAGTAACGATATGAAGGTATATTATGCTGAGAAACTAAAGGAGATGTAGATCAGTAGTGTAAATTAATGCAATGACTGTTTATGCTTATGTTTTGTATCAGTTATGACATTTTGGGCTTTTAAAATATAAAATCTGCTGAAATTCCTTGATTTTGATATTATATCAAGTCAAGGATATTTTAGGACCAATTTCGCAATAACAAATGTTTTTAAATAAGCATAAATAAAAAGTTTTAAAATGACCGTAAAAATGGGAATATCAAACACGTGGTGCCATAAAAATAGGACACATGGCATACTTCTAGAAGGGGTGATGTGGAATGTTTTGAGTGCAACACATGGCACAAGCTGAGAGTGGTCAGCATGAAAAGAGGGTGTGGCGTGCCTCTTGTCTGTGCACGGGGCGCCTCCCAGTAGGCTATAAATACCCCTTCCGAATTTCATTCATTTCACACCCAAAACTTCATAAATCTCTCTCAAACCTTCAGAATTATTTAGGTCCGATTTTATTGAGATTCTTGGGTAATTTAGCAGGGCACTAGCATATTTAGGAGTCCAAAAAATAGGAGCTTTCGGTTCGGGATTCTGTTTGTGTGATTTCCCATGTTTTGCTAAGCCCTCTATAAGTTAAGCTACACTCTTTTGCTTTCAGTGTAGCTTATATTTATAATCATAAGTTGTTATTATGAACCTATAAATAAGATTTATCAATGATTCCAAGTCATTATACTAATTTATCTACTTACAGCGATGATGTCTAGGCTGGATTTAGTGAGGTGTTTAAAGTGGGATTTATAAACATTATACTCTGTATACCAAACGGACCCTACCTCCGATATGATCCTACCTGATTATTCCTTACTTGGTAGATCTTGATGTAGACATTGGAATTAGGGAGGAATCTAGATTACCATTAATCATCAGGGAATAATTACACTAAGACGTAGTGGTATTCATACCTAGGTCACGTTAGAGGAAAAGATAAAGTACCAAGGCGAAGTTCTTCCCAAGTTTTGAGGCATCCATTTTTATCATGTGAGTGCATAGTCGCTTTCATGAACATGATTTAATACAATTAAATATCTGATGCAAGTCATATATGCTTATTCCCTGGATTATATGTATATACACACGCACACACACTAAATAAGGTTAGTGTAGCCCAAGAATAGAGTTGGTATTAGAATTTGGTTACATGCATTGTAATCTAGTCTAAGGATAAACTTAGACTCACGGAAGATACCTAGTTCAATTAAGTTTGATATTGGATAGTCTCATTAGGAGAATGTGTGTAAGATAGGAACATAGAGTATGGTTTTGTTTCGTGACAGTTTCAGGTGTCGATGTGTGGTAGCTTTGTATGGGAGTTCATTATAGTATTCCCTTTGGATGACCATAAATGAGGGGGCCAGATCAGGCAATTGTAACGTTGTGTCTGGTCACCTCTCAGAGTATGTGACAACACTTGATCATTCTAGAAAAGACCGATTTTGTTTATGCTTTATAAAAATCAGAGTACCTCTTTTAATAAAAATGTTGCGAAATTTGTTCCCAGTAAAACATGATAAATACGTTATCAAAGCATTTCCGAAGAAAAATATTTTTATTCATTTTAAAACATTTGGGATGTCATCGTCAACAGAAACATAAGCATAAATAGAACTTACATTCATTATCACTAGTGATTTATATCTCCTTAATCTCTCAGTGTAATGTGACTTCATATCAACACCTGTGATATAAATAAACTGAGTGGGTCAGGTTGGGAAACCTAGTGAGTACATAGGGTTTTCAAACCACAATAAATAAGTTTATTAACTTTATCAAACCAAACAAACCCAATTACCCGTTCCCGTTATCCTCACTTTACGTCCCTAAAACATCTAACACAAGGGACCTAGTCTAAGGACTTTCATCGGGGTGACAACACATGCTTCGGGGGTTCCTCAGCAATTCATGTCAAATAAGGCAACCATGTGGGGGATGGAGTACTGCTGGTGAGCACACAGTTCAAATAAACACCTACAGGTTGCGAGCCTACTAGCGTTCAACTGGACTGTCTACAATAATCCGTGGTCGTCATCTATACTCCGCTAGATGACTGGATCATCAATAACATCTATATCGAGGCCTCTCATTATTTTATTTTGTCACACATCAACTATTACATCTACCCATGTTTTACCCAACACATTTTGTAGATATAAAATACATATACAGTTTAAATCATTTAAAACATGTATAAAATCGTTCATCCAGAATAGATAGCAAGTATACAGATAATATGCACATGTAGCACGTAATTTATATAAAATACTTCATATCTATGTGTAAGATGAAAGTGACTATGCACTCACTTGAAAATGTGGTGATTCCAAACTCAGACAGCGCTTCGCTTCTTAAAAATAATTTCCTTCGACGAAACCTAGTATTATTATCAATAGAGTTTAGTCTATTATTCGCCGAGACTAATTAATAGTCTAGCTATTATTACTATTATATAAGCGTTAAACAATACTTATATAATCCATAATAATATCCCAAGTACTTATTATAAGTTCCTAATAACGTTACTATAATTAAATAAAAGTTATATTAAAAATAGCGTAGGTGTAGCTCACTTACAGCGGGTTTTATAGAAAACCGGGGTTTTCTTGGAGCAGTTTTCCCGAGCCGAAAAGCTTTTCTTCTCGGAGCCGTCGAGCACTCCGGGGCTTCCGCCTCGTGCTAGGGAGGTTCCTTAGGCTTTTCAGGGGGTTTCGGGGTTAGAAAGAGGTTCTAGAGAGAGAGAGAGAGAGAGAGAGTAAAGAGAAGAAAGAATGAGAAATGTGTGAAGAAAATGAGGGTAAGAGAGGTTCGATTTACAGGGTGAAAATTGGCTGAACTTGGTGCCACATGTCACCATCTAGTGTCAAGACTTGGGGAGAAAGCAATTGCCAAGATTGTGCCACATCACCCATTTTCGGACAACACACTTCCGACTTCTAAAATCCGTAACTTTCACATACGACCTCCGTTTTTGACGTTTTTTATATCCACGCGTAGGTAAAAATAAGATCTATAACCTTCATTCTGACTCCGTCGGCTAATTCTCGACCGATCTAAAATTTAACAGTACGAGGAGATTATGCTGTTAAATGTCCGCGTAAAATTCATAACGTTTACATACGAACTCTGTTTTCATCTGTCTTTTTACCATTTAGTTCCTATTAATGAGATCTTCAATTCTCATTTAGGTCGCGTAGGCCAAAAACCGCTCAAACTAAAATTTGTATCGGGTCGTGCACTGCTATGCCAAATCTTAGAAAATTCATAACTTCCTCATACGAAGTCAGATTTGGGCGTTCTTTTTTTGTATGTTCTCGGTTTAACGTATACTACAAATTTTGTTTAGATCACTAAGGCTAAAAAGTATTTATCAAAAATTCACTATTTACATCTCTGGGTGCCGTGCCGGTTTTGCCGTAAAACTTCGACGGGCCATAACTTCTTCGTTATAACCAGATTTCAACGTTCTTTATATGTACGAAACCCTTGAGACGTATTCTAAAACTTGCTTGAGATTATTTATTCTAAATAATCTTTTGTCAAAAAGTCATTTTCGACCCCTATTATCTCTAAATTGACTAGCCCAGATCTACGGGTGTTACAATTATCTCCCCTTTAGGATGATTACGTCCCGGAATGATCAACAAAACAGGGCTCACATGATGACTCCATACGTTATCTCTTCATCATAAGTAATAACCGTAACTTTGATGTTTCTTCGAACGAATATTTAACTCTAAGACTTCCTGATTGCAGGTGGTGCTCGATCTTGCACTTGCTCCATATCTCAAGTTAGACTCCAAATTATGACCTTCAAGTCACAATCTTGATCCTTACTGGAGACTGCTTCTTCTTCTTAACAAACTTAAGATAAGTTATTTAATTACTAAAATGGACCATTGTGTCATATTCTAATGACTTATAATCGTATGTTCCCACGCTTAGACTCAGGTCTCTTAGAGTCTTCCAGAACAGACTATACATTTCTTCATGTTCTAATCACATATTAAAAGGTATCATTTCTAGCTACAAGCAACTATCGTGATACCTCTACCGATCACTTTGATTATCTTTTATTTCAATCTTCCGACTTAAGTCATATGCTACATCAAACTTGGTTCTCTGAACCACGTAACATACTTATCGTAGTCGGACTCAATTCGATATGACCACTAGGGTTGGAATAACAATTATCCTCTAAGTCATTACTGAAACGGTGGTAACGACATATTTGAATAAAACGATATCAATTACTAGCTTCTTGGTAACCTTGTGACTTTCCCTGATCCAAGTGTGAGTCCTGTGCTTCCGGTAGTATAGGCCTCTACTACCTTTCACACCTACTCATACTCGCCCCAAGTATTGTCTCGCAGTTCACCCAAGTCACTATATAAGAAAATCACATAACAACTTGACACATTAGATAACAAAACAAAGGTTTTATATTATTCCTTGAAACGATTACATAGGTGTTCAAGTTCAACCTATAATATGCTTCTAATAGGCTACACCACGTGGTACTATTTACACGACTACTTCATAGATCCTCATTCCTAATCCCTTTCATTTCCATCTTCTTCGTCAAGGATCATATGTAACACTCTTGCCTTTGGTTTCGGTGGAAGGTTTGGTCTTGCCGCCTCTTTCTTCTTCGGGCAATCCTTAGCAACGTGCCCTTCTTCAAGACATTCATAACACACCCTTTTGCTGGCAGTGCACTCGTTGGCATAATGTCCAGTCTTCCCACACTTGTAGCAAGTCACTTCCTCGCTACATTTCCCAAAGTTCTTCTTCTTGCACTTCTCGCACCATTTCACTTTGTTTCCTCCTCCGCTAAACTCCTTTGAACTAGACTTGATCTTCTTATTGGGCCTCGTAGACCCCTCAAACTTCCTCTTTTTGCCAACCTCAATCTTGTTGGTAGCTCTTCCCTTAATCATATCCTCCACAGACTTGGCAACCCAGATAGCTGCCTCTAGAGTAGATGCCTGACGCACTGGCACCGAGTACTCCCATGGAAGTCCCTTTGTGTACTTGTCAATTTTCGTCAGCTCATCTGGAAGAAGACGCAAGGCGAACTCCATCTACTCTATGAAGTTGTTGGTGTATTCATCAATTGGCATGCTTCCTTTCTTCAAGGTCAGGAACTGGTTCTCTAGCTCGAGAAGGTTTTGGACTGAGCAGTACTTGCGTTTGAACTGCACCAAAAACTCTGCCCATGTCAGTTGCAGGGGCTCATTGGGGCTCAGAGTTTTCCCCAGGTGTCACACCCCCGAACCAGACGGCGGAAACGTCCGAGGGCTCGCGTGACTTTCATTGAATATCATCACAATGAATATACATGAATCATAACATAAGCGTCACCATGCATCAATATATTACAACTGGAATTGTTCACATCAAGTGCATTGTTTTAACACTACACATTCATAACCTAAATAGTTTGAGTACATTTAACAACATAACATCTAACATTACTTCTTATAACTCTTCCGCTTACCTGTTACCTGAGAATACAAGTTATTTTGGAAAAACGTCAACATATGAAATGTTGGTGAGTTCATAAGCAATGTTGTGATAAAATGATTTGTGTGTTTTGAAAAACCCAGAAAATCCGATATTTTCTGAAAAGACTTTTGTTTATCAAAGTGTGAAGATCCATAAGTTGATGCATGAATGATTTTAAAAACATATATATATATATATATATATATATATATATATATATATATATATCTGAAGGGTATTTTGTAATATAGTTATAAAGTTTCGAACGAGTAGTATTAAATTTCCCGGAAAACCCGATGTTTTCCGATGTTGAAATATATTCGTGATTACTGATTTTTGTATTGTCTTAACGAATGAATATTGATTAATCCATATTATATATCGTCCTAATTTTTGTCTACTTTGATTTCTCGTAAGCCTTAACAAACGAAGAGAAGGGGAGTATTATGTCCCACTACTATCGTAAGTACCTTAGGCAGTCGTGGATGCGAAAGACACGATGGTCCAACTCACACTTGATTACTGTGACCTTACTAGCTTTTCTAACGGGACACTTTGGCCCACTAGCACATAAAAGCTATTGAAAGTCCTTTTATAAAATATTGGGTCATTGAAGGTCCACTAACATATAAGCGTTATCCCTTTGGGCCCAAAGATCATGTTGGTGGGCTTGCAAGGCCCAACAAGCATGACTTGAAACTCATAAGCCCAAAGTTTGTAGTTTTACTCATTGTAGTCATCACGTATCTATTGAAGTGTTTTTAATTTGATGCTTGTTGTGTTGTATTGATTCGAGACCGAATCAATTCGTTTATAACGATATTTGGTATTGAAGGTGTATTCGTTTTCCGTTTTATCGCTAGTCGGGTATCTTGTATTTTGTCTTAATGAATTAATTTGTTTAAAAGTATGATTTTTACCTTTTCACTACCTTTCTTTTATAAAAGTAACACTTTTAGTCCTTTATATAAAAGAATTTCATTTTTAGTCCTTAAAACATTTTTCTTGACACTTTTGTATCATAAACTTGTTGAAAAGACATTTTAACCCAAAATTTATTTTGTAAACAACTTTAGCCCTTCCAAAATGGAGTTTCTCGGTTAGAACCCCTTATTTCACAACTTTTACAGTTTTGGCCCAAAATATAAAAAGTTTACATTTTTGATCCTTTTTGAAATTGAAAAGCATTTTTGACCTTTGAAATAGTTTTATTTTACTTCTTATCCCCTGTTTTGAAGAATATTACAATTCAGCCCCTTAAAACTTCAAATTTTCCCAATTATGGGCTTAATGGGCCGAAAAACCCAAATTTAGCCCAATAAGCTAAATTTTTGCATTTCAAGTCCTTTGAAAATTCTAATATTCAGAAAATTGATTATACAAACTGTTTTGACTCTTTTGACCCTCAAGAAACCATGAATTTACAGTTTTTAACCCAATTTTTGTACTTTTGAACATTTAAGTCCTAAAATGGGTTTTATGTTAGAATATGTTCCTCATAACCTTATAAGCTATTTATCTTGACTAGATTAGTGTAAAATAACTTAGATTATGTTTGTTTCCTTTCTCATGTCATAGATCTCGAGTTAATACCCCTTTTGGTTGCATTTTCATCACAAAAACACATAAAGTCACACACATACATGCATAAAATCACACATAGCATACATATACACATATTGTTGGAATACTGTCTAAGGCTGCAACTATATTAGGCAAGTATTTGACCCGGTTGTGCATGGTCCTTTTGGGTTGCCTTCACCATAGCAACTTGATAGGATGATTTATTAAGAGAGAATAAATATTATTGATATATTATGGGAATAATATAAAGAATAATAATATTGTTATTTGATTAATATAAGTCATAAAATTAATTAGAATTAATTTGGTGACTTAAAGAGATTAATTAAATAAGAGGGTATAAACTGTCAATTGTTTGATAGTTAAACTTTAGACTGTAAATCCATATTAGATAGATAGTGGACGGATTCTAGAAGCTATGGATAGCTTCAAATCGTCCAAGGTTATCTAAGGAATGGATTTGGATAGCCTTAAGAGAAGATTATCCAATTAAGGTTTAGGTTGTAACCCTTAAGGAGTCTACAAGTATAAATAGATCCTATGGCATAAGGAAATCGACACTTGATCTAAAGTAGAGAACCCCTGGCTGATTTCCTCCCCTCTCCTCTCGCCCAAATCATCCTCCTTGCTATTTGGTGTTTGTAAGCCATTAGAGGAGTGACAATTGTGACTCTAGAGCTCCAAGACAACAAGATCAAACAAGAGATTCAAAGGTATGATTCTAGATCTGTTTTAACATTGTTCTTATACCTAAATAGTCATTAGAAGTCTTGGATTCAAAACATGTTTAATTAGAAAGCCTAGATCCAAGCATTAGGGTATTGCATACGCACATAGGAAAGTTCTTATGGCTAAAACCCATCAGTGGTATCAGAGCCTAGATTGGTTTTCATTAAATTGATGCTTAGTTGTTTGAAACTAAACTGAAAAATTCGATAGTTGTGTTTCTGAGTCATGGACTCTGTGAGTTCCATAGTGGACTCGGCGAGTTGGCCTAACTCGGTGAGTCACTTGGTGCACTCGGCGAGTCCAAGCGTCAGGAATGGCCAGATTTGGGATTTATTCATGATTATCTTATGAAAACTTACCTTAATCATATTAGATCAACCCTAATCCGATTTTTTGATATATATGACTATTATCTTGATCTAATTAAAGATATTTATCAACTAATAAAATATTTAATTTCCTTATATGATAATTAATTAATTATTATGATTAATTTGGTAATTATCTTGCAAGAAATCTTGAATAAATCAAATATAGATAATTAGGAAATTAATTGTTAATTAAAATTATTTGTTATTTGATCCTCCATGTTTTAAATGTTTAAAACTTGTCCTCAAGTTTTGAAATTTATATTTTGTGATTAAAAGTTTTAATTTAGACAATTTAAATTTCAAACCCTAGATTTTAAAATGTTTAAAATACAACCCTATACTAATATAATATTACAAGATTAATATATATATATATATATATATATATATATATATATATATGTATAACTAAAATGCTAGTCTTACCGTTAGTAGGCCTCATTCACGAAGCCAATCTATAAGGTGGGTATAAGGTTGCGACCTATAAAATGGCGCTTAATGGGTGTACACTCACACCCACCGCTTGCTTGATCGGTGGAGGGTCGTTAGCCGAACGGGTAGGATATGGCAACCTCATCCTCTCATTAAAAGTATAATAAGTAATACAAAGTAACTACACATTTTTTAAAAAATTTCCCAACTTAGTTACTTTAGGAAAAGTGAATTGATGCAATCCCATGAAATTACACTTTGCACCCTTGCTAAGAAGTTAGTGGAGTGTGTGTGGTTTACCGGCACACTAATTGGTTCTAAGCAAAGGTGGCAAAGGGTGATTCATTGTTTATCATAGTTCGATGGAGCGTGTGTGGTTTACCGGCACGTCGAATAGGTGATCATTACAATGAAGGCCCCATGTGAATTTACATGGTAATTCACACCCGCTTTGTGATCCTAGGTATCCCAGTCACAAACAAGAGGGGCATATCGAGATTTAAACATGCCATTGAATAGTTTCAATGAATCTCATTCGAACCTAGGAATTCTCAATACATTTAGGACTTATAGTTATGTTTATATGGTGGAGAATTAGTGAATCGTCATTCACTTACCTTCAATTTATTTGCATGTTAGATTACAACATCCCTTTTCTAATATGTAAATGTTGTTGTTGGATCCTAGCCCTAATTTTTCTTATGGGTGATAATTAGGGATTCATATTCTAATCTATCTTTGTCCTTTCTATTTGTAGATGTCGAACGCAAACAACGCTGCTGCTAGTTCTTTCATGTTGATGAGCCTTTGCCAAAAGGTCACCTTCGATGGAACAAACTTTAGCGAATGGATAAGATACATTCGCACCATTACTCGCTATGAGGATAAGGAGTATGTCCTCGATGAGAAGCTCGAGAAAATCAACCCTGAAATTGCTACTTCGGCTGAAATTACCGCTTTTGAAACTCATGAGCGAGATGCAACAAAGGTACATTGCATCATGATAGCCACCATGAACTCCGAATTCCAAAAGTCCTACGAGGACATGTACCCGTACGATATGCATCAAGACTTATTGGAGAGATACCACCAAAACGCGAGACAAGAGCGTTATGAGATTTTCACTAACATGATTTCCGCTAAGATGGGTCATGGAGAGTCTCTTACCGTGCACCTGCAAAAGATGCAAAGGTATGTCGACCGCCTTCGCAAGTTAAATGTTGACTTTGGGGAAGACTTGGCGATCGACATGGTGCTTCACTCTTTGCCTCCGATGTACAATCAATTTAGGATGACCTACCACATGAACAAAGAGGAGGTCACCCTAAGCAAACACCAAGGTCTCTTGAGGGTCACTGAGAGCAACTTCAAAGACAAGTCTGTTGCACCAACTCCCAACCCACCCGCTGCTCCTGTCTTGGCTATTGGTCAAGGAAAGGGATAGAAGATGAAGGCTTCATCTAAGAACTATCGCAAGGTTAAAGCCCGAGATGGTGCCTCTTCTAGTGGGACCAAATTTGATCCCGCTAAGCCCTGCCCTAACCCTAAGGAGGCAGAGTGCCACCACTGCCACGAGATAGGACATTGGAAGAGAAGCTGCCCAGAATACCTGCAAGCCATCAAGGAAGGAAAGATCAAGCCATCTTTCGCAGGTATATATACAATTAAATCTAACGATTCTAATCATGCTATTTCTTGGGTTCTTGATACCGGTTGTGGTTACCACATTTGTTCTAATGTGCAGGGACTAAAAAGAATTAGGGATGTGGAGCAGGGAAGGATAAATCTAATCATAGGGAACAGAAGATCGTCGCCTGTGACCAAGATTGGAGTGTATTCTTTAGTGCTTAGGAATAATTTGTGTTTAGATTTGAACAATTGTTGCTATTCGCCAGAAATGGATAGAAACATCATTTCATTTCATGGTTTATATAGACAAGGTTTTAGATTTTCTTTTAATAATGAGAATGGTTCTATTTTGGCTTATCTAAATGGTGTCTTTTACTTTGAAGCTATACCATGTAATGGAATTTATGAAACTGTTATGATTGTTGATAACTTAGGAAATGATGTTTTGAACATAGATTCTTCCACTAGTATGGATAAAGCATCCTAGTGGCATTGTTGTCTTGGACATGTCAACAAGAAACGCATAGCCCAACTCCAAAAGGATGGAGTGTTGGAGTCACTCTACCTTAGGGAAGATGACACGTGCGAGTCTTGTTTACTTGGAAAGATGACTAAATCACCCTTCACGAGTACGCGTGAAAGGGGTGAGGGCCTATTGGACCTAATACATACCGATGTATGTGGACCATTTAGATCAACCACGAAGGATGGGAACTGCTTCTACGTGACTTTCACCAATGATTATAGTAGATATGGGTATATCTATTTAATCAAGCAAAATTCAGAAACCTTTGAAAAGTTCAAAGAGTTCAAGAATGAAGTGGAGAATCAATTGGGCAGGAAAATCAAGATGCTTCGATCCGATCGAGGAGGAGAGTAATTATGTCTTGAATTCCACGATTATCTCAAGGAGTGTGGAATAGTTTCACAATTGACGCCTCCTAGGACACCGCAGTTGAATGGTGTGGCAAAAAGGCGTAATCGAACCCTATTAGATATGGTTCGCTCTATGATGAGTCGTGCTTCACTACCTATCTCTTTTTGGGGGTATGCCTTAGAGACTGCCGCCCATATCCTTAACCGAGTCCCTACTAAGAAGGTTGCCAAAAAACCTCACGAGATGTGGATAGGGAAAGCTCCCTCGTTAGCACATATCAAGGTTTGGGGTTGCGAGGCTTTCGTAAGACGAGATACTCACGACAAGCTCGAACCTTGAAGTGAGCGATGTATTTTCATCGGCTACCCGCAGAAATCCTTTGGATATCTCTTCTATAGACCGAAGGACAATGTTGTCTTCGTTGCGAGAAGAGGAGTTTTCCGAGAGAGAGAACTCATAGGCCAAGGAGACAGTGGGAGGCAAATCGAACTTGAAGAGATTCAAGAGTTGATAGATGAAGGAACCTCTACTTCTGGCACTCAACCCGAGGAGGAAACTCTAGTTGAACCGATTGACGAATCCTTACCTCTTAGACGTTCCGATAGAGTTAGAGTTCTACCCCAGTTTTATGGTTTTCATATTACTACCGAAGGGGACACGTATATTAGTGACGGTGCACTAATAAACCTTGATGAACCTAATAGCTATAAGGAAGCCATGGCAGGCCCGGAGTCTGCGAAATGGAAAGAGGCAATGGATAGCGAGATCCAATCCATGCATGATAACCAAGTTTGGAATTTGGTTGATAATGTGCCCGGACGTAAGACCGTTGGGTGCAAATGGATCTTCAAGAAGAAGACCGACGTGGATGGGAACGTACACACATATAAAGCGCGATTGGTTGCGAAGGGCTTTACTCAAACTCCCAGAGTTGACTATGATGAGACCTTCTCACCAGTTGCGAAGATAAAATCTACTAGAGTGATGCTAGCGATTGCCGCATTTCATGATTATGAGATTTGGCAAATGGATGTCAAGACCGCTTTCCTTAATGGAAAGTTGGCTGAGGATGTTTACATGGCTCAGCCAGAGGGGTTTGTGGATCCGAAGCATCCGAATAGAGTGTGTAAGCTTGATAAGTCCATTTATGGACTTAAGCAAGCGTCTCGCAGATAGAATCTTTGCTTCGATGAGAAAGTCAAAGAGTTTGGATTTGTACGAAGCGAAGATGAATCATGTGTATATGTCAAAGCCAGTGGGAGTATAGTAAGCTTCTTCGTTCTATATGTCGATGACATATTACTCATAGGAAACGACATCCCGACTCTGCAGGAGGTTAAGTCCTGGCTCGGGGAGTGCTTCGCTATGAAGGACCTCGGAGAGGCTTCTTACATTTTGGGAATAAGGGTAGTAAGAGAAAGAAGTAAGAGACTAATTGGACTTAGTCAGAACACTTACTTAGAGAAGGTACTAAAACGTTTTAGTATGGAAAACTCAAAGAAGGGAGAATTACCGATACAAAGTAATGCCAAGTTGAGTAAGACTCAAAGTCCGAGTACCGAAGCTGAGATAGCAGAAATGAGCCGAATACCATACGCTTCCGCAGTTGGCTCAATCATGTACGCTATGACTTGTACTCGCCCTGATATAGCCTTCTCTTTGAGCATGGTTAGTAGATATCAAGGGATCCCTGGCAGAGCCCATTGGATTGCGGTGAAGAATATCCTTAAGTACCTTCGGAGGACGAAGGAATGGTTCTTAGTCCTCGGAGGGAGTGATGACTTGAAGGTGCGAGGGTATAGTGACGCCAGTTTTCAGACCGACAGGGACAACTACCGTTCGCAGTCGGGCTGGGTCTTTACCCTGAATGGAGGAGCAGTGACTTGGAAAAGTTCCAAGCAAGAAACCGTAGTTGATTCAACGTGCAACTCAGAGTACATTGCAGCGAGCGAAGCGTCGAAGGAGGCAATATGGCTGAAGAACTTCATCGGTGATCTTGGAGTTGTAACTGCCTTAAAGGAGCCCATGGAGATTTTCTGTGATAACGAAGTAGCGGTTGCCTTGACCAAGGAACCGAGGGATCATGGTAGATCTAGACATATCGACAGAAAATATCACTTCATTAGACATCGTGTAGAAGAAGGACAACTCGTAGTGAAGAGGATATCATCGGAAGATAACCCAGCAGATCCGCTTACGAAGGGACTGAGTAGGGTTAAGCACTTGCAGAATGCTAGGAGTATTGGGCTGAAGGATGATATTAGCGTAGATTAGATAGTATTAGAAACGTGTAATAGATAAATGTAATTAACATTTGATGATTAAATAAAGGAGTTTTATTTATGAGTAATGTTACTGTCTTATGTTAATTATTTAACTATTGTTTCACTTTGCATGTTTTGACTTCCAGAATAATTGAGTTTATTATGAATAATCGAGTTATTCAAATTGTCCACAATCGTTCATGTGTTGGAAGTAGATATGAATGAAGATTGTCATGAATTGGTGTGTAGATTGTCTAAATGGTATTAGACATAGCAAAGGGTTGATGCGACGTTCATGAGTGCTTATGAACTGGTTTTGAGCATTGGAACAAACCCGTGCTTGCTGGAATCACCTTATGGAATATGATACAAAAGGGTGATCGCATGACGATAATATCATATAGTCTTAAAACCTAAATATATGGTTTATTTTTTGTTAATTGGTTGTACATTGATAATGCGAAAACGCATCAATAACTCGGTGTTATAAAACGCATTGTTGTGTATAGTTGGTTAATGAATAAGTAAATGCATATAAGTCGAAGTTTATCTGTAACTTTTATCTAAGAAGGTAAAAGCGATATCTCGGCCGCTCGATGATTTGATTTGACTTATGTGTCGGGCCCATTCAAAACTGAATTGATGTGTTCGATTAAGTTCTATGTCGAATAAATCAGAGATCGAGAAACCTAAATGCTTGACTAACCATTCCATAGGATTGTCAGTATGATATCTAACAGAGGACTGTACGATCCCTTATCTAAAGGACAAGATTGATTAGATCAGAGTTTGACAGCGTCTTTGAGAGCTACGATTGCAAATAGAATTGTACTTGTGCATATAGTTACTAGACTTATCCAAGTGGGAGACTGTTGGAATAGTGTCTAAGGCTGCAACTATATTAGGCAAGTATTTGACCCGGTTGTGCATGGTCCTTTTGGGTTGCCTTCACCGTAGCAACTTGATAGGATGATTTATTAAGAGAGAATAAATATTATTGATATATTATGGGAATAATATAAAGAATAATAATATTGTTATTTGATTAATATAAGTCATAGAATTAATTAGAATTAATTTGGTGACTTAAAGAGATTAATTAAATAAGAGGTATAAACTGTCAATTGTTTGATAGTTAAACTTTAGACTGTAAATCCATATTAGATAGATAGTGGACGGATTCTAGAAGCTATGGATAGCTTCAAATCGTCCAAGGTTATCTAAGGAATGGATTTGGATAGCCTTAAGAGAAGATTATCCAATTAGGGTTTAGGTTGTAACCCTTAAGGAGTCTACAAGTATAAATAGATCCTATGGCATAAGGAAATCGACACTTGATCTAAAGTAGAGAACCCCTGGCCGATTTCCTCCCCTCTCCTCTCTCCCAAATCATCCTCCTTGCTATTTGGTGTTTGTAAGCCATTAGAGGAGTGACAATTGTGACTCTAGAGCTCCAAGACAACAAGATCAAACAAGAGATTCAAAGGTATGATTCTAGATCTGTTTTAACATTGTTCTTATACCTAAATAGTCATTAGAAGTCTTGGATTCAAAGCATGTTTAATTAGAAAGCCTAGATCCAAGCATTAGGGTTTTACATGCGCACATAGGAAAGTTCTTATGGCTAAAACCCATCACATATATCTACACATTTTCTTGTATTATCCCCCATAAAACATATGAAAACCGAAAAAAGAGGGGTATGAAGCTCACCTTGAGTTGTAGTTTCGGTTTTGAAGAAGACTAGAAGAAGAAATTTCGATCCTAGCAAGTCTTCTTGGAGGATCTTGAACTTAGATGCTTCTAAGGTGCAAGATCACAAGATTGAATGGATTTAGAAGAGATTTTTGAATGAAATGAAGTAGCTAGATCATGGATTTAACATCAACTTACCTTAGATGATGTGTTTGTGGGAAAAATCTCCTTGGAAGCTTCCTAGATCTCGAAAATTTGGAGAGGAGTGGAGAGAGTTTCTTTTGAGAGAGTTTGAGTGAAGTGTGTGTTTGTGTATGTTTGGTTCGGCCGAGAGGAAGAAAGAGAGGAGAGAAGAGAGAAGGTTGATGAGATAGGTGCATGGAAGTATAAGGGTATCATGGAAGTCCACTAGATAAAAATGAGTTGGCACACACAAAGTCAACTCTTTCTTTCTTTGTGGGCTTGGGCCGAGATTGGAGAGGGAAAAGAGAAAATTTGGGCTTTTGAGTGTTTAGCCCATATTATGACTCACTTAGATGATGTTTGGGCCCAAATAAATCAAAGTGTAATTTTTATGACCTAATAGGGCTAAATTAATTTGGTTGTGATCCATTAAGGCCCAAAATATTATGTTTCACGTATATGGGTCCATTTAGGGCCCATTAGAGAGTTCTAGATTCAAGATGGATAATTTGGAAGTTGATTAGTCCATTAGGCCCAATAAGGAAATCCTAGTTCAAAGTGAACTCAAATTGGAATTTCAAAGGTTTCCAATTCTTTGTTGACCATTTGTAGGGCTAGAATGAAGTATTTGATGAAGTTTTGTTGTTATAGAATAAGCATCATGCATGCTTTCATGTTATTGATTCATAGTTGTTATAAGTGTTGTAGTTACAAGGCACCAAAATTTCTAGTTATGACACCAAGGTATTCCACCAGCGCACAACACCTCCTCGGAATTGACGTACTGCAAAGGTGGTCTGTAACTTGCCTCTGCAACCACATGTCATGAAAGCTAACTCCATCTCTGAGATCCAATCCATGACTCCGATCGGATCTTCTTTTCCAGTGAAATTTGATGGCTTGAAAGTCAGAAAATCCTTGTACTTGCATCCATTCCTCTCGAATCTGTCATATTGGTTGTTTTGTCGAACTATTGGTGGGTTAGCTTGACCAACGGTCCCACTGTAGTTCCCTCCTTCTGACTGCCCATCGTTCAATTCGGGCTGTTCAACTGGCATTGTAGGTTCGTCCCTATTTTCATGCAACATTTGCCTCATCTCTTCCCGTTGTTCAGCCAACATAGCTCGTATCATGGCTTGTACTCCAGCCATTGTAATTGGCTCAGGAGCATTTGCTACAACAGGTATTTGTTCAATCACTGGTGGTTGATTCCTGTTCCTATTTGCATTCCTGGCTCCACTACGGATTCTTGCCATTTCTATCTATATACCAAACCAGACGTTCGGTGTGCAATGACGAGAAATAAGATAGGAAAGATTTTATTTACGATCGACGTGTAATTCTCCCTATTTCTCCGAAAAGTTATATGCTAGTTCTAATACCGTAATTAAACGTTTAGAAATCTAAACACATAAAGTTTCTAGATTCGGTCGACAACAGACCATAGATCCTATCATACAATGCATATCATCAATCATTTAGCACATAAAAGCATGTTAGGCATTTTCCCTAAATTAGCTAGTGCTTGTGTCTATTCAGGTGCTTTACCTAAATTTTATTAGACACACTCATCACAATCCTTGCTTACCATTCTAAATTTAAGTCTAGAAATAAATCCATATTCCTAGTTCTTTTAAACTAATGCTCTGATACCAACTGTGACATCCCCATTTTCACAGCCAGAAAATACCGATTTTGTTTATGCTTTATAAAAACCAGAGTACCTCTTTTAATAAAAATGTTGCGGAATTTGTTCCCAGTAAAACATGATAAATACGTTATCAAAGCATTTCTGAAGAAAAGTATTTTTATTCATTTTAAAAAATTTGGGATGTCATCATCAACAGAAACATAAACATAAACAGAACTTACATTCATTATCACTAGTGATTTATATCTCCTTAATCTCTCAATGTAATGTGACTTCATATCAACACTTGTGATATAAATAAACTGAGTGGGTCAGGTTGGGAAACCTGGTGAGTACATAGGGTTTTCAACCCACAATAAATAAGTTTATTAACTTTATCAAACCAAACAAACCTAATTACCCGTTCCCGTTATCCTCACTTTACGTCCCTAAAACATCTAACACAAGAGACCTAGTCTAAGGACTTTCTGATGGGTTTTAGCCATAAGAACATCATATGTTCTAATACAAACCCTAATGCTTGGATCTAGGTTTCTGTATTGTACATGCAATTCATCCAAGACTATTGTAACGCCCGTAGATCAAGGCTAGTCAATTTAGAGACGATAAGCATCAAAAATGACTTTTTGATGGAAGATTATTTAGAAGGATTAATCTTAACCAAGTTGTAGTATATGTCACAAGGTTTCCGTGCATATAAAGAACGCCAAAATCCGAGTTATAACGAAGAAGTTATGACCTGTCGAAGTTTCGCGACAGAACCAGCACGACCCAGCGCGATGTAAATAGTGAACTTAAGGTAGATAGATATTTATCCTTAGTGATCTAAACAAGAGTTGAAGATTTATTCGATAGTAGTCCAACGATAAAAAGACAGACGAAAACGGAGTTCAGATGAAGGAGTTATGAATTTCGAACGGAGTTTTCCTGTCCTGACCTACTAAAGATAATATATAACTAATATACTTATAATATATTAAAAATAAAGTCAAAATTAGCCAATGGAGTCTAAACGAGAGTTGTAGATCATAATCTCACCATCGCGTCGATATAAAGAACGTCGAAAACGGAGTTCGTATGCGAAAGTTATGAATTTCTGAAGTTCGGGGCGCGAAACCCCAAAACTGTCAGAGCCCACGACGTGGAACAAGGTTGCCACGATGTGGCAAGTGTCCTGACACCTCGGGAGGCCCCCAGATGCAACTTGGGATGACGCATGCAGTGACGACCAAGCCCACGACGTGGAACAAGGTTGCCACGACGTGGCAAGGGCCAAATTTGCCCTATAAATAGATTTGAAGGGCCAGCCGTTTAGAGTTGCTATTTTCTCTCTTCTCTTTCCCGTTTTGCATCGATTTGCATGCCAGAAATACCCCAAAGCCCCGGTATTATTCTCTAGCTCCGAGGCAAGTCCCGAGATCCCGAAGATCCCAGGAAGTGCGGTTCCCGAGCCGAAGCTCTGCCCGCGAGAAGTTCGATTTTTGAAGAGATCTTCCAGATCTGCTGAGGATTACTACTTCTGCA
This sequence comes from Lactuca serriola, assembly GCF_051521515.1. Classification (NCBI taxonomy): domain Eukaryota; kingdom Viridiplantae; phylum Streptophyta; class Magnoliopsida; order Asterales; family Asteraceae; genus Lactuca; species Lactuca serriola. The sequence continues at coordinate 17,075,810 of NC_136414.1, read as the reverse complement.
AGTCGTAGTGTTGTCCGATCATCTTCTAATCAAGTGAGTGTATACTACCTTTCATAAACACGATAATAATACAAGTATGGTTTGAGTGTATTAAGTATATTGTTGTTTATATGTGTGGGTGTGTAGTTACCTTCTTCTAACACATAAATATGAAGTATTTGCTATGAAATACGTGCTATGTGTTTATATGTTATTTGTCTATTTGAGATGGGCATGGAAATTGGAGTTTTATACAGGTGTTAAATGATTTAAATTGTGTAAATATTTATATCTACAAAATTGTTGGGTAGAACATAGGTAGATGGAATAGTTGGTGACTATGGAGTTAGCGCCTATTGTATAAACCTTGGTGACTATGGAGTTAGCGCCTATTATTAGATAAACCTTGTGACTATGGAGTTAGCGCCTATTGTATAAACCTTGGCGACGATGTGACTTCGTGCCTATTTGATGAACCTTGGCGACTATGGAGTTAGCGCACGTTGAGTGAACTTTGGCGACTATGGAGTTAGCGCTTGTTAAGTGAACCTTGGTGACTATGGAGTTAGCGCCTATTGTTAAGTGAACCTTGGTGACTATGGAGTTAGCGCCTATTGTTGAGTGAACCTTGGTGACTATGGAGTTAGCGCCTGATAACTATGGATTTAGTACCTGATATATAAACTTTGGCAGCAATGGACTTCGTGCCAATTCCTTAGGTAAATCCTTAGGAATGAATGAATGAAGGATAGTGGATTCTTAGGGTAAAACCTTAAGAAGATAATGGGGATGGGTATTTGGGTTGATTGTTTGATAATTGAATATAATAAATGTATTATTGTGGGTTGGAAACCCTATATGCTCACCAGGCTCCCAAGCCTGACCCACTCAGTTTTCTTTTCATTACAGGTAATGACACAAGAATATAAGTCGGCGGACTTGACGAGAGATTTTGGATTATAGATCAGTAGTTGAATAACTATTGTAAGGTCTATTTTATATTGTTTATGCTTTTGGTCTGTAACGAACATGACATCCCGAGGTTTTATTATTTAATGAAAATACATTCTTTTCGAGAAATGTTTTGATAAAATGGTTATCATATTTTATTTTGGGAACAAATTCCGCAACCGTTTTCTTTAAATGATCACTCTGATTTATAAAACAAAGCATAAACAAATCGGTCTTTTCTGGCCGTGAAATTGGGGATGTCACAACTATAAACCCTAGATCTAGCATATGATAAACAATATAACATATATTTTAGGGTTTAGATCATACCTTGATTGTTATGTAGCAATAACAATCTCAAATCCTTCTTGTATTGACTTTAGAAAGCTTAGAGTCACAAATGTCACTCCTCTAATGGTTCACAAACACCAAGAGCAAGAGGATGAAGAAGAGAAGAGAAGGAGGCTGCCCAAAACGTGTGGAAACCCTAGAAGAAGTCTTGTTCACGTTTTTGGGCATAAAGGGTTCTTTAAATAGTGAGGCTATTAGGGTTATCTAACAAGGAAACCCTAATTTGGATGCTTAAGCCCTAAGCAATCCATGGGCTCCTTCCTTAAAGGCCTTAGGACGATTTCTAATGGGTTTCCCCATAGAATTCGTCCACTCCTTTAACATGGAGTCCAATAGCTCAATATTCAACTATCATACAATTGACAGTTCTAGTCTCTTAAGTTTAATTAATCTCTTTTAGCCACAAACTTAATTCTCATTAATTCTTGACTAATATTAATTAAACAATATGATTTCTCCTTTAATATATTATTCTCATAATATATTAATAAATCATATTTAATCCTTTCTCTCCATAATTCATCCTATCAAGTTGCTTTGGTGAAGGCAACCCAAAAGGACCATGCACCATCGGGTCAAGTACATACCAAAATAGTTATGGACTTAGAAACTAATCCAACAGTCTCCCACTTGGATAAGTCTAATAACTATTATGCGTATGACTTCAGATCCTGATCTGCAATCGTAGCTTTCCAAAGCCGCTGTCAAATCTGATCTTATCAGATACGCATGTCCTTAAGATAAGGGATCATATATTCCTCCATTCTAGATATCGTATAGACTGAAACATGGATCTAAATCATTCTCTCTGTCTATGTGCTGTTTCCCGAATTCAAATTTATGATGACTGAGAACAGACTACAATTTGAACACATCAAATTAGTCCCGACTTGGCCAAGCACTTAGGTGCCATCACTAAATCATCGAGGGGCCCACATATATTGCTTTTATCCTACTTTGGATAAAAGGAACGGATAAACTTTGACTCAATGCTCGCTTGCACTCACTCACCAAATCACACACAACAATATGTTTTATAACACCAAGTTACTGGTGCGTTTACATATTATCAATGTGTAACCGACTCGCAAGATACAACTCACACATCTCGGTTTCAAGAATATAAGATGTTATCATCTCACTAATCACTTATGATAACAATCCATGAAGTGATCCAAGTGAGCGTGGGTTTAATCCAATGCTCAAATCATATTCATAAGCACTCATTAACGTTGCAGCAAACATTTTCTTATGTCTAATTCTCTTTAGACAATCCACACACCAATTCATGACAGTCTTCATTCATATCTACTTCCAACATATGAACGACTGTGGCCCGTTTGAATAATTTGACTGTTCTCAACCAATTAAATTATTCAGGAAGTCAAAACATGCAAAGTGAAACACAAGAATAATACTAATCCCATATGGCCTCAAACATTTGAGTATAAATAAAACACCTTTTATTTATCACCATATCGATTACTTATTATTTGTTGTTTCGGGTAATCAACTTCTTACTTGAATTACAACACTTGTCCCATGCTCTTAGCATGCAATGTTTACCTACGGTTCTTACTTTGTGAAATAGATCAAATGAAACACATTTCCAATCATACTCATTTCACAACTCCTAATCCATTTTCATAAGTGAAAGAATATCAAATTCTTGCCACTCGTGGAATATGTTAGATTCTAACATTTTATGCAATGATCCTTTCGTAATGTCACTGCACTAAAGTCACAATGACTATTGCCAATGAAATTACAAATTCCTCTATCGGAGATTGTTACAAAACAATTCCTTAGATATGATGTCTCTCACTCAAAGTACATTCCTTTGAACATCCTTTTGCATAAAATTTTCTAATCTAAACATTGATTCTTAATATCCAACTCCCAATATGGAAACGTTTCCATATTTTTCCATATGACAACTCATTCTTAATAGAATCTTATCTATTCATAATAATGTCGATAAGGTCCATCCAATACTATACTTCTAACTACTCACAAGCGACCAATCCTCGGCGAACTTTGGATTGTCCTTTGATAGTTGTGTAATTATCTTAGTCAAAACCGATTCTTGTCCTTTTCCCTCTAAATGCACTAGACATTTGGAAAATTTTAGAATGGTCGAATATTATAGCATTTGCCATCGATCCTATACCCGAAGCGTATGCGACACGATGCATAATGTCTTACATAAAGATTCGATACTTTATCAAACTTCTGTCATAATATTTTATGTGCTATGTTCTCTTAATTCGAAATATGAAGAGGAATGTCGTAATCATAATCGAATTTTAAGAACGCACTATGTTTCATTGACTAAATTTATTAACATTCCATAACCTAAGCCTTTAGATTTGAAATGAAGCATAATATTCTCCCCCTTAATTATAGCAAAACAACTTTACAACCATTGCGACTTTGCAAAGTATAACTCTTGTTTTCTATAATTAATATTGCTAACTTGCAATACTTGCCTTAATAATCATGCAATCATAACATTTATGCTCCCATTATCACGATGATTATTATAAACATAACAATTATGCTCCTACTAGCTTTGACATGTATTCAGGAACAACTTAACTTTCAGAAAAACAATGCCTATTGAATTTCTTTAAGTTCATATTTCAAATGCCCAATGCTTTGATAATCTTTTATCAATGCTTCTTAAACTTATACACCTTTGCCTTAGATAGCTCATATGTGTGTCTTAAACAATTCAGACTAATTGCCAAATCTCATAATTCGAATCATGGAAAGGGATACCGTAACCATAATCGAATTCGAGAATACAATTTTCACAATTACTATCTTCTTAAAATCTTTCTTAGTGAAAGCATTTCCTCACAGTCATTTTCATGAAGGAGGGAATCTTATGACACTTAGATTTTAATGGTGTATGTGTTCCTATCCATGTGAATTTGTCAAAAACAAGTTTGCGACAAATCCAAACTCATATGGACCGAACCTTCTCAATCTTGATTTCTTGCCTTATGGTAACATGGCTGCCCACCATGTCTTCCAAGTAGTTAAGCAGATCACCCTTTCCAATCAATGTACTTTCAATTGATCAAGGTCCTTGCCTTTTATGCATTCAAATGAGAACTCATAGGGCTCACATGCATAATTAACTCAATTGGAACGGCACAGAAACAAGGCAATGTCAACACGATATGTTGTAAACCTCTACTCGTGTGCTATTGATGATCGATAAGGTTTATTCTTGATTTGTTCTTGAAACCTTTCAAGACCATTAAGACTCCCACTGACTCCTTGATATATAAGATTCTCTTGTCAATTAACATTTCTTGACAAACAAATATTCAAGAGTTAGTGTATTTTTTATCAAGACCAAAAACACTTCATAAAATTGGTCCTAGATGGTCTTTGTCTAATCCAAGACATCACAACTTACCAATTTCAAATGTGCATGAATAAGAAAACCTTTTTCCAAATTCTACATTTGATGAATGTTATAAACCTTTTCTAGACTTGTCACTCAATGTCACAATCTTAACTCTAAGACTTGTTTTTGGAATGAAGTATGATTGACTTCTTGATTTAACCATTTCTTCAATTCTTGATTCCTCTTCTTATACATACACTTGTACTAAGATTTATTTAGAGGATCAATTGAGATATGAGTCTTAATCATTAAGTCATATCATAAAGCATAAAAGGTACTCTCCCTTCTTCTTAGAATACAGAAACTTTTATCTTTCTGCCTACTTGATTCTTCTTATTCGTTCTGCTATTGATTTAAACCTTTTTCAATCAATTCAAAATTACACTTAATCTTATAAGCATAATCATATTTACTAATCCTTTAGTAAACCATGACGAATATCTTTGTTACCCTTGTGGTGGACTTGATCAACACACAACTTTTGTGTACTCGATCTAATAGTCTTTCACTTGAAACTTTGTCAACGAATTAGTCTAATTTCCAAATATGAAATTTCTCATTCATCATGCAACCAAGTTGCATGATTCCAAGTTTCTGTCCAATTGAAATTTGGGCGATGAGAAACTCTCCCTATTTGGTAAATTCTTGACATTTCCACTATTAACATAATTAAGAATCTTATCCATTCGTTGTAGAAATATGCAAACATCAATTTTCATAATGATTTCATTGCAAGAAAATAAATAAATAAATAAATAAATAAGTCATATCAAAATTTTATTTTATTCATAAAAGCAGCGGAAAACATTTGTCGTTACAATGCAAAATCAACTGAAAACTATGTAGTCAAAAGAAAATTTCCTAACAACTCTATCATAACTTTCTAAGCTCAAAATCTAATCTTCAAATCCATGCGATCGAGATCCATTTCTTCGTGATTAGATTCATCTTGCTCTTTCATCAAGCTTCCTCTCTTTTCACTGATCCTGCAAAACATTCAAATGCAATCTTATCACATCATGTATTAAGAATCAACGAATACGAACTTAATGGAATTAGATAGTGGATTTTACCTGAAGCGCAACCATACTCTTTGACTCTCCCATCTTCTGGGCTCTTCAGGCTCTTAGGGCATACTTGTATCCAACGCCCTTTCTCTTGGCAGCAAATGCAGGTTGGTTCTCCTAGAACGTCCTCGGAAGCATGGTTGGTTGACTTTCCTAACAAATATGCTCCAATGCTTTGCCAAATCATTTCTGATTCAGCAGCAATGAGCATGTAAGTTAGGTCAATGAGGTTTGCGTCATTATCTATTATATAATACTTTCTTTTGAACTCATTATATGATTCAGGGAGTAACCCAGTCTATGGCCAACTCATCAGGGAATGACGCACCCAACATAATCAACCTATCGATGTGTGATTTCATTCCTAGAACGTGGGCACACACGGATTTACCATCTTCATGTTTCATTTCCAATAGGGCTTTAGTAATATTGAACCTTTCAATTCTTCGATCTTGTGGGTTAGGGAGAATAATTGGAGGAGGTGGAAGAAGTGAAGCATGATCTCTTGTTCCTCGATCGAATCGTGGAATATCATCTTCAAGTGGAAAGCTTGTTCCGCGGGATTTGGGAAGACCATAGTTGTCGTACTTTGACATCTACAAAACGGGAGAAAACAAATTCAAGTTAGTTGATTGATTGAGTCCTTAATAAATCACCCAAATGAGATATTAAGGCTAGGACCCAACATAATATTCCACAACTCGGGAGGGGGATGCCGTAACCCAAATTGTAGAACATTTGAAGGTAAGTGAATGACGATTCGCTAATTTTCCACCATGAAAAACGAAAAAGAAAATTAAGTTTTTAAATCTATGAAAACTCCTAGATCCTTTGAGATTCATTGAACATTTCAACGGCATGTTTAAATCTCGATATGCCCCTCTAGTTTGTGACTGGGATGCCGAGGATCACAAAGCGGGTGTGAATAACCATGCAAACATACATGGTGCCCCCACATGTTACAGTCACCTATTCGACGTGCCGGTAAACCACACACGCTCCACCGAACTATGACAAACATTGAGTCACCCTTTGCTACCTTTGCTTAGAACCATTTAGTGTGCCGGTAAACCATACACGCTCCACTAACGTCTTCGCAAGGGCACAAAGTGTAATTTCATGGAATTGCATCAATTCACTTTTCCCTAAAGTAACTAAGATTGGGAATTTGTAAAATATTTAGTTACTTTTGTACTTCATTATACTTATAATGGAAAGTTCTGTCCTATCCTACCCGTTCGGCTAACGACCCTCCACTAGTCAAGAGTGCGGTAGGTAAGAGTGGATACCCATTCAATCGCCATTTTATAGGCAATTTCCTTAAACACCCCTTATAGACCAGTTTCGTGAATGAGGCCTACTAACGATAAGATTGACTTTTACTCATACATATATATAATGTTAGACTTTTAATGTTATATATAGTATAGGGTGTATTTTACACTTTTAAAATACTAGGTGGTCAAATTTAATAATTATACTTTTAATTCAATTAATTTTTAAACCAAAACTTTATGGATTTATTAAACCTCTTTTAATTATACACCTTAGTTAATTAATAAAGCCATAAGGGTGTGATTTGAATCTTTTCAAAACATCACTAGGGTTTTAGAATTTAACATTCCTAAATTAAACTTTTAATCAACTTTTAAATTCCAAAACTTGAGGGCAAGTTTTGAAACATTTCAAAACATTAAGGTTTAGAATTTAAATATACATCAAAATTAAACGTTTAATCAAAATTTAAATTCCAAAACTTGAGGGCAAGTTTTGAAACCTTTTCAAAACATTAGGGTTTCAACTATTTAAATTTCAAAACAAAACTTTTAAGTTCAAATTTAAACTATAAAACCTAAAAGGTAAAATTGAAACTTTTCACAAGATAATTCAAATCTAAATTACAAATAATCAAATATTATCTAATAAAACAAATGATTATCTAAATTTTGACAACTATCTTCTATTTAGGTCAGGATAATCACCAAATATTGATAAAATTCGGATTTTATAACAAAAACATGTTTATGGTAATTATCCAAACCCAAAACAGGAAGAAAATCGCGAAAATTAGCTGTCAGACGTTTCGACTCGTCGAGTACACCTGACTCCGCGAGTGCACCAAGTGACTCGGCGAGTCAAACACTCAGAACCCAAAAAATTCGATTTTCAGTGCTGATTTCGATCAAATATGCATCAATACAATAGAAACCAATCTAGGCTCTGATACCACTGATGGGTTTTAGCCATAAGAACATCCTATGTGCTCATACAAACCCTAATGATTGGATCTAGGTTTCTCTATTGTACATGCAATTCATCCAAGACTATAAACCCTAGATCTAGCATATGATAAACAATATTACATATATATTAGGGTTTAGATCATACCTTGATTGTTATGTAGCAATAACAATCTCAAATCCTTCTTGTATTGACTTTAGAAAGCTTAGAGTCACAAATGTCACTCCTCTAATGGTTCACAAACACCAAGAGCAAGAGGATGAAGAAGAGAAGAGAAGGAGGCTGCCCAAAACGTGTGGAAACCCTAGAAGAAGTCTTGTTCACGTTTTTGGGCATAAGGGTTCTTTAAATAGTGAGGCTATTAGGGTTACCTAACAAGGAAACCCTAATTTGGATGCTTAAGCCCTAAGCAGCCCATGGGCTCCTTCCTTAAAGGCCTAAGGACGATTTCTAATGGGTTTCCCCATAGAATTCGTTAACTCCTTTAATATGGAGTCCAATAGCTCAATATTCAACTATCATACAGTTGACAGTTCTAGTCCCTTAAGTTTAATTAATCTCTTTTAGCCACAAACTTAATTCTCATTAATTCTTGACTAATATTAATTAAACAATATGATTTCTCCTTTAATATATTATTCTCATAATATATTAATAAATCATATTTAATCCTTTCTCTCCATAATTCATCCTATCAAGTTGCTTTGGTGAAGGCAACCCAAAAGGACCATGCACCATCGGGTCAAGTACATACCAAAATAGTTATGGACTTAGACACTAATCCAACACTTTCATCAGGGTGACAACACATGCTTCGGGGGTTCCTCAGCAATTCATGTCAAATAAGGCAACCATGTGGGGGATGGAGTACTGCTGGTGAGCACACAGTTCAAATAAACATCTACAGGTTGCGAGCCTGTTAGCGTTCCACTGGACTGTCTAGAATAGTCCGTGGTTGTCATCTATACTCCGCTAGATGACTGGATCATTAATAACATCTATATCGAGGTCTCTCATTATTTTATTTTGTCACACAACAACTATTACATCTACCCATGTTTTACCCAACAAATTTTGTAGATATAAAATACATATACAGTTTAAATCATTTAAAACATGTATAAAATCGTTCATCCATAATAGATAGCAAGTATACAGATAATATGCACATGTACCATGTAATTTATATAAAATACTTCATATCTATGTGTAAGATGAAAGTGACTATGCACTCACTTGAAAAGGTGGTGATTCCGAACTCAGACAACGCTTCGCTTCTTAAAAATAATTTCCTTCGACGAAACCTAGTATTATTACCAATAGAGTTTAGTCTATTATTCGCCGAGACTAATTAATAGTCTAGCTATTATTACTATTATATAAACGTTAAACAATACTTATATAACCCATAATAATAGTCCATGTACTTATTACAAGTACAATGGGTTTTATAGAAAACCAGGGTTTGCTTGGAGCAGTGTTCCTGAGCCGAAAAGCTTTTCTTCTCGGAGCCATCGAGCACTTCGGGGCTTCCGCCTCGTGCTAGGGAGGTTCCTTAGGCTTTTCGGGGTTAGAAAGAGGTTCTAGAGAGAGAGACAGAGAGTAAAGAGAAGAAAGAAAGGGAAATGTGTGAAGAAAATGAGGGTGAGAGAGGTTCTATTTACAGGGTGAAAATTGGTTGAACTTGGTGCCACATGTCACCATCTAGTGTCAACACTTGGGGAGAAAGCAATTGCCAAGATTGTGCCACATCACCCATTTTTGCACAACACTTCCGACTTCTAAAATCCGTAACTTTCACATACGACCTCCGTTTTTGACGTTGTTTATATCCACGTGTAGGTAAAAATAAGATCTACAACCTTCATTTTGACTCCGTCGGCTAATTCTCGACCATCTTAAATTTAACAGTACGAGGAGATTATACTGTTAAATGTCCGCATAAAATTCATAACGTATACATACGGACTCTGTTTTCGTCTGTCTTTTTACCGTTTAGTTCCTATTATTGAGATCTTCAATTCTCATTTAGGTTGCGTAGGCCAAAAACCGCTCGAACTAAAATTCGAGTTTCGGGCCGTGCACTACTATGCCAAAACTTAGAAAATTCATAAATTCCTCATACGAAGTCAGATTTTGGGCGTTCTTTTTTGTATGTTTTCGGTTTAACGTATATTACAAATTTTGTTTAAATCACTAAGGCTAAAATGTCTTTTATCAAAAATTCACTATTTACGTCTCCGGGTGCCGTGCCGATTTTGCCATAAAACTTCAACGAGCCATTACTTCTTCGTTATAACTCAGATTTCAATGTTCTTTATATGTACGGAAACCCTTGAGACGTATTCTACAACTTTGTTAAGATTATTTATTCTAAATAATCTTTTGTCAAAAAGTCGTTTTCGACTCCTATTATCTCTAAATTGGTTAAGATTATTTATTCTAAATAATCCGTGAGAGGGCACGAGAATCAAGGTATACTTCACGATATCTATATATATATATATATATATATATATATATATATATATATATATATTGTAGTTATTATTATGAAAAATGTTTATAAGTTGTATAATCACAAGGTCACTATATATGCATATATATTTTTGGTATCGTATGCGACTTCGAAAGATTCAAATCAGTCGTATAAACACAGTGCATATATGTCGTATAATTAAAGTTACATAACAACACTATATATATATATATATATATATATATATATATATATATATATATATATATACACACACACACGTGTATGTGACATATGTCATAATTAATTATACATGGTGGATTAAATTTTTTAAAATATAAATTAGATATATGTCAATTTTTAATTTAAGAGACCAAGGTTATTATTTTGGAATATGGATTCGTTTTGGTTTATAATATAAGAACCGAATAGTCCAAAAAAACCAAATAAACATTTATTATTTATTTAATATATATATATATATATATATATATATATATATATATATATATGTAGTTATTTATTTATTTTGTATTTGTTTTTCAAATAGGTTCAAAACATTTCGCCCGATAAAAAAACATTAATGTGCATTTTCTCTCAAAAGTTTTCTATCTATAAAATATTAAATTGTAGTATATCTTATTGGTAATTGTTTATAAATTTAAAATCACAACTAAATAATTTGTTTTCACTTCTTATGTAAAGTTTGGTAATATTATAATTATATGTCGTTTTAAATTGTATCGGTTTTTGAGAACCGAATTATAAAAACCGATCCAATCGAATTGTAATTGGAATGGATCGGATCGGATTTGAATTTGGTTTGGATTATTCGGATCCATGTTCTGAAAACCGAAATCAATTTGGATTCACTTGATTGGATCAGATCAAACCGATCCATCCAAACGAACACCCCTAATTATATAAGTTAGGGGTGAGCATTTGGACCTGTGATCGGACCGGACCGTTTTTTTGGACCCCGAGCCGGTTCTTGGTTCTAGGATTTGAGCAAAACCGGTCCGATTTTTTACGAGTTCAGTCCGGCCGGTTCTGGGTAAAAACCAGTTTTGGACCAGTTTATTTTTTAAAAAAAATTGTATTTTGTAAAATTCTTTAAACAAACATATATCATTCGTTTTAAGTCGGATTGATATGCGGTTTTTTCTAACGAGTAATTTAGAGTTTGTAGATGATTTTAGACTATAATTTTATTGTTTGTGGTGTTATATTTGACAAGTTAAAAATTTTCAAAGATGAGATATCAAAGCTGAAATATTTCAGCTTCTCAGCAAGAAATTTAAACTTCTGTATTATGTGAAATTCTTTAAATAAACATATATCATTCGTTTTAAGTCGGATTATCATGCTATTTTTTTTTGTAGCGTGTAATTTAGAGTTTGTAGATGATTTCAGACTATAATTTTATTATTTTAGTATTATATTCGATGAGTTACAATGCTTCAAAGATGAGATATCAAAGCTAAAACATTTCAACTTTTCAACAAGAAATTTAAACGTTTGTATTCTGTGAAATTCTTTAAACAAGTAAATCTCATTCGTTTTAAGTCAGATTGAAATGATATTTTTTCCAACGTCTAATTTAGAGTTTGTAGATGATTTAAAATTATAATTTTGTTGTTTTGGTGTTATATTCAATGAGTCATAATCTTTCAAAGATCAGATATCAAAGTTGAAAATTTTCAATTTTTCAACAAAAAATTTAAACTTTTGTATTTTGTGAAATTCTTTAAACAAGCATATATCATTCGTTTTAAGTCCGGTTGACATGCGTTTTTTTTTCCAACATATAATTTACAGTTTTTAGATGATTTTAGACTATAATTTTCTTGTTTTTTGTGTTAAATGAAATGAGTTACAATCCTTCAAACAATTGGTATAAAATATAAATAATCAAAGTTTGACCGGTCCAAAAAGCACAATAAACGAAATGTAATAATTTTTATGAGTTGTAATGTATCAAACCCAAAAAAAAAGTATTCATTTTAACGAGTTGTAACTATCAAACCCAACAACATATTTGTTTTAATGAGTTGTATTAAACCCAAAAATGTGCTTTAACAAGTTTTATTGTATGCATGTAAAGTTGTACCAGTCCAAACGGGTCCAAAAATCGGAAAACTCATATCTGGACCTGGACCCGACAAGTATGATTCAGTCTGGTCCACAATATTCTCCGAAACCAATCCGGTCCAAGAGTCATTCCGTTCCGGTGTAGATGCTCACCCCTAATACAAGTTATACACCAAATTCATTACAAATGAAAATAGATTATAATTATCAAGAAATGGTTGTAAAAGCCTTAAATATACATCCGTATATAAATGGAAAACAACCAATAATACGTGCAATGTAAAGAATCTAATGCATAATATACATACACAATTAAAAATGTACATCAATACATACTCAAATACATGGATGATATGGACCTTATTATCCAAATTATCCAAATACTTATACATATGATTATAACTAGTATAATGCAAAAAATATAAATACTTGACCAAAATGAACACTACAAGTTAACCAAAAATCCCTAACACACTACCCCTTCTTTTATCTCTATCTATCCTTTGATTTCCATATGCATTACGAACATTCAAACAATGAAACCAAAACCAACTTTACACACAAAGGAAATGTGTGTTTCCTTTTAAAAACTGATTAATCAATAAACACTCCATACCTTCTCACTCTATACCTTCTCTGTTCTTCTTTTTCTTCTTCTTCTGTTCGTGAGCAACCAAAAAGAACAACGTCCATTTGTTCGTCCTTCATCTTTTCTATTAAGGGGGTGTTTGGATAGGGAAAAAATAGGTTGCTTATTGCTTAATCCCACCACGATAAGTAAATTTAAGTCTTTTGATAGGAGTCTTTAAAAATCAGCTTATTGTGGTAAAAATAAACTAAATAAGCTGATTTTAATAAGCAAAGGGGGAAATGCTTATTGCTTATTGCTTCTTGGTCATTTTACTCATATAAGCTGTTTTGTTTACCAAACACTTAAAATGTTTAATGCATATTGCTTATTCCCACCAATATAAACTAATCCAAACACATTTTAAAAAAGTGTTTATTCCCGCACAATAAGCAAATAAACTAATAAGCTAAAAACTATTTATCCAAACACCCATAAACATCAAACCAAACACAAATTCCTTTCTTTGATTTCTATCAAACATTCAAAGAAAAACAAAAACAAAAAGGAAAAGAACCTGTTACCAAACGGATGCAACACCCCAATCCTTCCCTCTTCCCCTGTTACAAACAAACCCAAACATCCATTTGGTTTCTTCCATCGATATCTATTAAAAACGAACCAAAGAAGAAGAAAGAAAGAGACCCTTACCTGTGTTGATAGCTGCTGCCTTTCCCGAATCAACAAACAGCCACGGTCGAACTCCCCTCCACCACCCATACGACTGAAAACTCGAAGCCACTGGTCTCAACTAGCCTCATCGCAGCACCACCGAGACCGAGGACCGAACCCTCGCACTCTCCTCTTCCCCTCCCGTCGAGCAAACCCACCAAACACCCAGTCATCGTCGCTGCTGCTGCTCGCGACGCCTCCCAGACCCTTTCGGTCCTCTTTCCCCTTCACAACTACTTCCAAGACAGCAGACGAGCAGCCCCGCTGCTTCGTCTTTTAACCAAATCAGTCCTATTTAGGTTAATTAAATTACCAAAAAACCCCCAATAGTGTGTATTCGTTACAAAATGGTCCCGAGAATATTTCAAAGTTCAAGATTGGTGGATTTGTTGTTTCTCATGTCAAGCTTCCCAAAAATTAACAAACTTCAAACAACTCGAACTCACGCTTCAAGGGTGAGTGCTTTTGACACTTTTTAACATTTTAATTATTTCGGGGGGGGGGGGGGGGGTGACATCCCCACCTGCGGTTGCCACTACACCGATCAATCGAAGCGGGTGTGATAGTTGTCTACAATTTTTACTACAACGTCCAATGAAGAGTCGTAGGGGGTACACTCAAGTCATGTAGCCCGGTTATATGACTCAATATAAACATTAACTAGAATATCTCTATCTCTATCCCTCTCTCACTGTCAACCATGGGCTTGGTTGCTTTCAAAACTATTTTAAGTATGGAATTACTTATGTAACATAATAGTTTGGTTTTAAGGGATACTCAAAGATTCATGACAAACACGGTTTAAAGTATGGATTTACTTATTCAAAAATACATTTTGGCTTTTAAAGACTCATTGCAAACATTGTTTTAAGTATTTTTATGCATACAAAGAAAATACTTTTTAGACTTATTAAAAGTATTACTGTTGTTAACAGAAAACCTGTAACACTCACCAACTTTGTGTTGACACTCTAAAGTACATGTATTCTCAAGAAAATTACTAAACAAACATTCAATAAGGATTGGATTAAAAGTGACTTAGTTTACTTGCTGTTGTATTATATGCCTATCTGTTAAGGCAATTCGTGTATTATTATTATTATTTGTAAAAACCTTGTATTTGGTAAGGCATGTGGAAGATATGGTGGATAACCTATTGACCCATGTTCAAATCCTGGCACCACTCAGCCCTTGTGGCCATGGAGGTTCGCCTGCAGTGACTCCAGGGCATGAAGCAAAGCCTCATGTTTGCAGCGGAGGATTAGTCGGTGTGCAAAAGCTGGCCCGGAAACCCTCGTTAGGGAAGTTCCCTTTCCAAAAAAAGATGAAACACGAATGTTATATTGTTTATTGTTGTACTTGTGCTATATATTCAGTTTACCTGTGATCCATGAACTTAGTCATACAACCTTACGTGTTCCGCCGCCTTGGCCGGGGTGTGACATAAATCCCCCAACCGATGTTGCCAACGAGAGCAGGTGTGCTAAAATCCCCGCCAATACCACCTGTTCTACCTCTGTTGCCTCCTCTGCCTGGACGACCGCCCCTTCCGCCGCCTCTGGAGTTCTGACCACCGTCCCTGCCATTAAAGAGAGTTCCTCGGTGATTGTTTGGAGTCCGATTTTCATGATTCATATTTTCATGCGTGGTATTTAGGATAGTAGGGGCGGAAGCATGATCTTGATGAGTAGCTTGTACCATACGATTTTGTTCCTTAATCATGGAACATTCTTCAAGCGTTAACATCGACCGCATTTCAAGAAAAGTTAGGAATGGTTTCTGATGTCGAATGGTGGTAACCACATGAGCAAACTTTAGAGAGAGGCCATTAATGGCATAGATAACAAGATTACGTTCTGGAACCGGGGATCCGATGTTGGCAAGAATATCATCAATTGACGTTATATGGGTACAATATTGAACGATCGTTGGGTCACCAGTTGTAATGGAACATAGTTCATCATCAAGTTCCATGGCCTTGGATTCTTTGTTTTCAAGGAAAAGAGCTTCAATAGACTTCCAGACTTCGGTTGATGTTGCATCAGGTTTGAGAATGGTTTGGAGGAGAGGCTGCGTGAGAGTGCCATACATCCATTGTTTGAAAATATTATCGACTTCTTCCCACTAGGGTTCATTGGCTTTGAGAGACGAACCATCAAGATGACCATAGACGGAATACCCAATGCAATGGGTCTTGAATAATTTTTTCCATGAATCATAATTCATGCGATCAAGATCAAGTAGAAGAGGGACATATGACTTTTATGTTTGTGATGTCAAAGATTTTATGAGTAGGTTTGGTTTTGGAAGAGTCTGCATCTGAGATAGTCATAATTGAAAAGAGATAGAAATCGAGATGAGAAGAAAAGAAGACGTTGCCCTGAGGATCGACTAGGGTTTAGAGAAATTAGTCTGATACAATGTTAGGCACAATATTTTCCCATGAACGATAATTATATTCCATCACCAAATATATACATGATACAAGAATTGAGCTATGTTAAAACATTGTGGGCTAAATACAATGGGCCACACAAAGATTAAAACAAATATAATATGTAGAAGAGAGTGTATTGGTTTTTTATTTTCTTTGGGAAATTGATATGAATATTTTTTTTTTGGCTTAATCTTGTTTTTTATACATATGCAGGTTGGTGATGATAGAAATCCATCGATAAGGTTTTGATGTAAGTTGTTTCTACCATCGACTTTGAACATGGTGAGCATCCTTTTTTATTCGGTATGTACGCATATATTTTGATATTGCCTTTTAGTTAAAAACAAATATTAATCCTTTAATGGACAAAAGCATGCGTCGAAGTCCATCTATGCAAATTTTATTATTTTCTTTTGGTTACTTGTTACATAATATATGTCATCCATATTTGTAAACTTATTAATCGTCAATTTCTTATGGTTAATTCATGTTAGGTCTTTATTGTTTATCTTTTCTCTTAACTGTTTTTTGTGATTTGCATATGGATGTTAAACGTTTGTAATTTGTATGATGTCTTAGAAAAAATGTTTGTTATTTTATAATGTACATTTATATTTGTAAGCACACTTCGTTCAAACCCATGGCGTAGCGCAAATTTTTTTACTAGTTTTAATTAAAGTCCAATGTACATTAGTCCGTTAAAATTAAGGGTAATCAAAGTTAATTATGTGAGGAAAAAGTTTAAAATTTTTTATGGGACCAAATCCGTAATTTCCAAGAAAGCTGAAGGACGAAAAGTCTAATTTACCCTGCAAAATGCAAATTCTATTTTGTAATTGTGCTCAATTACAAAAATGGAGAGCAAACTTAAATACTATACTTTGTCAAACACGAAGCAACTTTGAATAAAACCACCAAACTAGTTTCTCCCTACATTGGTGGATCTTAATGTATTAGCTTCAAGATGGAGAATGAGGCAACCTTTTTGCATATTGAAGCCTTATGACTACAAACCATTTTCTGATATGTACCAAATCATCCCTTTCTTCCATTACATTCCTTCTCCGTTTGTGCATTATACCTCTTGCATCCGTGATAAGCCTTTCCCAATTTTGATCATAAGATGATTTAGAAAAACAAACATTCATTTCACAAGATTTTGATCATTATCCTTGGCTCGATCTATCATACAATGGCCGAAGATGGTTTAAAGGATGCGCTACTGAAAAGAAGGAAACACGACCAAAAAGGTCGAATTCTTCCCTCCAAAGAGAACTACCATCGACAACAACCTCAAAACCAAACGAGTTTGAACCCACCACCGATTTCAGGAGTCCAACTTAGCTTAAAACAAGTTGCAATCTTCTTGGCGATTTACCTAGCCATAGGCACCATCTGTTTTTTCCTTGTTCGAGATCAAATCAGTGGTAGGAAAACCAATGGAATCCTTGATTCCATGTATTTTTGCGTTGTGACAATGACAACCGTAGGGTATGGGGATTTAGTCCCAGAAACCAATTTCGCAAAGCTTCTAGCTTGTGTTTTCGTGTTTATGGGGATGGGTCTTGGTGGCTTCGCTCTTAGTAAAGCAGCAGACTATATAGTAGAAAAGGAGGAAATTATCGTTGTAAAAGCCATGCATATCCATGATGCATGTGGTCTGAATGAGATCCTGAATGAGGCAGAAAGATATAAAGTCAAGTATAAATTTTTAACAGTCTTGATACTCATTGCCTTCCTGGCAATCGTTGGAACTGTGTTCTTATCTATATTCGAAAACATGACTTTCTTTGATGCTTTTTATTGTGTTTGTGCTACCATAACCACACTGGGTTATGGGGATAAGAGCTTTTCAAGCTCAGGAGGCCGATTGTTTGCAGTTTTCTGGATCTTAATGAGTACCATCTCATTAGCACAGATGTTTGTGTACTTGGTTGAACTATGGACTGAAAGTAGACAAAGACGACTTGTGGATTGGGTACTTCATAGGAAATTGACAATTCAAGATATTGAGAAAGCTGATCTTGACAATGATAAACGTGTCAGGTAATTATTAAAGTTGGTTTCTTTATTCCTCAAAACATAATAACTAGATTCTTGATTTACATATATATACTAATTAAAAGAACAATTTTCTTGTGTAGTCCTGCAGAATACGTTGTTTATAAGCTGAAAGAGATGGGTTTGGTAAGCGAACAACTAATCATGAATGTGATGGAAGGATTTAACGATTTGGATGTTGATCATTCAGGCACATTGACAGTAAACGATGTATCAGACTAATGAATTGAAATATAGCTTACATATTGTACATTGCTTAATTGGCTTTGACTACTTTTTATGAAACAAGATTTTTGTTATAAACATACCATGAAAGAAAGTTTGAATAATTACTACAGTGCTATCTGATGTTGTCTTTCTTTGTTGAAGTCGAAAACATAAAATAAAATTAACAGTAATTTAAGAATATATTAGATTTGTGGTTAAAAAAAACAATTCAATAAAAAACAATTGAATAAGCAAAAGTAAATTGATGTATATATTAATAATATACACCTTCTCCAACAACATTTTGGAGATCATTTATTATATTTACAAGTACACATTTGTTATCATGTATAAACGAAAAAAAAAAAAAAAAAAAAAAAAACAAACTTACTATCTCAATTTCTCTTTCTATCTCTCCTTTATAACTTTATTATTAGCATCAGAAAAGGAGACTTTATATCTTTCACGATCTTGATGATAATAGAGTCATCAAGACTAAAAATGGCCGCCATTAGTATTTTAATTATATACTTGCTTTTTACATTACCGAACATCCTTGTGGGTTTTCTTCACTGAAATAATCACACCTCGCATAACACGGCCTGTTTCCACCGTATTGGTATCCATAACCGTCGTAGCATGGGCCTGGTGGTGGTGGTACGGGCCTTCCATATCCATAATGACATGGCCCTCCTCCGCGACCTTCATAGCACTCCTGGCAACACACCGAAACTGGGAACTGCGGTGGACAGAAGGGCTGCGGGTATCCATGCATCGGTTCAGGCATCTTCACCGGCTCCGGCTGTGGAACAACAACAGGTGGCTTCGGAGTTGGAGCAGGATCGGGTTTTTTCGGTGGAACCTCTTTCGGTGGATCAGGTTTTGGTGGATCGGGTTTGGGAGGATCGACTTTAGGCTTTTCAACCGGCGCCGGAACTACAACCGGAGGGGGCTTGGGCTCTGGTTTTTTCTCGATTACCTTCGGCTTCTCAGGTTCTGGGGGTTTCGGCTTATCGACAGGCTTCGGTTTTTCCGGTGGCTTCGGTTTGTTCTCGACGATCTCAATGCTCTGGATTGCCTTCCCACCTTTGCAACAAAGCTTGTCTCTGATCTTCTCAGGATTGCAGCATACGACTGTGATCGTAACCTTATTTTTGTCCTCATCAAACACTTGATCCCTTATTTCTATCATCCCAAAAAACAAGGAAAAAAAAAGTCAGTTCTCATCTTTAGGTAACCCAACTTGTACATTACGCCTCGCAAGTTGTAATCAAACAAGATTATTAAGATCATCTTTGACCTTGAAAAACTTGTGAGACCCAAAAAGGTATGAAGCAATCGAACAAGATGATCGATGTTTATAATTAAGGAGATGCAGGGTGGAATTAACTCACGGGGGAATTTACAGAGGACTTTCTTGACCTTCTTGTAGCAGCAGGGGCATTTAAGATCAACATTCAGTATCATTACTGTAACCTGTTACACATGATTATGGTTTCGTTCATGTCGACGATCGAGATTCTAACAAACCAGTCCGTACACATACATAAGAAAGAAACAGAAAGTAAGATGAAAGTACCTTTTCAGACGCCATGGTTTTCCGAGAGAGAGAGAGAGAGAGAGAGAGAGAGAGAGAGAGAGAGAGAGAGAGGGTTAAGAAGATGAGAAATAATCGAACATTGTGAGTTATGAATTAATTATGTATTAATTATGTGTAGTTTGAGAGTAGAAGAGGTGTCGACGTCCATGTGAAATCATCAAGAATTGTCGGTATTAAGAAGAAGGATGGAGGCGATTGCTGACCCTTCACTCAAAATAACGCATTTCTTTTTCATAACCATGGAAGATAAGCTCAGCCCCCACACACATTAACTCACACCAACTCTGTGTGTTTTTGTTTGTGTAATTCTAGTACACCATGAAATTCGTTTGGTTTGACCCTACGTGTTGTTTATCTTTATCTATCTCTCTTTTAACATTCAATGTCTGGTCTATTTCTTTGTTGGTGAAACAGTTTCTTGTAATATACTAGACATAAAATACAATCTTTATGTTTATTTTCAACTATGTGCAACGTGGGGGCACGTTTCTTCCTTTTTCTACTTCACATTTACGCCAATTAATATTGCATCTAAAATGGTGACCAAAACAAAGCATAGCTCCCATTTAATTTATGTGTGTGAGAAATAACTAATGGATGAGCATAATATGATATTAATGGTCTTTAGTTTTATGTTTTATTATATATTGTTTTGAGGGAAAAGGAGAGGTGAAAATGTGATTGCTTATGTATGGATGACAGGAGGGGGGGCTGTGATGTATGTTGAAAGCTTCTTCTACTTTTTGGAATAATCAAAGGGACAAATGCTTTTTTTTCGCCTTTACAACAATTTTAGGTGACCACAATTTGATTTACTTAATAAAATACACCTCAATTATATAAGTCATGCCCAACAATACGGTCTCAAATCTTTTTAAAACATTATTACTATATCACATATATGCATACAACTTGGAAATAACTTTTTGTCTATCCGACATAACTTTTTTTTTTTTCTGAAAAAAACTTCCCAATAAAAAATTTTCGAGTCAATTTTCGTGCATGTCTTTTAAATTTTTATATGCATCTGAGTTTTTTGAATTGTCACGTATCTTTTAAATTTTTATATGCATCTGAGTTTTTTTGAATTGTCACATATCTTTTAAATTTTTATATAATTTTATCATTTTTTTTCCTACTTTGTATTTAACAATACAATAGTTAATTAAAAGATATTTTTCTTTTCTAAAAATGTCATATATATATATATATATATATATATATATATATATATATATATATATATATATATATATTAAAAAAGTTTATTTTTTTCATTTAACAATTACCATTGCACTTAAAGGCGGCATCCCACAAACATTGAGTTTAATCAATTAAATCTCAACTAAAACATTGTGTTTAATCAATTGAATCTAACTACATATTTTATTTCATTCAATCATTATATTATACCATGTATTGTAAATATTCTTGCATAAAATAATAAAACACATCAAAATGTCAAAACTTAGGCGGTTTGACATAACCACAAAGTTCTAAATAACATAAGACGTGACTTGTCGGCAATGTAAAGCCTTAAGTTTTTTCGAGCCTTGGCGAGCCACGTCGTTTATAAAGCGTGATTTAAGGCGACAATTTTATATATAATTAATATTTTTATATGTATTTTCAACTGTTATTCTATTTTATACACATATATAAGTTAAGACGCGTTTTGGTAAAGTTTGGCGCAGATACAAGCCTTGGAGCCATGACGCGCCATGGCGGAGCTATGACCATCACCTATTGTTGTTCGTTTTCAATTTCCATATTATTTTCAATAAAAAATTGTCAAAATATGTCGATCTTTATATAAATGACCATTCATGCAAGCCAATTCATATTCTCTATAGGGTGTGCTACTACATCTATGCGTCATTGAAATAAAAAGAAACAAAAACGTTTCTTAAAAGTTAGATGATGTGAAATTTTATAAAAAGTGTCTTGGAATAGATTTCTACAAATCGTATGCTGGGTTAAAGAAAATATTAAAATCAAAATATAATGTGGTCATAAATTATTGAAGCTAATGGATTTTCTTAGCGGCATTGATTGATCCGTTTCACCAGCTACTTGTTTTTTCCCCCTTTTTCTAGATACGTTCACCAAACAGGCTTGCATTTTAGTCAATCTCATGCCATACATTTAAATAAATGGATTAATTAATTAGATTAATCCAAACTAGCACTAAAATAATATTGGAATTTATCCGTATCTACATCAAACACTTAATCACGTTTTCACGTCTATGTCATTAGAATATATATTATTAAGATTAAGATGTCATTTAAACGAAACAACTTCATCACATTTTCATATTTGTACAATTATACTCCAATATGGCATATCCAAACTTTTGATAATAGTGTTCGAAAACTTACTTTAAATCATACATTGACTTCACGGACTTACACACTTTTGCTTCTTTCCCTCGGGCAACATAGCTATTAGGCAATTTCATGTAGATTTTTACTTTTAAATATTGGTTTAGAAGCTCCACTTTCATATATGTATGATATACTTCCATGTTTTGAGAAGTAACAATCACACATCATTCTTATGGGTATTATTTTTAAAATAAGAACACTAGATCCAAGTAATCAGTTATAATTCAACTTTGTACTTTAAATCTGCCATCAACTTTTTTTCTTTTTCATATGGAAATCAATGAACCTTAGCGATGGCTTTCTTGTTGGAAAGTGTAACATATGCTTTTCGGATTTCTTTTTTAGGAGTTTTTTTTAGGAAAATAGAGAAGAGAGGTTTGAGAAAAACTCTAATCGTGACGCAAACAATGGAGCGTCATGGCGTGTGCCACGTCACAAGTCCCGACGTGAGCATGTATGGGTCGCAACTCGAAACTGCAAAAGCTCAAACCTTAATCTCAGGCTTGAGCCTTATTTAATGACACTAACTTCTAGAGTTTCCCATATTGCTTAGCCTCCAACCCTATAAACCCTTTACCTCTAAAAGGCTAGCCTTAACTTATGTCCTTGTGTTTGGGATATTAGAGAGAGATTGAATAGTTGGTTGTTATTTTGTGTCAAGAGAAGAAAACTCCATAGATTTTCTACTTTCTTGTGGCCTCCTCAAGCTCTATAAGTTATCAAGTCTCAAGCTTTTTGGATGATTGATATTAGATCTAGCATTTTATTGGTTGTTAGTCCCTTTTGGTCATGATTTCTATGGAGTTTAGAGAACTATAGGCCCAAAGATGGTTTTGGTTAATGTATTGACCCATTATGCTGATTTGAAAATTTTGGACTTCCCTTTTGATTCATGCAAGAAAGTGTTAGCTTTTTGGACCATTTTAAAACTAGGATTTGAATTATAACTTGTTTGAGACTTGTGAATGGATAAAGTCCAATTTTATCTATTAAGACCCCTGTTTAGATCAGATATAAGAATGCTAGCTTTTGACTTGTTGGATTAAGCACTTAATGGAATAAGAACTCTGCCTCGGAAAGCACGAATCGACCATATCATCGAACAATTAAAATTCTTGAATATGATATGTGTCATCCTCTAATTTTCAGAACTAATTAAAACTTTTCTTTATGCTTTTAAAATCATTTATTTATTTTTGCGGAAAATCCCAGTACAAAAGATCATTTTAATTACAAATGTTTGTTTCCAAAATGTTAAAACCCTAAGGATTTCATAATCAATACAAATTCATAAGTTACAACATAAAGACCTAATGGTCCTGATTACTATTGCGGTTTGTCTCTTAATCACTCAGCATCCTAATCAAGTTCCAGTGGCTTAAGTTTCGATACACGTGATGCATATGAACTGGGTGGGTTAGGTTAGGGAAAACTGGTCAGATACATAGGGATTTCAATCCCACGATATTGATATGATAATATTCCTTAATTATCAAACCTGCAAAACCAACCGTTACCATACTAAATCCATATAGTCTTACGTTCCTACATATCTATTCCTACCGATCTTCACAGATCCTAGTCCAAGATTATCATAGGAAATTATCTCTCCAGCGAACCATTAAGGTAAGGGTTTGTTTACATAGCTAGGGGTTTCCTTGGCTGGTAAGTCTTAAGGCACCCAAGCCTTCAGAGTAATTTGATGAATAGGGTATTAACTTTTATCTACGTTTATAGGTTATGAGCCTACACTAACAACGTAATTCACAAGACCTCCTAGAATGGTCAGGTGCTGTCATCCTACTCTGAGAGATGACCAGACATATCGCTAACAGTTTCCTGATCAGGACCCACCATTTCTGGTCATCCCATACTTAGCTACCGTATATCGACACATGATTTTGTCATGGAACTGAACTTTACTCTCCGTTCTAGGTTACATACATTCTCCTAATGAGACTACCTAATATCAAACTTAATTGAGCTAGGTATCTTCCATGAGTCTAAGTTTATTCCAAGACTATATTAAAGTGCCGAAAACCAAATTTTTAATACCAACTCTATTCATGGGCGACACTAACCTATCATAGTGTATATAGATTCCATGAGAGTATTAGCTATTACTAATCATTTATCTTCTCAACAATTCTACTTTTAATATTATATGTTTATCCAAACATAAAATAAAATCATATCTGGTTCACACATAGCACATTATATATCCTAACATCTAACCTAGGAAACAAGCACATAATTCACATACGAATTCCAACAGATATTTAATATTTTAGTTTAATACTCGTATTAAATCATGTTCATGAAAGAGACTATTCACTCACTTGACAAAGTGTCTGGTGATTGGTGAATTGGGTCGAGCTTCGTCTTACACCTTTTTCCAAAAGACCTAGATATATATAACGCTAAGTCTTAGTCTAATTCCATACTTCATGGAACTATTATCCTAAGGGTTAAGATTCCTCAACAATCCCACAGTCTACTTCAAGATCTAACTAAGGAATACCCAGGTTGGATCATATCGAAGGTAGGGTATGTTTGGTATATAAAGTATATTGTTTGAAAATCCCACTTTAAACACCTCACTAGATCCAGCCAAGGCATTACTCCCCAAAGTAGATCAAGCAGCATACCGACTTGGAATCATTGATAAATCACTTATTAGTTCCTAGCAACAACTTATAACTATGATTATAAATTACACGGAAGTAGAGTAAGTGTAGCTCACTTACAGAGTACTATAGACGAGAACTAGGATCTACACGGCTAAAATACTGACTGGGGATCTCCTACTCGAAAGCTACTACTCAGATAAGTACCCAGGGGCGTCGCAAGGCTTCACTATAGAATAGAAACATGGGAAATGGGATAAATAACGAAAATTTCAGAGAAAAATCGATGGAAGGTGTGAGGGTTGAGGAAGGAATAAGCTGCTATTTATAGTTGGGCTCCTTGGGATGTGTGTTATGCATCATGGTGACGCGCCACCCATAAGGTGCCATGGCTCCACAGGCTTGCTGACATGTGGCATGAATTGGGTGTGGCGGCATAACAACTTCTAGAATCTTCTGTGTGTTGCGCATATGCGTCCCAAATTTTAGATTTTCAAAATTACGTATTTTCTTCATACGAAGTCCGTTTTTGACGTTCTATATATTCCCAAAAAGGTCTTGACGAGATCTACAACTTTCTTTTAGACTCTATCGGTTAATTTTAACTTTGTATTTTTTTCATAGGCTTAAATCGTTAAAGCCCGTATAAAAAGTATAACTCTCTCATTCGGTGTCTGATTTCGACATAAATTTTATCATTGAACTCCTATTAAAGAGATATTCAACTCTCATTAAATTATTTTGATTAAACGTCGATCGGTCAAAAATTCAATTTTTGAGCAAAATACTGTTATGCCGAATCTTAGAAAAAATCATAACTTCCTCTTGCGAAGTCAGATCTGGGTGTTCTCTATATGCACGCTCTCGGATTAACAATTACTAAGACTTCCGTTTAGATCACTTAGGCTAAAAAGTAATCTATCAAAATTTCACTTTACATGATACGCAGAGTCGTGCCGGTTTAATCTCGAAAATTTGAAGAAGCATAACTTCTTCATACGAAGTCGGATTTCAGCGTTCTTTATATGTACAAAACCCTTGTCACATACATTATAACTTTGGTTAAGGTTATTTATCCTAAATAACTTTCTATCAAAAAGAAATTTTTATGCTAATTATCTATAAGTTGACTAGCCCTAACTTGCGGGTGTTACAGGATAATTGTTCTTAGTATGCGTTACGAGTCATATAAATACTTATTTATTGTATGCATGTTATGTGGACAGATATTGGATATATAAAAGTTGTAGAAAATCTTATTATTGTTGAGCATTAAAATAACATTTTTAATACAAGATTAATTAGGATAAATAATCTAAACAAAAGTCGTAGTAATGGTAATTACAAAACCGTGAGTATATAGAACGTCGGAATCTGACTTATGAAGAAGTTATGATTTTCCGATGTTTCGTGTTCAACACCGATTAAACGTGTGTGTTAGAAAAAGTGAAATATAGATCGGTTTCTTGCTGGAAAAACAATCTAAAAGAAAGTTGATGTCCGCATAAATACGAATTCGTCGATATAACGATCATCAAGAACGGAGTTCGTATGAATAAATTATGAATTTTGTAGTGTCATTTAAAGTGTAACTTTCTCGGACTGTAAACTCAAAAATAGAATGTGAATTAGCCAATTAAGTCTAAATGATAGTAGTAGTACTCATCGATACGAAATTGGGGATATAAAAAACATAGAAAACGAAGCTCGTATGCAAAAGTTACGATTTTTCAAAGATTGTGGAATTAGGACAACTCAGAAAGACATATGGCACCACCAGAAGGGCGAAACATGTCGGGACCATAAGTCACCCTTCCTCCCTAAGGATTGTCGACTTGGACCAACTAGAAAATGCGATGTGTATGGGGCGTGGCGTGCCTTTAAAAATGTCTATATATACTCGTTTTTTTTTATCATTTCCACCACAATTCTTTTCCATCTTTCTCTCAAACTTTCCTGCAACCTCGAGGACCTACTAGTTCTTAAGTGTTAGTAGCGAAGCTATGAAGCATCAGAGAGCCTTGAGAAATAGAAATTTTGGTTTTGAAGTTCTGCTTGCGCAGTTTCTAGTTTTTTAGGTGGAAAACATGCAAGTTGAGTTATGCTTAGTGTGCTTTAAGTGTAACTTATAAGTATATTCGTAGTCGTTATTATGAACTTATAAATAAGATTTATCAGTAATAACAATCATTATATTGATGGATCTACTACTAGGAGTGATGTCTAGGCTAGATCTGTAAGGTGTTTAAAGTGGAATTTCCAAACGGTACATCTTTTTACCAAACGGATCTCACATCCGATATGATCTTACCTGGTCATTCCTTATTAGATATAACTTGAAGTATTCGTTGGGATTATTGAAGAATCTGGTAATGATTAATATAACCTCTATAAATACAAACAAATAACGAGGCTTAGTAATATTGGTATTTTGGTCGCTCAAAAGGGAAAACTGAAGTGTTAGTCAGGTAGCTGACTTTCCCACGAGTCTTCCACCTCAATCAAGTGAGTGCATAGTTACTTTCAAGAACTAGATTTAATAAAAAGTATTTTTTTTAAAGTATTAAATATTAGTTGAAATTTTACATGTGAATTATATGCTTTATTATCTGGAATATATGTTAAATGTATATTTGATGATACTTACACTGTACGAACCAGATAAGACTATATTTATGTTAAAAGAAATATTTGGTAATACTACGTGACTATCTTAAAATAAGTATTATTACTTAAGAATATTAAATATATACCAAATACTTACCGTTTTAACTTTATGCTAAATGTATACCTTTATTATGATAGTAATTTCCTAAATCAAGAATTGTGTTGGAAATTGATTACAAGTATAGTGGACATGTCTAGTGACAAACTAAGACTCATATAAGATACTTAGTTCAAAATAAATTGAATAAGTTATTAGTTATACACAGTATTGCAATAGTATTGTATAAACACGAAATTTGTGTTTAAGATGGATTGTGGGTTTAGTAGTAATGTCTAGTTATAAACTAAGACTTGAAAGGAATTCTTAGTTCAATTAAGTTGGATTTTGGGTAGTTTTATACCAAGGGTGTGTGTGAGATTGGAATGGGGAGTAGAGTTATGTTCTATGACACTATTGTGTGTCAGGGTATGGGTTATGTACCGGAGTACTGCATTAGTATTACTCCTCTTATTTGACAACAAAAAATAGTGGGTCTGTATCAGACAACTAGTTAGATAGGCCTGATCATCTGCTAGAGTAAGATGATAACACTTGACCAATCTAGACAAGTCTCATGAATTACGTTGTTAAAGTGGATTTATAACCCACATATTTTATACCATAACGGGTCCCCATTCATGTAGGTGTTTATACTTTATCCCCCTCATGGTTGTCTTTATTGACTTCTACTGCTAAGGAATCCCCGAATCAGGAAAGTCCGAAAGTCTACTAGTTTCTGACAGTGATCCATCATGTTAGATTTTAAGGATAAATGTTATAGGATTAGTATGTGAGAATCATGGTTCTAAATAACATAAGGCGTGACTTGGTGGAAATTTCAAGCCTCAAGCTTTTCCGAGCCTTGGCGAGTCACGACGTTTGTAAGGTGTGACTTAAGGCGACAATTTTCTATATAATTTAATATTTTTATATGTATTTTCAACTATTATTCATTTTTATACACATATATGAGTTAAGGCGGCGTTTTGGCAAAGCTTGGCGGCAGGTCCAAGCCTTGGAGTCGTGGCGCGCCATGGCGGAGCCATGACGAGCTTTTTAGAACCTTGGTGAGAATCGACAGGATGGGGTAGATTGTCTTATGGATATCTATGATAAACGATATATTTTTAGTAACAGTTGGTTATGTAGGTTTATTAATTATGGAGTATTATAATAATAAGATTGTGGGATAGAAAACCTTATGTTTCTCATTAGGTTTTCCAAACCTAACCCACTCAATCTATATGCAACACAGGTAACGGTGGCTGTTGGATCTTGAATAGGACGCTGAGTGATTAAAGAGACAAACCTACTATAGAGTTCTGGACCGTAAGGTCTTTACGCTGTAATTTATGTACTGTATTGATTATGACATCTTTAGGGTTTTCTATTTTTTAAATAACATCTTTACTCAAGATATTTTAATAAAACGAGACAATTTCTACAAAATGTTTTATTGTACTGGGATTTTCCACAAACAAAGATAATATGATTTTCAAAACATAAAGAAAAGTTTTTTTTCGGTTCTGAAAAAGGGGATGTCATAGTTGGTATCAGAGCATTTGTTTAATCGAACTAGGAATAGTGATTATTTCTAGACTTAAACTTAGATACTAAGTAATGAGACATGTGTCTGGTATATTTTAGGTTGTATACCTAAATTAAGATTATATAGACACAAGCACTAGAATACTTTAGGGTATATTTATTAATTGAGATCACGTTCTAATAAACTTATATTATAACATGCCTTAGGTTGTGTACCTTACTTGATATTATGCGCACTAATATTATGTGTACTAACATACTTTAAGAGAGATGCATTATATTCTAATATGTGCTAACTAATATGCATTATAACATGCCTTAGGTTTCGTACCTACATCACTCTTACTTTAAGAGATTTGAGGTCTATTGTCGACCTCGATTTTCAAAAGGAAATTTTATGTGTACATAATTATATATGTATACTTATTGTGTTAGAACTGACATGTAACTTGTTAAGGAGATAAGAAGACTTACGATATTTAACGTAAGTAACTTCTTAAAATGAAATGGTACTAGCATATTTTGGAGTAATATAGTACCTTTGGTGTGATAATGTACATGTAACATCCGCTTTCCACCTACGCTTCTTTCAAGTTTGAATAAATAAATTTAATTTTTTGTAAGGATTTGGCTTGGCCATGACATGGTGGTGGATGGACCACGACGTGGCATTGCCCATTTAATGGATATTTATTTGCAAGGCACCACAATGTGGCAAGACCTTTGCCACGACGTGGTGACGATAGGGGTTCAAAACCCTAGATCTTGGTATTTTTGTCATTTAAAGGCACTAACTTATAGGGTTGCCTCATTTGGCAGCCTCCGCCCTCTAAGATCATACTCCACCCAAACCCTAGCCTCCTTGTGTGTGTTTGAGTGTGTGAGCCGATTTTGTGAAGGTTAAAGGAATAAGGAGTTTCTTTTGTTGTTTGTGTGCTTGGTTTCATCTTAGATCCATCATCTTCCTCCCATTTCTGATCATTTGGAGGTATAAAGTTGATATCTGGCTTGTTACTTCGGTAGATCTATTGTTATGTCATTTTATGAGCTTTTGGTACTTTTGGTGAAGTTTGATGGTTAGTTACCTTAAAGTTTGCAACTTTATGGGTCCTGGGAGTCCCAAATACCTTATATGTTCTAGATCTGAACTCTTCTGAAGTTGAAGTGCCATGCATGGAGTTTAGACTCCATTTATTACCTTTTTGACCTAGTTTGAGTGAAGGACATGCATGGATCATGCATGTCTATAAAGTTCAGATTTTTATGAAGCTTTAGGGTCCCTAGAAGTCGTCTGGAAAATTTGAGCAAAGGGATTAATAAATTAAGAGGTTAATAATTTAAGTTGTCTTCAGCCAGAAACTACAACGTGGCAAGATGATTGCCACGACGTGGTGAAGGAGGGTTCCTCTACTATTTTGTTGGGTTGCCATGGCGTGGTGAAATGTTTTCCACAATATGGTAGTGGAATTGGTCTTGACTGTGTTAAATAGCCATGATGTGGTGACCGTTGACTTTTTGACCTGATTGACTTTTAGTCAAATTGCTAGTTTTAGAAGGTACACTAAGGTTTGACCTTGAATGTCTCCTTAGTTGGTGTGTAGCACCAACTTTTTGGTTGTGAGAGCTTTTGTATTTCGACCTCGACTGAGAGGTGAGTCTTCTCACTATATTGTGTAGGACGCTAGAATGTCTTTGTGACTCTTGCATGTATGTTAGGCAGGGACCATATGGTTATGTGGTATTTTGGGGAACTTAGTAAGCTTTGTGCTTATGGTTTTTTGTTTAAATGTTTTAGGTACTTCTGGTTTCAAAAGGAAGGGCCCAACTTGATCGCACTGCATCGCCTGGAGTTTTTTGTACTATCTACTTTATGAATTTACCCTAATCTTTTGAGATTACATATACTCTAATTATTTTTCGAATGGTGAATGAATGGTTTTGGTTAATGGAAAAATAGATTTTTTACCTCGTATTTTTGGGACGTTTTAGTATAGTTGAGGTAAATTGCTTTTGGTGAGATAATAAACCTCTGGCATGATCATATACAACCAAAAACCAAGAGGAGTCAATGAGTTGTAGATATGAATGGATTGAAGAAGTCACGACTTACAGATTGGAATTATTGAAGATGGTGATAAATACTTCAACGGTATTGACATTGAAGTCATATAGGATACTATGTGGAATTCAGAAGAATTTGAGAGGGAAAAAATAATAAGGCTAACAAAATTTCCAGACTCAATATATCGAGTCTTTACCTGTCTATACAAGTTAATATGCAGTTCAAATGGTACGTTAACAATTGATAAGTACCGTTTACTGGATACTATGACTTAGTAATTAGAAAAAGTAAGTGATAATTGATGTCTATCGCATCCTTACGTGAAATCATGAATATGTGAAATTGAATTTAACATACATGAATAGGATGGTGAAAATATTCATTGGTTGGTGAAATGATGTGTAACTTACTTGTTTAGTTAGTTAGAGTATTTAGCTGGAGTAGAAATATATCTCTAGTGTTGCATGAAGTAGGTTATTGGTGTTAGGGATGACAAAGAACCAAGTTAAAGCTAGTAGATCATGTTGAGATGTAACTAAAATGTAGACTTCCTAGGATTGACTCTTATGTAGTAGATGTGAAAAGAGATGTGGTTGAGAGACAGAAATTTCAAGGATTGAATGCTATAAAGTAAAAGATGATGAAGTGAAGAGATAGAATGGTATGCAAGGTGATTTTCACGTGTCAAAAGGTGGTACAAATAATTGAATAGCATTTGTCTCCATACCAACAGAGTACATTCAGATATAGTATACCTTACATACTGGAGACTATAATGGAATGAATACGAAGAGTTTAGAAGTATAGTTCCTAGTGACCTACGAAAGATGTTAGAATATGCTAGATCGAGCATATACGTGGAAGGATCCATGAAGAGGAGTCTAGTAAATTTAGATATGGGTTTGATAAAGCACATGATTGTTGTTATAACACCTAATAAAGACATGAAGATCCTAGCGGGGTCTATGGAGATTTGTTGTGTGTGGTCATTTGGACACATAAGTATATGTTAAATGGATTTATGGTTTTCAGGTGTGAAAGGTAGTATAGGCTATACTAGCGGAAGCACATGATTCATAATTGGATCAAGAAGAGTCACAAGGTTAATAAGCCATTAGTAATTGAGTAAACAATGTGGATAATACTACGAATTCATCTTATTTGTCTTCGTCATTACTTGCGATATGGTGATATTTAGGAAAGTAGTTTTTGGTTCAGGCCCTAGTCTCCATAAAGAATCAAGTCCGAGTAATGTAGATTTGTATAAGTAAGTTAAAGGATGCGATGTAGCGACAGACTATAGTCATGAAATTTAAGAAGGTGGTGATTGAGATGGTCAACATAAGAATTATAGCCTTTGTTAAGGCTTAGCAGCCAGTAGATAGAGATGATACATGCTGTGATGTGGTTGTAGCTCACCCTGCCATGTTTAAGAATCAGAGAGATGGAAGGTGTCTTCCATATTAGTGTTTGTCTCGTTGAGGTTAAGGTTTAGTTCATGATGTAACTGTTAAACTATGCAACAAAAGGTCATTAGAGTGTGATTATTTGGTTTATCTGTAGCCGAAATAAAGACCTTATCCTGGGTTGATTTTACAACCCATATTAGGAAAAGAAGGAGTCTCAAATAAAATTGAGTTTGTAAGTTAGGAGCCAGGATTGAAGGTCCGTTATAGAGTGAAGGAACAAGTACATGTTTAATCACCACCATCAACAAATAGGTTCAAACCTATTGACTCTCTCTCTCTCTCGGGATATTCGTAGAGATATAGTCATTGTAGATAATATATAGAGGTGCATGCAAGTGTCTTTCGTGAGTTTGCACCCACGTGCTTCAAATATGGGCGGAAGGATCATTACAAGAGGATCAATAAGAGCATGACAAGGTTGATTTGAAGCACTTGGGTGCAAAATGTAACTCACTGTAGACGTAAGCAGTGATGTTGTTTTGGAGATGTTAAAGTCATTAATATGACAATTAGGATTTTCTTCTCAGAAGAAAAAGAGCTACAAGTCATGTAAGTAGAGCCAGATTAGGCCTTGTAGCATCAGGTGAGGGTTCGAATCATTTAACAAAACATCATAGTTTAAACAAATAGTTTCAAATGATCTCTTGGGTGTTACTAACATTGTATCAAATAAACCATAGCAAGCAAACCAATTCATTATTTTCTTTTCCATTTCCATTTCCCAGACCAAGGTTGAAAGAACAAAATCAATCCACCAATACATCATGCATATATAGGATATCTACTTCACGAAGGGGATGTACCACCCCCAGTAGATTCCTCTTGACCTCTTATGAGGCATCATGGTCCGGACACTTTTCATTTCATCTTTAATTCTTTTTCTTTTATCATTAACATATAACTTTAAACAATTTCATAACTTGAATCATAAATAACTAGATATTTTAGAAAGATATACATTTCAAAGATTGCTTTTTAAAACATTTTTATAAGATAGTTATATACTTATCCATGTACCCCAAAGTGGAAAAGTCCACACGTACTCACCTAGTTCCTAAGGTATTTTGCTACTCTTTTCCATCTCAATTCTATAAACAAATTCTTACACTACCTATATAAAGCAGGTGAAGGTCAACAAAATGACCAAAATACCCTTGAGAGTCATAAATAAAATAAACCCTTCTAAACATCATTTTGCATCCATCTTTAACTAATACAATTGAAATCAGGTCAAACGGATAAGCCAAACTCAAGTTAGAAAATTATAAATTTTCAAATGTAACATCCCAAAATTTGTAAGGTAAAAATTTCATTTTTAATTCAACCATTAAAACACCATTTAGTATTACCAATCATTCAAAGGTATATTAATGTAAAAAAATAGTTATCAGATTACAATCCCAAAACCATAAAGTTGCAGAGACATAGTGCAGTCATGCCAGACCCTTATATTTTGTACCGGAAGTACCTGAAACATAAATTGAAAACCATAAGCACAAAGCTTAGTGAGTTCCCCAAAATACTACATACCAAAATATACAAGTGTCATGGGCTACCCCCATGGTCTTTCCTTGCAGTGTCGAGGGCCAAATCCCAGTCTTACATACATGTACCAGGGGCCAGATCTCGGTCTTTCATACAACTGTCAGGGGCCAGATCCTGGTCTTCCATACAATTGTCAGGGGCTAGATCCTAGACATTCATACAATTGCCAGAGGCCAAATCCTAGTCTTCCATGCAAGCATTACAGAGACAACTAGCATTCCACGTAACAAGTAATGGGCAGACATTGGTGCCTTCGACCCATGGATAGTGATAAAACTTACCTCAAGTTGTTGAATGTCTCAAATACAAGTTTGGACTGTCGATCCGGAAAATCCCCGCACTAACATCAACAAATAATACCTAATTAATAATTAATCCACAACTTAAAGCTAGAATCCTATTCCGATTGTCCAACACTCAGGGTAAAACTCCATTTTACCCTTTCCTCACTTGGTTTAAAATCCGAGACCCAAACCAAAAGAATCAAAAGCCCAATATGACCTAACTTCCTAATTGGGCCCAAAACCCATCATGGTCCTAATCTAATAAGGCCTAAATTCCTAAAAGATACCCAAAGCTCCAAGTGGGACCAAGCACAATAAGGCCCACAGACAGAAAAGTAGGGCCCAACAAGGCCCTAAAGCCCAAAACCACATCTCATGTCGTGACCAGTCCTTGGTTACGTCGTGAGTGTTCACTCGATCAGATTCCAATTCATCCCGAATCAACCTAGCCAACTCAACCAAGAAATAACACTTGAGCTGGCCTCACGACGTGAGCAGTCTATCCTTATGTCATGAGCCCCAACAAGATCATCAGAAACGGGACCAAATGCTCCTCACATCGTGAGGCCTTGTGTCTCACGTCATGAGAACAGTCTGAGGCTAAAAAATCCAACTTTAAGTCCTTAATCAATTAAGTGTTCGACCCTAATTCTTTCAAAAGCTAAAGAGGACTCCAAAGGTTAATAAATATGATAACTTGATGGACATGCATGCCCTATGCACGTCCTTAACCCATATTATGTCAAAATGACAAGAAATGGACCCAAACTCATGCAAGATTCATAAATCACAACTAACTTCAGATCCATAAGATATGATTCTCAAGGGACCCTTAAAGGCCATAAAGTTTCAAACTTTATGGATTTCCTCCATGCAAACTTTCATAATCATTAAGGAAAAGGACAAGAACCTAGATCTAGTAGCTTAGGCTCATAAAGGTTGAATCTTGGAAACGTATAGTGGTCCAGAATTTGTACAAGATGATGATGATGATAAACCCTCCTTATTGGACCAACAATCTAGAAAACCTTTTTCTTTTTCTTCTAGCCACTAAAACACCAATATGGATACAAAACCACCAAGAGGAATGAGGGATAGGGTTTTTCTGAGTTTGAAGGAGGTGGAGGCTGAGAAATAAACCCTAAACTTGAGTGAAGGGAGCTTAAATACATGGGAAACCCTAAATTTTCGTGGGTTTGGGCTATAGCGCTCCTCACATCGTGAGATCCTATTGCTTAAGTCGTGAGCTCAGTCCCAGACAAAAAATTTTGTGCATCACATCTCACGTCGTGAGCCCTTATGTCTCATGTCATGAGGCTCCTTTTTCTCCAAAACTCTACCTTTTGACTCCTTGAATCCCCAATTCAATTCGTCCAAGAAAACAAGTGTTACATCATACAGTCAAATCCACCCGACCCGAGTGAATGAAGTTGTACACATTTTCCTGTTTTTGACATCCTACTTTGCACAGTCATTGAAGGCCCTTTTTAATTCACATTATACCATTTGCATAGATTCTCACACATGATTAGGAGGTATTTTATCATCAAAATACACCCCACTTAATCCATTAAGTAGTCATTGAAACCTTTAAGATCATAGTGATTCTCATATTCTCTAAGAGAATCTTTAGGTATGCTACAATAGAATTGAAAATTCCAAAGTCCACAAATTCTGAACCCAACTTATTGTACACTCACTTGAATTTTGTTAAGTACTCAAAATTATAACCAAACTCATTGTAAATATATAATTTAACTATTGAATCCTCAATTCCATTCCATGTTCCCAAATTGCCCTTATGGGCAATAATTTCATATATCAATCAAGGAATCAAGCAAAAACTTATTATTTGAATTCCAATTAGTCTAAGATTATCCATTCATGCTTATGAACTTCCTTTACTCATCAAATGTCTAATAACCAAGGGTTCCATTGCTTTCATCACTATTTTCCCCAAATCCATTTTAATCCAAGTTTACACATGATTCTACAATCATGAATGAGTTTGAGCATTCCCATTGGGTTTATTATTGTCAAACGTCATCCATGTCATTGAATCTATCATAGGTGGTGCAAAATCCAAGTCAAATTGCCTAACAAACTCGACCCATGTCATCTCAGCCACACCGACTACTCTCACTTGACTAGTCACCTCTCCTCACCAATCTAAGGCTATGTCTCTCAGCATACATGAAGCAAAACCCACCTTTGCTGCATCAGGGCAAGAACTCGTGCGCTGGGAATTCTTTATATCCACTACCCATCATTAGCTAATAGTGGGGTCCCTGACCTCAAACTTCGGTGCCCCGCACGCCTTGAACTCCTGGAACGAGGGAGTTCGGGCCCCAACCTGGCCCGCAGCAATCTCGGCTCTGAATGCACTGAGCCTCTTCTGCATGATCTCCATCATGCCCTCCTTGACCGTCCCAAAGATAACTGGGTTAGCATCAAGGATTCCCCTCGTAACCTCGTCTGCGATGATCTCATGCAGCCTCTCGTCGATGAGCTTGATACCATCCCCGATCCCGATCCCGATTGTGATCCTTCAGCTCCATGTCATGTCACCACCATACTGTATTGCAATACCATATAACATAATGATCAGGATGTCCATAGAGGGGATCTTCCCACACCGGTCCTCCTTAGAGCTTCCAGGTCTAACATTGGTTTGAGTAGAGGTCCTGTGCTTTCAGTAGTATGGGCCCAATACTACCTTCAACACCTACCTGTACCTTCCCAAAGGCTCTACCTGATAACTCCAATTCATCCCAAAATAAATCATATTCCACAGACGACCGCATATCTCAAATCCTAGGCGATCCTAAGATTTGCACTACCCACATCAATCATACCAATCATATCATGTTGCCTTTATGCATGCAAATTATACACAGAAAATGATCAAATAGACTTTCAAATAAGAGATTCTACCCTAGGACCACAACCAGACAAGAAATAGGAAATAAGACCAAATCAATCATTCTAAGGCTATAAGCTCCTAACCGTATACAACTTTAAAAGCATACACATAGCAAGATCCATACGATTATCATAGCTCAAATATCAGTACAACATGGCTAACATATTGGGGAACTACTTACTTGGCTCGGCCGATCACACGCGTTGCACTCTTCTCTTTTCCATTCTTTAAAATTTTTAACTTTTTTTTAAAACAATTTTACCATTTCCTTAGTTTGAGTCCCGACACACCTGAGGGTTCGCCTGAATCCCTCAAACCAAGGCTCTGATACCAACTTGTAACGACCTAATTTTCAAGAGAAAATTTTCATTTTTGATTAACCAAAATACTTTCCATAAACCATGAAATCCCAAATACAATTGTTTTCAAAATTCATATCAATTACAATTTTGTTCCAAATCATCACAG
Organism: Lactuca serriola; assembly: GCF_051521515.1. Classification (NCBI taxonomy): domain Eukaryota; kingdom Viridiplantae; phylum Streptophyta; class Magnoliopsida; order Asterales; family Asteraceae; genus Lactuca; species Lactuca serriola. The sequence goes on along the minus strand of NC_136414.1, from coordinate 17,037,605 downwards.
TGTCCCATAAAAATGCCTGAGAGAGAGTGCACACCGCACTATCAAGCCTTGCCCTTACCCTTAGGCTCGGATGTACCTGAAACAAATCCACAAACTATAAGTTAAAGCTTAGTGAGTTCCCCAGAGCATACCCCACACAATGCACATCAATACATAATCCATAATAGCTATAAAACTACATAAACCATATAAGCCATGCATACAAACATATAAGGAGGCCATGGAAACCCTCCAGGGTCTTACACCTAGTGCCACTAGAACCCCCACGTGGTCTTAACTAACTGCCATGGGAACCCCCACACGGTCTTTACAATCAAGAGATGAAAAACAAACTGTTGGATTTGGTGTCTAAGCCCATAACTATAATTGGGATGTACTTGACCCGATTGTAGCATGGTACTTTTTGGGTTGCCTTCACCAATGCAATTTGATAGGATGGACTTTTGAGAATAAGATTATTTATGATTTATTAATATATTACAAGTATAATATATTAATATGAAATCATATTATTTAATTAGTATTGGTCAAGAATTAATTTGGAATTAATTTTGTAGTCAAAAGAGACTAATCCAATATATGGGGATTGATTATGCAAATCAATGATTCTTATAGTGTGGGCCAATTATCCATGATTTTGTAGATGGTCTAAACCAATGATTTAATCCATGGATAGTCCATGGAGGTTAAACCCATGGAGCATAAGAATGTGAAAAGTCATCGAGCATTAGGGTTTACAAAGTGTAACCCTATCATGTGAAAAACTATAAATAAGCCCATCCTAGAGCCAAAATCGGTTGCCATTTACTTTCCGAAAGGGTGAAGTTGATTTTGTCCTAGTAACCTATTCTATAAAGCCTCCACTTGCATACTGGTGTTTGTGAACCAATAGAGGCGTCTCACTTGAGGTGCTCAAGCTTTCAAAGGTCAAGAACTCTACCCTACTCAAGAGGTAAGCATCCAAACAAAGGTTTATATTATATAGCTTCAATTGTATGCTAGCTAGGGAGAATGCTTTGGAAAAACAAAATATGCATGTATAATAAGAGAAAACATAGATCCAAAGCATTTAGGGTTGCATGTGCACCATAGGAGTGTTATAGTGCTCAAAACCCAACAGTGGTATCAGAGACTAGGATTGTTTTGTATTATATTTGATGCTTACTAGTTTTTCAAAGCTGAAAAATTCAAAATTTTGGCCTCTGACTGGTGAACTTGCCGAGTCCATCAAAAGACTCAACGAGTCCACTCAGTAACAGAGCAACTTGTCGAGACCGGTTCATGCACTCGACGAGTTGAAGGCTCTGTTTGCAGAACTTCATGTTTCTTATCCTGGTTTGGATTGGGAACACTACCACAAACTGTTTTGGATCATTGAAAATGTTTTTTAGGATATGGTAGTGCTTGTACTCATCCAACCACAAGATAATTGTCAAAGTTTTAAAATAATTTTTGTATTTATATGATAAACAAAATTGCTTTCAAATTATTGACTAGAAATTATCCTGATTGTGATTTTAGTTAGATCATAGATTATGTGATAACTTTAGTTGTTAGAAAAATGATCCAGATGTATTTTAATGACCTCCGTAACTTGTCCTTAACTTATGGAAAATGAAAGGTCTCATACATTAAAATCCAATTAAACTCATAAGTTATGAATGTGAAGAGTTTTGACAAGTTTCAAAACTTTCCCTCAAGTTTTGGAATTTGTAAAGTCTTATCAATAAAACTTTAATTCCAAACCTTAGAGTTTTAAAAGTTAAAATTCAACCCTTATACTTTATAATATGATAAGTTTAATATATATATATATATATATATATATATATATATATATATATAAAAGACTAGTCGGTCTTATCATTAGTAGGCCTTATTCATGAAGCCAGTCTATAAGGGGGTATAAGGTTATTGCCTATAAAATGGTGGTTTAATGGGTGTCCACTTTCATCCACCGCTTCCTTGACTGGTGGATGGTCGTTAGCCGAACAGGTAGGATAGGACACTAATTCTCCTTCATTAAAAGTATAATCATAAATATAAAGTAACTAAACTTTTATTAAATTAACAATCTTAGTTACTTTAGGAAAACGTGAAAATGGTGCTAATCCATGAAATCACACTTTGCACATTGTTAAATCGTTAGTGGAGCGTGTGTGGTTAACCGGCACACTAATCTGGGACTGACAATGTGTGGCAAAGGGTAACTTGATGTTAATCATCTATCAATGGAGCGTGTGTGGTTAACTGGCACATTGATTAGGTGATTTGTAACATTGGGTATACCAAGTTAATTTGCATGGTTATTCACTCCTTGTTTGTGCTCCTCGGCATCCCAGTCACAAAGTTGAAGGGCACAATCGAGATTTAAACATGCCATTGAAAAGTTCAATGAATCTCAAAGATCTAGGAATTTCAAATTCAATTAAAACTTAATAATCTATTTCGTGTTTCATGGTGGAAATTGGTAAATCGTCATTTACCTACCTTCAAATATTTTACAATTGGATTACGGCATCCCTCTTCGCAATTGTAGAATATTGTGTTGGGTCCTAGCCTTAATATTTCATATTGGGTATAATATTATGGATTATCATCTAACCTAACCTTTTTTCTTCTTCTTTTCGGAAGTCTATTCCAAACAATGCTTCCAACGCAATCCCTTCAGGCTCTTTCTCCCTCATGAACCCATGTGGGAGGGTCATCTTCGATGGTTCGAACTTCAATGAATGGATTCGAAACATCCGAATGGCTATTCGTTATGAGGACAAAGAATATGTCCTAGATAAAGAGCTTCAGGAGATTGATGTAACCAATGCTACTCTTGAACAAATCGTTGAACACACTACTCATGAGAGGGATGCGACAAAGGTGTCGTGTTTAATGATTGCTACCATGACTGCTGTGCTACCGAAGTCCTATGAGGACTACTATCCCTATGAAATGTATCAAGATTTGATGGAAAGATACCATCAAAGTGCTCGGTAGGAGAGGTATGAGATCATTGCCTCCATGATCACAACCAAAATGAAGGATGTGAACCCATCACGGCCCACTTGCAAAAGAGGCAGAGATTTGTGGACCGCTTGCTAAAATTGAATGTCAATGTTTATGAAGAGTTGGCCATAGATATTATTCTACACTCTTTACCTTCTTGTTATGACCAGTTTCGTATGACCTATCATATGAACAAGGAGGAGGTCACTCTTAGCAAGCTTCAAGGCCTTTTAAGGACTGCAAAAAGCAAACTGAAAGGAAAATCGGTTGTGTCTACTCCTGCTACTACTACTACTACATCTACCCATGTTCTGGTAATCAGACATGGGAAGAGAAAGAAGAGGAAGGCTCCGTCTAAAAGTCGCAAGGGAAATTCTCTTGATGGATCTTCTTCTAGTGGGACCAAAGTTGTTTATGCTAATCCCTCCTCTAATCCGAAGGATGCAGAGTGCTTCGATTTCCATGAAAAGGGTACTGGAAACGAAGCTGCCCCAAGTACTTGCAGGACATAAAGGATGGGAAGATCAAACCCTCCTTTGCAGGTATTTACACTATTCAATCTAATAACTCATCACATGCTAATTCTTAGGTCCTTGATACAGGTTGTGGATTTCACATTTGTTCTGACTTGTAGGGACTAAAAAGAAGTAGGGATGTGGAGCACGGGAAGATAAACTTAATTGTGGGAAATAGGAAAATGTCGCTTGTGACCAAGATTGGAGTTTATTCTTTATTTCTTAGTAATGGTTTAGATTTAGATTTGAATAATTGTTGTTACTTGGCCGATATGGTGAGAAATATTATTTCCTTTCACAGTTTGTATAAACAAGGTTTTACCTTTTCCTTTAATAATGAAATTGGTGGTATTAATGTTTATTAAAATGGTATATTTAATTTTTGAAGCATTACCTTGCAATGACATATATGAAACTGTGAATGTTGTAGATAACCTAGGAAATAATGTGTTACACATTGATTCTTCTAATGATTTGGATAAGGCATGCTTGTGGCATTGTCGTCTTGGACATGTCAACAAGAAGCGCATAGCCCAACTCCAAAACGATGGAGTCTTGGAGTCATTCAACTTAAAGTTGGATGACACTTGCGAATCTTGTTTACTTGGAAAGATGACCAAGTCACCCTTCACTAGTACTTGTGAAAGGGGTGAAGGTCTGTTGGATCTCATACACACTTATTTGTGTGGACCTTTCAGAACCGCCACAAGGGATGCTAACCACTTCTATGTGACTTTTACTGATGATTACAGTTGATATGGCTATGTCTACTTAATCAAGCATACGTCAGAAACTTTTGAAAAGTTCGAGCAGTTTAAGCAAGAAGTGGAGAATCAATTGGGTAGGAAGATAAAGATGTTGCGATCCAATCGAGGAGGAGAGTATCTTAGTATTGAGTTCCTTTACTGTCTTAAGGAATGTGGAATTGTTTCACAATTGACGCCACCTAGGACACCACAACTTAATGGTGTGGCTAAGAGGCATAATAGAACCTTGCTAGACATGGTTCATTCCATGATGAGTCAAGCTTCGTTACCTATCTCATTCTAGGGGAATGCCTTAGAGACTGCCGCCTATATCCTTAATCTAGACCCTACCTATAAGGTTTCCAAAACACCTCACGAGATATGGACAGGGAAGGTTCCCTCGTTAGACCACATCAAAGTTTGGGGTTGCGAGGCTTTTGTGAAACGCGAGACTCATGACAAGCTCGAACCTTGGAGTGAGCGATGTATTTTCATCGGCTACCCGCAAAAGTCCTTTGGATATCTCTTTTATACACCGAGTGACAATGTTATATTCATCGCAAGGAGAGGAGTCTTTCATGAGAGAGAACTCATATGCCAAGGGGAAAGTAGGAGGCAAATTGATCTTGAAGAGCTTCAAGAGTCAAGCGGTGAAGGAACCTCAAACACTAGCAATCAACCCGTGGAGGAAACTCCAGTAGAGCCAATTGACGAGTCCATACCTCTGAGGCGTTCCAGTAGAGTTAGTGTTCCACCTATGTTATATGGTTTTCATATAACAGCTGAAGGTGATACATTTATCAGTGATAACACACTGGTAAATATGGATGAACCAAACAACTACAAGGAAGCCATGGCAGGACCCAAGTTTGCAAAATGGAAAGAGGCTATGGACAACGAGATTCAGTCTATGTATGGCAATCAAGTTTGGAACTTGGTTGACAATATACCAGGTCGTAAGATAGTCGGGTGAAAATAGATCTTCAAGAAGAAGACCGACATGGATGGGAGAGTACACACATATAAGGCGTGACTGGTTGTGAAGGGATTTACTCAAAATCATGGAGTTGAATATCATGAGACCTTCTCACCAGTAGCGAAGATTAAATCTATAAGGGTTATGTTAGCCATAGCTGCATTTTATGATTATGAAATATGGCAAATGGATGTCAAAACTACTTTCCTTAATGGAAAGTTGGCTGAAGATGTTTACATGAGTCATCCAGAGGGTTTTGTCAATGCAAAGTACCCTAATAGAGTGTGTAAGCTTGAGAAATCCATTTATGTATTAAAACAAGCATCTCATAGATGGAATCTTTGTTTTGATGAAAAAGTCAAAAAGTTTGGATTTTTGAGAAACGAGGATGAGTCTTGTGTATATGTCAAAGCTAGTGGGATTATAGTGAGCTTTCTAGTATTGTATGTTGATGACATACTGCTCATAGGAAATGACATCCCAACCTTGTAGGAAGTGAAGTTCTGGCTTGGGAAGTGTTTCGCTATGAAGGACCTCAAAGAAGCTGCCTATATCCTAGGGATAAGGATATTGAGAAACAGAAGTAAAAGACTAATAGGACTTAGTCAGACCACCTACTTGTACAAGGTGTTGATGCATTTCAGCATGGAGAACTCCAAGAAAGGTAACCTACCTATCCTAAGCAATACCAAACTAAGTAAGACTCAGAGTCTGAGTACAGAGGTTGAGATAGCAGAGATGAGTCGAATTCCATATGCTTCTGCGGTTGGCTTGATCATGTATGTTATGAATTGTACTCTCCCTGATGTAGCTTTGAGCATGGTCAGCAGATATCAAGGGAATCCTGGTAAAGCTCATTGGACTATGGTTAAGAACATTCTCAAGTACCTATGAAGGACTATGAACAAGGTCCTTACTCTTGGTGGGAGTGATGACTTGAGAGTGATAGGGTATAGTGACACGAGCTTTCAGACCGACAGAGATAATTTCCGCTCTCAGTCGGGTTGGATATTTACCCTGAATGGAGGAGTAGTGACATGGAAAAGTTCCAAGTAGGAGACTGTAGCTGATTCAACGTGTGAATCATAGTACATAGCAGCAAGTGAAGCATCGAAGGAGGCAATATGGTTGAAAAACTTCATCGGAGATCTTGGATTCATTCCATCCATAAAGGAGCCTATGGAGATTTTCTGCGATAATGAAGGGGCGATTGCCTTAACCAAGGAACCGAGAGATCATGGTAGATCCAGGCATATCAACATAAAGTACCACTTCATAAGACATCAAGTAGAAGAAGGGCACCTCTTGGCAAATGGGATATCGTCAGAGGACAACCCAGCAGATCCTCTTACAAAGGGACTGACTTAAGTTAAGCGCTTGCAACATGCAAGGGGCATTGGGCTAACGGACGATATTAGTTTTAGTGGTTAGATAAATAGAAACTTGTAATAGCTAAATTATAACTGAAATTTGATGATTAAATAAAAGTGTTTTATTTATAAGTAAAGTTACTGTCTTGTGCCAATTATTTACTATTGTTTCACTTTGGATGTTTTGACTTCCAGAATAATAAGATTTATTCAAACTATCCATAGTCGATCATATGTTAGAAGTAAGTATGAAAGAAGACTATCATGAGCTGGCTTGTAGATTGTCTAAGCAGTTAGGCATAGCAACAATTTGCTACACCATTCATGAGTACTTCTGAAATAAGATTTGAGTATTGGATTCAACCCGTGCTCACCTGAATTACTTCATGGAATTTCTCATGAGTAATTGTGAGACGATAATATCACATAGTCTTCAAACCAAGATATATGAGTTGTTGACTATGAGTTGGTTTTGTATTGATGGCACGAAAACGCATCAGTAACTTGATGTTATAAAACGTGTCGTTGTGCAAGATTTGATGAGTAGTTAGTAAAAGCATATAATATCGAAGTTTATTTGTTCCCTTTTATCCTAAGAGGATTAAAAGCGATATCTTGGGCCCCTCGATTATTCTGTTTTGACTTATGTGTGAAGCCCGGTCAGAACTAAATTGATGTGTTCAGTTATGTTCCATGTCAGACGAATCAGAAATCGGGAAACAGATAGTTGGACAGTAAGTATGACATTGTTCCATGTATTTGACCAGCTGATATATTGAGAACAGAGGATTATATGATCCCTTATCTAAAGCATGCGTCACTGACTGGGTCAAAGTTGACAACGGCTTTTGAATGCTTATGATTGCTAAGTTGGATCCAAAAGTTACATTAGAATCTATAGTTATTAGACTTACCCAAGTGGGAGACTGTTGGATTTGGTGTCTAAGCCCATAACTATAACTGGGATGTACTTGACCCGGTTGCATCATGGTCCTTTTTGGGTTGCCTTCACCAGTGCAATTTGATAGGATGGACTTTTGAGAATAAGATTATTTATGATTTATTAGTATATTACAAGTATAATATATTAATATGAAATCATATTATTTAATTAGTATTGGTCAAGAATTAATTTGGAATTAATTTTGTGGTCAAAAGAGACTAATTAAATATATGGGGATTGATTATGTAAATCAATGATTCTTATAGTGTGGGCCAATGATCCATGATTTTGTAGATGGTCTAAACCAATGATTTAATCCTTAGATAGTCCATGGAGGTTAAACCCATGGAGCATAAGAATGTGAAAAGTCATGGAGCATTAGGGTTTACAAAGTGTAACCCTAGCATGTGAAAAACTATAAATAAGCCCCTCCTAGAGCCAAAATCGGTTGCCACTTACTTTTTGAAAGGGCGAAGTTGATTTTGTCCTAGTAACTTATTCTCTCAAGCCTCCACTTGCATATTGGTGTTTGTGAACCAATAGAGGCATCACACTTGAGGTGCTCAAGCTTTCAAAGGTCAAGAACTCTACCCTACTCAAGAGGTAAGCATCCAAACTAAGTTATATATATATATATATATATATACATATATATATATATATATATAGCTTCGATTGTATGCTAGCTAGGGAGAATGCTTTGGAAAAACAAAAAAAATGCATGTATAATTAGAGAAAACATAGATCCAAAGCATTTATGGTTGTATGTGCACCACAAGAGTGTTATAGTGCTCAAAATCCAACACAAACTACACAAGCAAATATACTAGAATGCCATGGTAACCCTCCAAGGTCTTAGATATAAGTGCCTCGGGAACCCCTCCCCCCCTGAGGTCTTTCATGCGAGTATCACAAAAAGTAGCAGATCACATATCCCATAACCAACTAATCATAAATCATAACAATAATAGGCCGACCTTAGTGCCTTAGACCCATTGGTATGGTGAGGAGACTCACCTTTCATGAATGTTGAACTGAAAAGCTAAGATCAGATAAATCTCACGTGTTGCTCCAACTCAACAACCTATAATCATCATGTAATTGACTTGTCACAATCCCGAATTACCATAATTACCCTCAAAATCAACCCTGGTCAACCCTAGTCAAAGTCAAGGTCAACAGTCCATGTTGACCTCGACTTGTTGAGTGAATCCAGCAACTCGTTGAGTTACCCGAGTAACTCTTCAACTCGCCGAGTTACCTATGTAACTCGTCGAGTTCCTCAATGTTTGGAAGACCGAAAACCTATGCAGACTGAAAACCCCAATCCTTCACAGAAATCACTCGGAATCTTGAAACGGGTAAACCCTACTCGACTCGTCGAGTTGTCTACGGGAATCGACGAGTTCCTTCAGTCCTTTTTCTGTTCAGTCCTTTTCAGTGAGATCCAAGGTCCCAAACTTCAGATCGAACTTCTCCTAGTGTAGTTACCACGTAAAGTTGCAAACTTTATGTGCATGCAAGGCCTCTCAAGGATAAAACACCAAAACTAAGGTTCCTACAAGGTATTAATGCATGGAAAGGGCCTAAGCTGAATAAAGTGAGCAAATTTATGTCATTGAGGACCTAGAGGGTCTAGATCTGGAACCAGATCCTTGTGATAAACCCAAATCCAAGTATGACCCCATTTTGCACTAAAAGTGACCATATTCTTCCATAAAAGGAGATCTAAGTAAATAGAGATCAAGTTAGAAACTTTTTACCTCTAAATGGATGCTAAAAACAAGTAGATGTCAGATCCAAAGACTTCTCCTTTCTTCAATCTCCTCAACCTTCAAGTTTCCTTCTCAAAAGCACAAGTTCCACCCTCCAAGGCTCACACTCACTCAAGGAAGCACCAAAATGCGGCTAGGTTTTCTTTCAGGACTGTAAGAATGATAAAGGAGGCTACAAATGAGCCATAAGTTCTTTAAATAGGGTACCAACCCCTAGAAATTAGGGTTTCCATCTACAGCACCTACTCATCGAGTCAGTGCCTTCTGACTCGTCGAGTAAGTTCTAAGTCCCGCGTCCACATAAATAATCTCTACTCGACGAGTTGGAGCTCCCTAACTCGCTGAGTTCATGTACAAAACCCTAAAAAATAGATAAATTAATTAATACCTGGAACAAGTGTTACACAATCTCTAGCGAAGAGTCTTGAATGAGGCCTGCTACTCGGGGCCCCAAGTAAAAGTAACACCCTTCCTGGTCAATCTGGTGAGAGGATCAACAATCTTGGAGAAATCTCTAATAAACCCCCAGTAGTAGCCTACCAGGCCCAGGAAACTCCTGATCTCGGATGGGGATCTCAGCACCTCCCATCGCATAACTGCCTCAATCTTGGCCTGGTCGGACAAAATCTCATTCTGATTAACGAGGTGTCCCATGAACCGGACCTCTCGTAACTGGAAATCACACTTGGAGAATTTTTCATAAAGCCTCTCCATCCTCAATACTCTAAGAATCTCCTGCATGTGTTCATCATGTTGCTCCTTAGACCTCGAGTACACCAAAATGTCGTCGATAAAGCCGATCACCGACCTATCCAACATGGTTCGGCACACCCGGTTCATGAGGTCCATGAACGCTTCAGGTGCATTGGTGAGCCCAAAAGGCATCACCACAAACTCGTAATGCCCATAACGAGTTCGGAAAGTTGTCTTCTGAATATCCTCCTCACAGGCTCTCATATGATGATACCCAGATCTCAAATCAATCTTGGAAAACCAAGATGCCCCCTGCAACTGATTGAATAAATCGTCAATCCTCGGTAGTGGATAACAGTTCTTAACTGTCAGTTTATTTAACTCCCGGTATTTGATACACATCTGGTGTGAACCGTCCTTTTTCTTGACAAAAAGGATCGGTGCTCCCCACAGTGAGCTACTCGGTCTAATAAAAGCCTTCCCCAACAGCTCCTGGAGCTGCAAGGATAACTCCTGCATATCGGGCGACGCAAGGCGATAAGGTACCTTGACAGTAAGTGTCACACCCAGAATCAAATCAATCCGAAATTCCACCTGCCTCTCGGGAGGCACACCCGACAATTCCTCGAGAAACACGTCCAAGAACTCACACACAAGCGGAACATCGGAGATAGAACTCGGCCTCTCAGTGGCATATCTAGTATCCATCACATAAGCTAAAAAGCCCATACATCCCTGCTGTAAACTCTGCCTCGCCCTGGTGGCAGAGCAGAAAGCTGATCCATACCTGGTCCCCTCACCATACACAGTAAGTACTCCCCCACTAGGGTCTCATATGGTCACCATCTGATGCTCAAAGTCAATCACAACTCCAAACCGGCTCAACCAATCCATTCCCACTATGACACAAACATCACCCATCACTATCGGCACCAGATCTATCGGGAACTCAACACCGAAAATCTCTAATACTTATCCCTGAAATACATCAGTAGCAAAAACTACATGCTCTTCGGCTATATAAACCCTCAATGGTCAACTTAACGCCTCGCATCTGACACTAATGTGACGACTAAGGATAAAGACACGAAAGATCGACTCACACCCGAGTCAAATAACACCAAATAAGGTAGAGAACTCACAAAAAAGTACCTATATACAGCACAATATAAGCATAAAAAATCTCAAAATAACATAAATAAGGAGATACGTACCAGCAACAACATCAGACGCTGTGCGGACCTCCTCCGCAGTCAACTGGAATGCTCTCCCACGAGCTCTCGGAGGCTCGGCCTTCCCTGACCGGCCATCAGTAACACGTAAAGCAATATGAGTAGAAGCCTGGGTTGATCCTTGAGTGAGCTAGGGACACTCGACCTTCCGATGGCCTGTCTGGTTGCAGTGAAATCATACCGAAAATCCCTTGGGGCAATCCCTCGCCATATGTCCCTCCTTGCCATATTTGTAGAAAATCCCCGCGCAAGACCCATCATGACTCTTGCTGCACTTGCCACAAGTTCGACCCTTCTGGCCTCCAGCTCTCGAATCAGCGGGCTTAGCCCGCTTCGTCGCCGACTGCGATTGCAATGGTCTCCTATCCCTCCCCCGCTGCTCTCTCTCCTCTCTGGTCTGAATCTCCAGCTCAATATCTCTCCTCCTGGCATTGGCCTGCAACTCAACAAATGTCTGATAAGACGAGATTGCCACGAACTCCCGAATATCCCTCCTCAAGATGCTCAAATACCAGCTTACATGTTCTTGCTCAGTAGACACGTGCTCAGGGCATAACAACGCCTTCTCATGAAACATCCTCGTGATCTCTGTCTTCTGATTGAGAGATAAAGATCCTGTGCCAAACGTTACCTCTCCACCTGGGGAACATAATCATCTCTGAATAACTTGTTGAACCTCTCCCAAGTCACTAGAACATGATATGTAGGGGTAAAATCAATCGTCACAAACTTCCACTAGTCCTTTGCTCCCAAGCGAAGCTGGTTCAGCGCAAACCGAACTCTCAAATGCTACGGGCATGAACACGTATAGAAAAACCCTTCAATGTTGTAGATCCATCTCATGGCAGTGATTAGGTCCTGTTTCCCATCAAACTATGGTGGCTTCGTGTTGCTGAACTCATGGAACAACAACGAGTCACCTCTTTGTGGCTTGGCAGCAGCTATGGCCACGGTGGCTGCGGCAACAGCAGCCTCCGTGACAGCAGTGTATCGCTCATCGAATGTCTCAATCAACGTGGTCTTATAGACCCAAACATATCTGGTATGGACTCTCTGATAGTTGTGGCCACCTCCTGATGAATGATCCTGCGGATCTCCTCGTCACTGGTACCACTTCCCCTGGGTTGTTGCGGGTAATCACCATAGTGTCTCTGAAACACAAACATAAAATAATCAAAGACTAGCTCAATACACACACACACACACTTGGTTACCCACCCCTACACGCTCCTTAGCATCCTAAGATTCTTACTTGGGTCGTATACATATCCGGTGCTTTCAGGAGTACGGGCCCAATACTACCTTCCACACCAACATGTAGTTGCCCCAAGTCCTCCTCCTAGGATCTTAATTCACAGTACTCTATCGCTCACGGATATCAACTACTCTCTCAGTAGATTCCTAAATTCTCATCTAGGTATCTCTCGTAGATTACTCAAAACTCTCTCTAAAAGATTCCTACTATGTTTCTCCCTACTTAGTACACACAGAGCAAATAGCACACAAGATCAATCAATAGCATACCCTAGGCTAAGGCATCATGAATTAGGCAACTCTATCCCTAATTTTTGAAGTACCTAGCCTATCCTTTAGCATGAAACTCTAATATCTCATAAGTATCTCATAATATGAACAAGTAATGGTAATTTATGAAATCATCGTTCGGGCTCTGGCTGATTGTACACACCGCTCCGTCTTGTTTTCTCTTCAAACAAAATTTTTTACTTCTTTTAAACCACATAAAACTCAATGTCACATTTCTCAAAAAACACCAATATCTTAGTGAGGACCCTTCGGTCTCACAGCTTGGGTTGGAGCCTCCAGTCTTATATCTTAGTGAAGACCCTCTGGTCTCACAACTCGGTTTGGACCCTCCGGTCCTAAATCAGTAAGGCACGGAATAATATAGCAAATATCACAAATACAAAGTGCATAATATCATATATCTCAGTATAAGCACATAGGACCCTACGATCGATAACTCAAATAAGACCCTCTAGTCACACAGTATTACCGCTCAGGTAAGTATAGTGAGAAGATTCACCTCGTAAGTAAGCAAGTAGATCTAGTACCCCACGAACAGTCTAGACTCCGCCTACATAATATAATCACTTCTAATTAACACTTAATAATCACAACTCTAAAAAGTTAGGCTAACGCCATTCCTACCTCTCGGAAAGGGTGAAAGACTATTTTACTCTTCCATAATCTCCACACTCATGTCTTGACCGAACCCTAAAAGTCAATGGAAGTCAACACCTGAGTCAACAATCCTTGTTGACCCAAATCGTTGAGTGCATCTATGTGACTCATCGAGTTCCATCATTTTCTCTGAAGTATCGGGAAAATCCAACTCAACTCGTCGAGTTGTCTCATTAACTCGCCGAGTTGTAGCGCGTCCAAACTATCGAGGAAAACCCTAGCTAACTCGTCGAGTTGGCTCAAGCACTAGTCGAGTCCCTCTAGACCAATTCTCCTTCAGACGATTCTAAGCAGAAAAAGGTCCCAAACTCTAGATCTAGCCTCCCAACACTGAAATACCACGCAAAGCTGCAAGCTTTACATCCATGCATGGCACCTAAGGCTTGAAATGCCAAAACAAGCTCTATATAAGGTTTAATGCATAAAATCTTGCCATTAGATTGATAAAGATCGGATCTTTGGGCTCAAGGGACCTCCTATTGTCCAAATCTGAAGTCTCAACTCCATGGCAAGCTCAACAACTCCAGAACTCAAAGAAGGATGGAAAGGCCCTAAACTCCCTAGAAAAGAGATCTAATCAAATAATGATCAATGTGGTAGCTTTTTACCTTCAAACAGAAGCTAGAAATGAAAGAACATCGGATCCAAGAGCTCCCCCTCGTCCCAAGCCTTTTGCTCCTCAATCTTTCTCCAAAAATACACTAAAACATGAAATATTAGCCTATCTTTCTCTTACACAAGGATATAACTCGATTAGGGTTTCTCTCAGATGGTTAAGATGATAAGGGAGGCGGAAATAAAGGTTTAAGGTCCTTTAAATAGGAAACAAACCCTGAAAATTAGGGTTTTCTCACTCAGCACCTACTCGTCGAGTTGCGGTCCTCCAACTCGTCAAATAGACTCTAAAAATCACGTGACCATTAACTCCTCTACTCGGCGAGTTAGGGCATCCAACTCGTCAAGTTGCTCTGACATTATGAATGTAAATTAATTAAATATTATACTGGGAGTTGGGATGTTACAAAAATGTTCTGGAAACTAGACAGAATTTCCGATGACTTTCGTGTTCGTACCAACATGCAAGTTCCGGTTCCTATGTCGTGGGAAAGGAATTATGACATGGCGTGTAAAAAATCCTCGTGTCGGTCTACGTGTTCCTATGCAACAAGAAATCCCACCACCACAACATGGCAATCTAAAGGCCACGATGTGGCCTTCCTTTCCTAACACATAAGCTTTCGAAACTTAGGGCATACTCGGCTTAAGTGACGACCACGGTGTGTAGCCTATTTCCCACGTCGTGGCAACCAAAATTTGGAAAGTATATATATTTCGGACAGTAGGTTGTTTTTAGATGTTGGAGGCTTTAGGGCTGCGATAATTAATGAATAAAAACCCTTACATGAACCGTTGGGGGAGGGGGGGGTAGAATTTGACTATATATTAAAGGATAAGGAGATGAGAGCAAGGATCTGCGTATAATCAATCGGTTTGCCTAGTTTAATCATGTTTAGCCTACTTTTCCTTTTGTTTATGTGTTTTCCAGCTGTGATTATGGGCTAATAACCCTTGCTTTCATTTAGATTAGATGAAATCCTAAATACTATGTGTTGATTTCTTATTTGGTGGGTTGATGAAGTTAGTTTTGCTTTAAATATTGTTTGATAAATCTAAACCTAACTTATTAAAGTTTCTATCTTTATGCGTTGACTTAAGTTTTGTGCAGTTAAATTGCAGTTGATTGCATGAACTTGGTTTACCTAATTGTTCATGATCATTATATTGTTAGAGCTAGGGATTGGTTATAACCTAGTATAGGTAATAAGTTAGTTGCTTAACTGTGTTAGAGAGCAATATTTAATCATAATATTTGCTTGATTACTAGACTTGACCATAGAATAATGGTATATAGATTCTATTATTCAGAGTCCAAATTATCTTTAAAATCAATTTAGTGTCCTTAACTTGCATGATCATTGGGGTTAAAGTTATTGAATTGACTTATGCTAGTTAGTCTTATCATGATGGCTAGTAACTTTTATTAGGTAACTAATGGAATTAGATCATTATTATGAAATCAATTAGAAAACAAGACGGATTCAAAGCTAAATGAAAGTATTTATTATTCTTGGTTCTAAATCGTCTTTCTAATCATTAATTATGTATTTTAATTTAAGTTTTTTTGAACTTGTAAAATAAAATAAAACCCCCACTTTTAGTTCTTTTTCTTAGTTTTACTTTTAGTAATTATTTTATTAATTAAATATTGTTCCCTGTGTTTGACACGCATCTTACCTAAACTATTTTATAATCTGACTAGGTAGACTAACTATAGGTGCATAAATTAGTCAGGATTTGTTAGGATATAAATTTAAAACTGGTAGGTATATAATTGTGCACCTCAATGATACTAGGTGTTTTGTGTCAGATTTAAATAAAACTGTAGAATTTGTTTTGATGAGGCTTCCTCTAATCCAACTTGGACTAGAGCCATGAATGAAGAAATGCAAGTTCTTTATCGTAATCATGTCACACCCCCAAACCGGATGGCGGAATTGTCTAAGGGAGGAACGAGAACATAATAACAGAATAATTGAATACGTCAAAACACAAGTACATAAACAACCATCATACATTATAATTAGATAAGTTACATGTTCCAAATGTTAATTGATTCGAATCTAATTACGTTATGAAAACCAAATAAACAAGCGTGACGTCTTTGCGTCACTTCCCAAAAGCTTAGTCGCTTCTGACTAATGATTACCTGAGAATACAAGTGGTTTTGAAAGTGTCAACATTACGTTGGTGAGTTCATAAGATTTTGTAGTGAGAAAACTAGGTATATCCTTTGTAAATTCAATAGTGTTCATAAGAAGAAAAACATAATTTTCTTAAATATAAATGTAGTTTTAAAACCATAATGCAATAGTAAATCTTTACTTATATCGAGTATGAAAATGAATTTTCATAATTGTGTAAGAATAAAGAAGGTATTATGAATACAATAGATGGTTGTTGAAGTTATTTGTGAGTGATTATAACCCAGATATCGACTATGTCGCGTACCTGCTCGACATTCTTCAAGCGTCATGATATGTTAAGACATCTGTCACCCCGGACCCATCAGTCGTAGCTATAGCGAACAACTATAGGTGGGGATTGTCGATCACATATATATCTATACAAAACTATCCCACTCATTTAAGATTTGGGTTACAATCTAGGACATACCCCTGTACTTGTTTAGTACTATGAAGAAAATGTCTCACATAAGCGTTAAACGTGATCTTTTTCATTGTTTGTAAATATTTTGAAATCTCCTTTGCATTTGTAATTATCAAAATATGCATGATAATTATAGGATGTAATAATTATATTTTTATATAATTAATTTTGGTATATTTGTCATATGGTTGTCGTTCGTTTCATAAATTATACCTATTATAATTTATATAAGTGTTTTCGTCGTGTTATCGTATTTATGCCTAAAAGATGTTATATAGATTTGAAGAAAGTAGTTTTGTTATATCTAAGGCGCTAAATATAACAAATAAAGCAAACAAAACAATTTTTGAAATAAGTGATGACAACTTACTAGTTTTAGCCACATTATGAGAGTGGTGATAACATTTAAAATCTTGTCTTTTTGCCAAAAATCATATGGTGCAGTTTTTATAACTATTTTTACCAACAAAGTAATATTATGTATTTTTTGTTGGTGATTTTGAAGTGTAAGAGTTTTATATGTTATTTAATCTAAACATGAATCTTAGCTTATCATAACACATTTTTCATATAAAACACTTTTATAGCAAAATAATCAAACATATTCAACATACTATATTTTGAGACCGAAATAAATAGTTAGAAGATGAGGGTAAGAATCAAGTCTTGGGAGATAACACCTTCTTGAAACTTCATGATCTTGCCTAGGGTTTTTGGTTCAAGAATATGAATAAGGTAACCAAAAGATGATGATAAAGGGTGGTAAAACTCAAAATATGAAGGGAGAAATTACCAAAACTTTTGCTAAACACTTGAAAAAGCCTTGGAAACAACTTGAGAGTTCTTGGAGGTACCTTGAGAGAGTAAGAATGAGACTTTAAGATGAAACATGGGTGGGGGATGGCTCTTCTTGGCCGTAAATAAGAGAGAAGATGGAGGAGAGTGGGGTGGTTTGCATGGGGAAGTGGTAAGGTAAACTTTTTTGATTATTTAATTAGGGTTAAGGCTTTTTGATTAAAAAATTCAAGGTATTGCTCTTTGATTATTATATATAATGATGATCATGATGATGTTAGGGAAAGAGGGGATGGTTGGGAGAGAGTAGGCAAAATTTGTCTCTAGTTAGATTTTATTAAAATTCGTAGTCTCTTTTATAAATCTTGGTGTTTTTATAAAGTGTAGCAAAAAGTGTTGTGAAATTGTGAAATTGTGAAATCTATAAGGTATAATAACTAATAATAATATTAATTAATATTATTAATAATAATATTAAAACCTTAAAATTTAACTATTTGTCCAATCCATTATATAAAAATATGAGCGTTAAAATGCGGTAAACTTTCGTTTTCTCGGTATATGACATTTTTCCGGAAAAATAACCGAATATATAATTAAATACTAGGTCATATTACGTCCTATAAAGTGTATTACGATACTTTATAATTATTTTTTATGGCATGCAGTAGTGCGTTTAGAGCCGATACCCAGTGTACATTTATCGTTTTCTGCGACCGAATCGTCGTAACTTTTGCATGTGAGCTCCGTTTTAGAAGTTCTATATGTCTACGGATTCATAAACACAAATACACAGTGTTATGAATATTACTTATATTAAAAGAGTATTTGTGTGATTTGTCGAATTTCTACGCTACTGTAGTCTATTATTCGTAATTAAACCGTTTATTCGATAATTGATTTAAGATGGTGTATGTAGTATTATAATATCCAATAATACATTAGGAAAGTTATGAAAAATTGTAACATCCGGAAATTTCAGGTATTATATTTATTCTTTTTATTTTGAGTTTTGAGGAAGAACTCGGTGAGTGATGCGCAGACTCGCCGAGTAGAGACGCGATTTCTCATCCGGATTAATGACCTGACTCGACGAGTCGCAATGGTGGACTCGGCGAGTCAGCGCTGTTTAATGAAATCCTAATTTCTCAGGTTTGGGGCCTATTTAAAGGGCCTTATGGCCGTCATTTGTGCACACCATCCCCTAGAGCGAAACCCTAGTGCATTTGAGCGTGTGGAGTGATAGAAGGAGCCATTATCAACCATTGGAGGTGGTGTTTAGCAAGGGAAGGGAAGTTTTAGCCAAGAGGACGCAAGAGGATCGGCCTCCGAAAGATCTAAGGTCCAGAACATCACGTTTGAGGTACTATTTTCGATCCATTTTCTGTTAAGGTGATGTTCATGTTGATTTAGGGTTTATTGAGCCCTTTTGTGGCTAGATCTAGTGCTCCCTTGGTCCCTTAAGCGAGTTAGGTTCTGGATCTGGACCCTTGGAGGTCCAGAGTGTCCCTTTGTCCAAGCTTTTTATGAATCCATGGAGGTTTTGGTTTGGAATCCTTGTGCTTGAGGTCAAATCACCATTTAAGAGTCTTTGGGTGTGTTATAAGCGCCAAGACATGGACTTTACGTGATGAATAAGCTTGGAAGGACTGGATCTATGAGTTAGTGAAGCAGATCTGACCTCAGAAGGTCGTTTGGGGTTGTGCATGGAATGCACTCGCCAAGTCCATTTCCAGACTCGACGAGTTGGTGCGGGTTGTTCAGTGTTTTCGAACCAGGGGTTGAGTGACCGAGTCGAGTGAGTGACTCGGTGAGTCGGAAGGGACTCAGAGGAATCGGGTCCCCGTAGAGACTCGGCGAGTCCACGCCAGACTCGGTGAGTTGAGTTGACCGTTGACCGTTGACCAGAGTTGACCGATGTTGACTTGATAGGGTTAGTCAACCTTAGTTGGGAAAGTGTAAATTAGAGATGTATTGTGTTATAGGACGGATATAGCTCGGGAGATCGAGCACTAGTGATTTCAGGGATTTACGAGTTACCGAGATATGCGAGGTGAGTCTTCTCACTATACTTTACCTTGAGTAGGTAATTAGAGTTATGTGATGCAGTGTTTGTATGCTATATATATATGTGTATGTGTTGTACTGCATTTTTCTATGTGATTTATGTTGTGCATGTTTATCAGAGTTAGAACCTGAGGGTTCACAGAGTTTGGGTGCACGGACCCACAGAGTTATAGCCTCAAGTGGCTAATATGTGTTATATGTGGTATTTTGGGGAACTCACTAAGCTTTGTGCTTACAGCGTTTTGTGTTATGTGTTTCAGGTACTAGTGAGGATCGCGGGAAGGCGCCGGCCTGATCAGTACACACGCGAGATTTTTATGTTATGAGATCTTGGGATTTTTATTATGTTATGGATTTGAATTTCAAACAATGATATTTTTATGAATACTAAATGAATTATGCTTTTATAAAATGCGAAAAATTGTTTTGAAATTTACGGTGTTACAAAATTACGTTTCATCATTTTAACCAAAGTTACGCTTCAGTGGACTTTTGTTGACATTTGTTGACCAAAATTGATGGGTGTCACAAATCATACTTGGGATATAACTTTTATTCCTAAGAACAGGAGACCTATTGGTTGCAAATGGGTCTATAGAATAAAGTATAAGCCCAATGGGGAAGTTGAACGTTATAAAGCTAGGTTAGTTGCTAGAGGTTTTAATCAAAAAGAGGGAATTGATTTTGAAGAAACTTTTTCACCTGTTGCAAAGATTGTTACTGTTCGTATTGTTATTTCATTATCTGTTCATAATTCATGGCCCTTATATCAATAATGTTTTTTATATGGGGATCTTTTTGAAGATGTTTATATGTCTCTTCCTCCAGGATATCATTCCAAAAATGATACAAGAGTATGTAAGTTGCTTTAGTCATTATATGGCTTAAAACAAGCCTTTAGGATGTAGAATGCAAAATTGTGCTCTACTTTGTTTACATTTGGGTTTAGGCAAAGTGTTAGTGATAACTTTTTGTTTACCAGAAATGTAGGGGATTCAATTACTATTTTGTTAGTGTATATAGATGACAATATATTGACTAGTAATAATGAAGTTGAACTAAAACATCTAAAAGATTTTTTGAAAACTCAATTTTTAATTAAGGATCTTGGTGTTTTGAAATATTTTTTAGGAACTGAAGTTGTTAATATTGTAAATGGTCTTTATTTAATCAGAGAAAGTATTGTCTTGAATTGTTACATGAGTATGAAATGCTTGAGTGCAAACCAGTTACCACTCCTCTTGAAACAAATTTAATTGTTAGTTCTTGTGAAATGGGTAAAAATAATGAGTTATTGTCGAATATAACTGAAGTTCAAAAGTTAATTGGTAAATTGATCTATCTTATCATAACGAGACCGGATATTTCGTATAGTGTTTAGGTTCTCAGCCAGTTTATGCATAAACCTACGAAATTGTATTTGAAAATTTCTTTTAGGTTGTTATGATATTTGAAAAACAGTCTTGGAAAAGGTGTTATCATTACAAATTCTGATGTTTTTAAGTTAAAAGGTTATGTTGATGCTGATTGGGCAAAGTGTTTGTTCACTCGTAGGTCTGTTACAGGTTATATGGTTTATTTTAATAATTCCTTGGTGTCATGGAAGAGTAAGAAACAATCTATTGTTTCTAAGTGTTCTACCGAGTCTGAATACAGGGCACTTGGTTCAATAATTTGTGAAATTATTTGGATTCTAAATTTTTTTTATTTGAATTGGGAATTGAAGGATTATCTCCAGTTCCTCTATATTGCAACAATGATTCAGCTATTAAGTTAGCTCTGAATCCTATTTAATGAACGCACCAAACATTTTGAAATCAACCTTCATTTTGTTTGAGAAAAAATTTAAAATGGTGTTTTGATGATGGTTAAAATTACTTCTTCTGATCAAAATGCTGTCATTTTAACCAAGTCTTTAGGTTTTAAACAACATGATTTTTTGACAAATAAAATGGGCATGGTTGATGTGTTTAATAAAAATAAAAAATAAATAATTCGATTGAGGGGGAGGGGGGATCTTGAAAATAGTCTATTTTCTCATTCAATCTCTTTATTTCTTTCATTGATTTATTTTGTAAATAGTTTTGACATAAGGGTGTGTTGTGTACAATATGAATTCCTTGATGAAGGCTTGGTTTGTTATATATTGTGTTCAAGGGGTTGATAGTGTTGTTATGGAATTTTGTTGGGTTGCGGCTCGCTTTTATCTAACTTGCAGGAATAAACAGACGAATCTTATTCGATCCGATTTTCGATCCATGACTCGGAGTATATAATTCTTGGAAGCATCTGAATTCGTCATTGTTCGTTCATTCGTTCTTCACACACACATAGAGCTCTCTCTTTTCTCTCTCAACTCGTTTGTATAGAGTTAGGGTTAGGGTTTACTCCCTTGTGCTCTTGTATTATGTATTTTGTTCAACAATTCTTGTGTAATCGTTGTAGATATAGGTTGAGTGACATTGTGAGAATAGATATAAGTTTTTGTAGAGAAGTTTTTGTTTGTAAGTAACTGAAAACTTTCTGGCTTTTTGTCCTCAAATGATATAAGAATCATTGATGTTGATATTGTGCATATTGAGTTTATGATGTGTTTGACAAGCATCCATTAATTTCTGAAAGGATTAGTCGACTTGTTGCATATTAGGATAATAGAAACAAAACTGATGGTATTTGTAACGATTTTAACAAAAACAATTATATATATTATATTTATGAAAAAAAGGTAATTGGTTCAATGTGATGGTCATAATCAATCTGATTTTGCCAGATGAATAATGGTATACGAAATTCACGTACCATATGTTGTGTCTTCCTTTACACTAGATTATAATGTTTTAACCTTTTGATGTTAAACATGATATAATAAGAAATCAAGAAAACAATGTGTAAACATGTTATTAGAATAATTTTATAAGAGCATTCAATACCTTGAAAGTTACAAACAAGTACAACCAAAATTACAAATTTTGGAAGCCACTAAAAACCGAGCCATTGATCAAAGTATCTAGTGAATGGGAGAAATTATTTGAGTCATTTAATTTATCTAATAATTGAAAATAAATAAAACAAAAACCACGATAGTAGAAACAAACCATGATAATTATTTTTATACATAACAATTTATATTTTATTGGATCGTAAATATATAAACCGTAATCTTTTAAAATATAAATTATTATGTATGATAAAAAGTTGTTACGTACAAGATCTTTATGTGGTCTATTGATAGGCTTTTAATTCTTCACTATTGATTAAAAGTTAGATTGTCTAGATTGTGTTGATACTAACCATTTTTTTTTTTTTTTTGCTTTTTCGTTTGTTATGTAAGTCGAGTGCACATCATGAGCAAAATTAACAATAAGTCATGTATTATTTTAACAATATTGTACATACATTATATAAATGAAAAAGAAAAGTGGTCCAAATGTTATGGTCATGGTCATAGTCGACGTTATTTTTTATGGTCATTTATGATTAATGTAAATATCATCTATAATATTATTGTTTTTCTGTCATCGGTTCCACCTTTATCGACATGTATTATACCCCGTATAAGTGATGAATGTATAAAATCTGGGTTTATATATATATATATATATATATATATATATATATATATATATATATATATATATATATATATATATATATATATATATATATATATATATATTCCACCTTTATCGACATGTATTATACCCCGTATAAGTGATGAATGTATAAAATCTGGTTTTTTATGATATATATATATATATATATATATATATATATATATATATATATATATATATATATATATATATATATATATATATATATATATATATATACTAGCCGTACACCCGCGCAAAGTGGCAACGAAAAATAGTTTCTCATCCGGCAATAAGTTCTATACGGAAACATGTTAAATTTCAAGTAACACAAAATATATGCATATTGTTATCGATCGGTTTTACGACAACAAATAAATGTAACCCTCGCAATACAAAAGAAAATAAATATTTTGGTGTGTAGTATACGTTTATAGTCATTCATTTTAGAAATCAGGACACATCCACACGAAGTGACTTGCTTATACCTTTATTGGTATTGATAAAGTTAATAAAATGGAGAATCAAAGTTAATCTTAACAACCCGGTTTGCTTGATACAGATAAGTCTAAACGGATATATCCTATTATCCACTTTACTATCTAAAGTTTTAAACCGAAAAATAATAAAATTAATACAACCATATTTCATGGAACATGAATAACAAATGAAATACTAATTTTCTATTAGTCATAAATCATACATAGATATTTTTTCTTAATATTAAACAAAGTATTTGATTTTACAACTGATTGGTCAATTTCAATTAAAATGCATAAATAATAAATAAAGCTTAAAAAAATTACAAATAAAAGGGCTTATATAATGGATTATTTGTTTTATTTTAATTGGATAAGAGATCGGGTCAAATTTTTGGAAGAGATAAGATTTCAAAGGTAATCAGATTAAAATTTAATATTATTTTATTCATGATTAGTTGTACTTTACGCTTAGAGAGTTGAACGTCTTAAAAAAATAATATTATTTTATTGGATCTATTTATAGAAATAGTAGGATTTCTTTTATAAGTTAGTAAGATATATATATATATATATATATATATATATATATATATATATATATATATATATATATATATGATCATGTTCATTTGAGACCATTCTAATTTTGTAAGACCGCGAGAACAAATCTAAAAATAATTTTAAAATGCAAAATAAATGAAAAAAATCCAAAAATTCTGTTTTTTTTAAATATTATTTTCAGAACTTGAATTAACTAAAAATAAATAAATAAAAAATAAAAAAAATTCCGTTTTTTTTTTTGAAAAATACGTGAAATATTCTAATAGAATATTACACTGACATATTGTAAAAAATAATTTTAAAATGCAAAATAAATGGAAAAATCTAAAAATTCTTTTTTTAAATATTATTTTTGGAACATGAATTAACTAAAAAAAATAAAAAAAATTCCATTTTTTTTGAAAAATACGTGAAATATTCTAATAGAATATTACACTGTATATATATATATATATATATATATATATATATATATTTTAAAAAATAATTTTAAAATGCAAAATAAATGGAAAAATCCAAAAAAAAATTAAATATTATTTCACGTATATATATATATATATATATATATATATATATATATATATATATATATATATATATATATATATATATATATAGGTTGAGGTTCAATAGAGAATCATAATCAACCAAGGAACCAATCTTTTTTTCAATTTTTAGAACTTATTTTTTAGCAAAAAAAAAAAAGAAAAAAAAACTAAAAATACAGAAATTCATAACTTCTTATCCTTTTTCCAATGATATAAAATTCGATTTTTTTTTACATCAAATTCACAATGTGTATCTTCGAAAATTCATAATGTGAATCCACACGGTGAATCCAAAAATTATTTTTCACATTCACAATTTTAATATATGAATTTAGATATTTTTAGTTTTTTTTTCGATAAAGAATAAGCTCTAGAAATTGAAAAAAAGATTTGGTTCCTTGAAGAACCCATAATTATGGTTCTCTAATATATATATATATATATATATATATATATATATATATATATATATATATATATATAAGTTCTCAAGAAAAGGAATAGTAAACTTGTCATTTGTTTTTTGTAGAATTGGTCCCTGTGTTATTGGTGGGCTTCAAAGTTAGAAATAGTAAATTTGGATGTTTTTTGGCAGCTTTACTCCTTATTCTTTACCCATTTTGACACTTTTCGTTCTTACAATCAATATTTTTACACTTTTTAGGAACCTTTTTAATATTTAAAGTTTGGCCACAAACTTTAACGGTTTGACAACTTTGATCCATTTTTCTATAAAGTTTCTAATTCCTACCCCTTTAATTGTTTAGCCATTTTGACACTTCTGGTCCTTGGAGTCAAAACTTTTACAATTTTTCATTAAAACATGAAAACAACGGTCTGGGGCAAAGCCCGGGCTTTTCATCCTTGCATTTTCTACGTCTGTCATATTTATTGATTCGGAAATAACATTGAAAGCTTCTAGCCCCCGCGTAGCGGGGGTAACCTTTCTAGTCATTATTATTATTATTATTATAGGTATAAAAACAAAAGAAGAAGGTGGTGGAGATTAATGACATTCATGGTACTAATGTTGAATAGAAGGTTATATAATGACCCATATAAATAAAAAATACAAACCTATATATAGGACAAGTTTGTGTTATGAAATTATATCTAGTAATTACTAGATAAAATTGTAAAAATGGTCCCTGTCACACCCCAAAATCGGAACGGCGAAACGTTCTGGGGTGGAGGACGTCATGTCAAGTATCACAACATATGCAGTATAGCAATCAAAGTACAACAATCATTGCATTAATAGAATAATTTTACATAGGTTACATTTAGCAACAACATCAAGAGTAAAATACAGAAAATAACATAAAGTGCAGCTCGGTACAAGGCTGTCTTCGCAAAAGCTCCCAGAGTGTACCTGACTACCGGTAACCTGAGAATACAAGTTATTTTGAAAGCGAGTATCATCATTTTTAAATGCTGGTGAGTTCATAAGTATTTAATGACATTGATATAAATACATGTTTTTCTTCTAAATAAACTCATAAAAGGTAGTGGTTTAGGATCTACAGAGTGTTAGAATTCTTTCCAAAAAAACCTATATTTTCTAATTTAAAAGCAGTCTTCTACCAAGACCCAATTATTCTGTGTTTAAACCAATGAGTATCCTTATCCAAAAACAGTCTTCTACCAAGACCCGACAATATTATGTTTTAAGGAGTAATTTCCCCAAAAATACTATCATTACCAAAATATAGTTTTTACTTTAAAGGGATTATGAGAAAATCACAAGTAAAAATAATAGAGAAAATAATATTATACCTCAGCACTAATACTGTTGGCTAAAGTAAATAAAACATAGACTCCAGGAGGGTATTGAATGAACAATACGCCTGGCTCAGTCTAAAGGTGAATAAAACATAGACTCTAGGAGGGTATCGAATGAACAATACGCCTGACTCAGTCTAAAGGTGAATAAAACATAGACTCGAGGAGGGTATCGAATGAACAATACGCCTGGCTCAGTCTAAAGGGAAATAAAAGGGTTGAATGTGAACTCGTATGTAACCATGCTGATTAACGATCGAATCCTTGATGACCCTCTAGGTCACGCTTAGAGTTAGTAACATTATGTCACCCATGGGCGTTACCGGCTAGGACTGTAGTTAGCAGTCAGCATGCGGGAGTGTCTGTCCCGTATAGATCTGTACACATGATGTCCGCTCTCCCTCCAGGAGACTCTGGTTACACGGCGATGGCGCTATAAAGCGTCGTACCGGGAAATAGTGCATCACATTCCATTTAGAGTATTATAATAATAGTATAGACACACGAATGAACTGACTCCTAAGTAATTCGTCGTATTAGAGAGAGAGAGAGAGATTGAGAGAGGGTGAGAATGAGAGAGAGTGAGAGTGAGTGTGAGTGAGAGTGAGAGTGAGTGAGAGTGAGAGTGAGAGTGAGTGAGAGTGAGAGAGTAAGTAGAATCTCTTAACTATTCCTATAATAGTTACTACTGTTCTAGAAATATGAATAATGGAAGGATGCCTTTGCTACCCAAAGGAGATGAACTGGCTGAGGGAACTTTTATGACCATACATGTATACATGATATATAACTAATATTTAAATGACCTTCGGACGGATAACCGATACCCTAGAGCCACATCCAAACAAGGAAAATGAGGTAGGGAGAGCTGGCCTTCCTAAGTCCTTTAAATATTACTTATATAACTATACATAAATGGGCATGCATTTTATAATATAAAAGCATAAAAGAAAATTTGGTAAAAACCTTTGAAAAACTTATGAATAAGAATTTATAACTTGATGTCCCTTTTATAAAACAAGCTTTGAAAACCTTTGGAAAATCGTTAATAATCTAAAAAGGTGCATTCATACTATTACGAGACTCGGAAACATGATTTGAAAACCTTTAGTTGGATAAAGCCGTTCAACATGCAAAATTGAAACATGATTTGAAAACCTTTAGTTGGATAAAGCCGTTCAACATGCAAAATTCTATTTTGCTATACAACTATTAATCACATGTGATTGATCTAATAACTGTATAGTTCAACTTGTATTCCCCCCCCCCCCCCATAAAAGCAGTTAAAATCATTTAAAAGGTTAATTCTGGGGTATGAACTCACCTGACATGGGTGATTCGGATGGACGGACGATATAGGATGCTATGTGTCAATAGAGGATTTGAACACACACTCGGATCCTATTTAGCAAGTAATGATACATTTAAGTATCCAATTAGTCATTAAATAAATAATTAAGCAAGTAAGGATGTCCTAATACATGAAAACACTTTGCTGCAAGTGTTAGGAGTACCAAGGGTTGCATATGAAGAGTGTATGGACTCACATTGGAGTTTACTCTTCAAATGATGCCCCTTAGGGGTGTTTACGGTTTCTGGACCATAAACCCCATGATTTTACGGCTGTAAACTCATGGTAGTGGTGCCATGGGGTGTTTAAAGGTCTTATCTCACTCAAGGAATTATACTAGACTCGAATCAAGGGCTATGGAAGTGACTAGGGCTCAAAATGGACATTTTATGGAGTTTACGGTCCTTGGACCATTCCCTTGGTTTTTTACAGTCTTAAATACATGGGTTTACGGCCGTAAACCCATGTTTGTCCATTTTCTTGTGTTTTGGTGGTTCTAACTCATGCATGCAAGGTTCTAGTCACTTATACGAGCATAGGAAGGTGTTAAGGGCACATAAACACCCTTTGGAGGTGTTTACGGTTTTGGGAGGCCTCCCTAAACTGTAAACCCATATGAACATGGGGAAATGATGATTTTCTAGTGTAAACAAGATCATACTAAGCACACAAGAAGCTAGGGCAAGTGTACTTACGTGCTAGGAGCATGAATGATCGATTTTGGCCAAGAGCACTAGTATGTGTTCTTGGTGTTCTTGAAGAACACTTGAAGATCTAAGCAAAAATCAAAATCCATGGATGAAATGATGTAAAAACACTAGATTAAGTGTTACATGAACGAATCTAGGCCAGAAACACTTACGTTTTGGCAGATTTGACGAAAAAGAAATATGATACTTGAGAGGATTTCTTGAGTGTTCTTGAGGTGGAAGTTGGAAAAATGAGAGAAAATGACTAAGTGTCTTATTTATACTCTCGGGGGTTTGCGGTCGTAAACTCCGAGTTTTCTCCCGTAAACTCCAAATTTTTGGAGTTTCGCGACTTACGTTAAACACGGCAACTCTAAATTTATACTTCCTTATTTTTGGTTCGCTTGACGAATATTAGTTAAAGTATTCCAACGGGATTAAATCTGGCCAAAAATGTTTTGAAATAAATTTGGAAAATTTTTGGATTGCTTAATTGCGGAGTTTATACAAATAAAAATTTCGGGTTGTCACATCATCCCCCCGTTAGAGGGAATTTTGTCCCGAAATTATAGTTTAGGCAAGGAAGTAGACATGAACAATTGAGCAAAGAGGTGAGGATATTTCTATTCGGTTGGTCCTCGTGCTCCCAAGTGAACTCCGGTCTTCTCTTGGCGTTCCAGCGAACCTTCACTTAACGGGATGCGGATTCGTTACGCTCACTTGATCTCTTGGTTCGTGATTTCCTACAGGTTCTTCTACGCAAAGTTGGGTTCCCATTGATTTCGATCTTGACGAGTGGGATTTCGAGAGTCGCGTCGGACAAGCACTTTTTCAAGTCTAAGACGTGGATAGGTTTGGGTGGAGTCTATGGAATTCCAACAGAAGTTGTGGTCCGACGAGGGTTGGACCAA
Organism: Lactuca serriola; assembly: GCF_051521515.1. Classification (NCBI taxonomy): domain Eukaryota; kingdom Viridiplantae; phylum Streptophyta; class Magnoliopsida; order Asterales; family Asteraceae; genus Lactuca; species Lactuca serriola. The sequence continues at coordinate 17,008,146 of NC_136414.1, read as the reverse complement.
TTCATATCAAGAATCTCGGATGGTCCTACACTCTTGGGAAGATAGAGTTTTTCAGTACTTAGAACATAATGTACTTACATGGTTAGATCATCACTCGATGTGATCCCCATTCTGAAGTTCCAAAAGTTCCTTCACACTGGGGAGGGTGTATTCTCTAGTTTGGTTCTTAGAAGGCTTGGATTGTTTTTCGGATTTGTACTTTTTAATGGTTGGATTTCAGAGGTTTTCTGGATCATCGGATGTATTGGCTATATACTGGCCTCTATTGGTTACGTGACATCTATCTCGACCTAGTGCAAAATGGACTTGCACTTCTATCCCTTGAGGTGTCTCTAACGGAACTCTCAATGTTGGTGAGATAGGATTTTACCAGACAATATTTAGAAATTTTAAATTTTCATTATCATCATATAGATGCCTTCACAGCATGATCCCTAAATGGAAAGAATCATGCTCTTACTCATTTCGCTGTTTCATGGATAACAGTCCATGGTCAGGGCTAACTTGGCCCTTAGAGATTTTCTGAAGTGTTGGACTATTTCAGGAGGTGGTTCTACTATCTCTTTAGAGACAATATTTCTTGGAACACCTAGTAGTCCAACGAATCTCTAAGACATGCCCTATTCTTTAAGGTGTCGGCTCCCTCCAGATCGTAGGAAGCGCGTGCTCTTGTATAACCCATCGACTAACACCTAGACTGGTTTCAAGTCTACAATCTCTTTATAATCAGGGTTATAAGGCTCAACGCAACATAACATTTTACTTTGTTCAAGTATTCTTGGTTGCGGAGGTGGTCATGTGGTTCTTAGTTTTCTAGTATTAACTTTGGAGGATGCAGTTTATTGTCTATAGGGCAACAATGACTTTTCTTGCATAAGGAGGTGGCGAGTTCTAGGCACTACTCGTCTATATCGGGGTGGACGAAGCGCCTGAGTAGTGCGAGTATCTTTTGCAACTACTCTTCCGGTGTTTACGAGTTTTCTCGATTTAGATTTACTTTAGATAGAAGTGGATTCTGCTACATGGAAACTCAAATTTCTTCATCCACTCTCCTCAGAGTTTAACCTGTCACAACTTTCAGGTTTTCTAGGATCTCTGCTGAGATGCTTAACTCGTGGGGGGTTTACGCATGAATGGATGGTCGTAGTCAATGTTTGACTCTTACGACTCGAGTTACTTTTCCTAGCCGAGGGTGCTAGCTACTATGTTGGCTCAACCGGGATGATGACAAATTTCGGATTTGTGGTCATTTTAGTAGCTCAACCCACATCGGTTTTCTTGACTCCAGCTCCTTTTCTACGGGGAAAAGGATGAAGGGTCTTATTATAAGGTTCGTGGTAGAGCTCATACTCGGCTTAATCACTAATACCCGGTGTATGCAAGTTGTATATAATTGAGATCGATGGGATGTTCAGTTGGGTGGCCCCACCCCAGACCCACAACCCAACGAGGAACAGGGAGTTAGGAGGAAGCACACATCCTAAATCTTATTGGTCTAAATTATATACCACTCTAATGCATATACTCAGTGGTAGTAAGTTAATTCCATGAGTTCCTTCTCTTGATTCACGAACCTGATGGTGAGGTGCTAAGGGTCTTTCTGGGGGATCTACTGAGTGGGCCTCAGGCGGTTATTGTCTTCTGGGATAACTGTGGTGCCTTTCGCTTCAAGTTCTATATGTCTAAGGAGAGGTTGGTTAACGGCGCAGGGTACCCTTCTCATGGGTACTTCGAAAGGTTTGGATAAGAGAAACGACCGACGGTTCGCATTAGGTTTTCTTATTAGGTTCGGAAGAATCTTTATTTGACGTATAGGCTATGGTGAAAGTTCTCTTTACACAACACTAGGAATTTTTACATGGTCGCACCAAGTCGAACCATGATTGACGGCAGTGTCAAATTTAACGGGCATCGACACGATATGGAATGAAGATCAATAGGACCATGTGCTGAACAGAGCATACAAGTTCTTAGCGTCTCGGGTTTCGTCCATGGTATCTCTATCGCGGATACTTGGACCGATAGAATCGACGCGGGCTATCGGGGGTCCTGATGTTTTGGAATAGTGTACTTTTCATGAACGACTTTCTTGCGAGGCCTCTCTATAATCTCCTAGCATACACTAGTCATGTATAATTAAGATTAAAATGATTGTTAACTGAGCGACTCCACCCTAAATCCACAACCAAACAAGGAACAGGAGATGAGGCGGCATCACTTACTCGAGGTCTGTCAATCTTAATTATAAATGGCCTTAACGAATATACCAAGCCATCATAGCTTTAACTGATGGATTTTTGAATTTTACAATAGCGCTGCAACTTTCACTTTTAACAAAAGAGTGATTAGAATTAGGATTAATCATTTAATGCTTTTGGTTAGTTATTTAGGATTGAGAGACGTACCAAAATTCTACCGGGTTCATAGATGCTTTCCCCTAGGCATTAGGATCAACCTTCTCCTGTGCCTTTGTCATTCCTTTCAGTTGGGCAGTCCCTCTTGAAGTGCCCAATTTCACCATATAGGTGGCATACTAGACTGGTCCCCACATTGGTGGTTGATGCAATGAACTCAACCGAGGTTCTACAGAAGCGAGCGATATGCCCCTTCATGTTGCACCTAACGCAAAAGAGTTCCCAACATATACCATGATGATGGTAGTTACACTTGCGACAACTGGGGAGGTTTCCTAGGTATGGCCTTCTTGGAGTCGAGGCGGAAGTATTGACGGAGGTATTGACCACTTCAGCTTGTTGCCCTTCGGAAGGCCTTTGAGTCGAGTTACTTCCCTCCTCATCCTTGAATTTTCTCTTCAGTGGATTTGGTTGGGGTTCTTGGGTGGCTTTACTCACTGGTGCTGGTTGCTTCTTTCCATTGCTTTGATCGGGATTCCCGATAGGGCTCCTGCTAACATTGGTGTTGTTAGCATTCAGGTGAGCCATGATAGCTTCTACGACTGCTAAAACTACAGCTCGGAACGTAGCTTCATCGAATTGAAGGCGTGGTGTCTTACTAGCGGGTTGGTTACGTTTCTTTGGAGGCATGGTTTTTCCTACACGAAAAAGGAACGCAAGCTGATGAGAGACGCTGGTTAACCTTAGACAAAACTTTCTTTACTATGATAGGCATAAATTTTTCCACGCCTCGGATTATGGTTATCTGAGCGTCGACCTACATCCCTATGATGCAGTCTGGGTAACAAGGTAGGAGTAAGTGTATCAGAAAGGCATAAAACGGGAGTTGTTCCAACTAAGTTATCTTTATACTGGAGAGGTTCACTCTCCGATTTTGGAAAAGACCTGAGAGAAACTCAGAACGAAGATTATAGGAGAAAAGGTTCATGAAAACTTATGGCTTATCACCCTAAATCGAGGGTTTGGGACCCGATCTATTCGTATTACTTGCGACGGGAAAGGCGGTTTGCCTAGCACATAGTGTGAGTAGTGTAATCACTAACTCACTAAATTGTATTATTTTATGGATTTATTAGCGTGATGATAAAGAGGAAAGGACACTTCTCGGGTTCCATGCATTGGCTCCCTCTGTCCACCTCTTATCCCTGACTGAAATAGACGTTGGTTTTCTTCAGGTACTTACCTAGGGTTCTCTTCTCTTGTAGACATACTGAATCTCTACTCCGCCTTACTTCTGATTCTGACCCTGAGTGTCATCACTTCATGATGGATGACTGGAATCTCGGATATTCAGGCGAATTCCCCACCGATGTCCCTAAAAGGTATAGGCACATGGTGGTTTCAATAGTCTCATCCCTGTTCATTTATTTCCTAATTGGAAACCTTCTCAATGAATCTCTTCTGGGTCTGAATCGACCCTTCTGCCGATCACAGAAGTGGATAAGGTTTTCTAAAGGGTTTCGCGCGAGAATGGAAATGTCTAAAGAATCCTAAGAGATTATTAAACATTTCTCTGGGTGATCCATATCGAGTCCTGCTACAATTCCATGGTGTATACAAATCATATATAACTTAGAGATAGGCCTTCTAATATGTGATACTACTCTATATCCACATCCAAACAAGGAAAAGGAAGTAGAGCGAAACCACACATTCTTAGCCTATGAGATCCTCACTATACATAACCTTGGGAGTACACACTTTGTAATCGTAGGTATATCAATAAGGATCTTTTTAGTTTTCCACGCAAGGTTATTTATGATTCCCAAAATACCCCTATGGTATTTTAATTACTGGTTTGATTCTTAACTCCTGAACATGATTCGGGGATTATTGTAAATCTTTTAGTATCATAAAATACTCCCCTAGTATTTTAAACATTATGTTTGGCTCTAGCATTCCTATTTGGTAAGTTTCAGACTTGTTGCAACATCACTATCACTCCCAAGCACACGTTAGTCGCATCTCGAATAAATGTAGTTGATCAAGTTACATTTATTCCAGCTTACGATTACATAACAACCCAGGTTTGATGGAAATGGTCCACATCCAAATACTTTTATTCTTGTTCTTCTTGTGATACTTTGTTCTGGTATTTAGATTTTGGATGTTCTTATACTTTTGTAAAATATGGTTATATTTTAAAGTATAATTCTTGGTCAGAGTGTTTTATCCCAATGTACTTATAGGTTGTATATCTTTTATGATTAGATATACTGAGCTCACTATAAACAATGCTCTGATACCAATCTGTCACACCCCAAAACCGGAACGACGGAAACGTTCTGGGGTGGAGGACGTCATGTCAAGTATCACAATATATGCAGTATAGTAATCAAAGTACAACAATCATTGCATTAATAGAATAATTTTACATAGGTTACATTTAGAAACAACATCAAGAGTAAAATACAAAGAATAACATAACGTGCAGCTCGGTACAAGGCTGTCTTCGCAAAAGCTCCCGGAGTGTACCTGACTACCGATGACCTGAGAATACAAGTTATTTTGAAAGCGAGTATCAGCATTTTTAAATGCTGGTGAGTTCATAAGTATTTAATGACATTGATATAAATACATGATTTTCTTCAAAATAAACTCAGGAAAGGTAGTGGTTTAGGATCTACGGAGTGTTAGAATTCTTTCCAGAAAAACCTATATTTTCTAATTTAAAAGCAGTCTTCTACCAAGACCCAATCGTTCTGTGTTTAAACCAAGGAGTATCTTTATCCAAAAACAGTCTTTTACCAAGACTCGACAATATTATGTTTTAAGGAGTAATTTCCCCAAAAATACTATCATTACCAAAATATAGTTTTTACTTTAAAGGGATTATGAGAAAATTACAAGTAAAAATAATAGGGGAAAATAATATTATACCTCAACACTAATACTGCTGGCTAAAGTAAATAAAACATAGACTCCAGGAGGGTATTGAATGAACAATACGCCTGGCTTAGTCTAAAGGTGAATAAAACATAGACTCTAGGAGGGTATCGAATGAACAATACGCCTGACTCAGTCTAAAGGTGAATAAAACATAGACTCCAGGAGGGTATCGAATGAACAATACGACTAGCTCATTCTCAAGGTGAATAAAATATAGACTCCAGGAGGGTACCGAATGAACAATACGCCTGACTTAGTCTAAAGGGAAATAAAAGGGTTGAATGTGAACTCGTATGTAACCATGCTGATTGACGATCGAATCCTTGATGACCCTCTAGGTCACGCGTAGAGTTAGTAACATTATGTCACCCATGGGCGTTACCGACTCGGACTGTAGTTAGCAATCAGGATGTGGGAGTGTCTGTCCCGTATAGATCTATACACATGATCTCCTCTCTCTCTCTCTCTTTCCAGGAGACTCTGGTTACACGGCGATGGCGCTATAAAGCGTCGTATCGGGAAACAGTGCGTCACATTCCATTTAAAGTAACATAATAATAGTATAGACACACGAATGAACTGACTCCTGAGTAATTCGTCGTATTAGAGAGAGAGAGAGTGTGTGTGTGTGTGTGTGTGAGAAAGAGGATGAGAGTGAGAGAGAGTGAGAGTGAGTGAGAGTGAGAGTGAGAGTGAGTGAGAGTGAGAGAGTAAGTAGAATCTCTTAACTATTCCTATAATAGTTACTACTGTTCTAGAAATATGAATAATGGAAGGATGCCTTTGCTACCCAAAGGAGATGAACTGGCTGAGGGAAATTTTATGACCATACATGTATACATGATATATAACTAATATTTAAATGACCTTCGGACGGATAACCGATACCCTAGAGCCACATCCAAACAAGGAAAATGAGGTAGGGAGAGCTGGCCTTCCTAAGTCCTTTAAATATTACTTATATAACTATACATAAATGGGCATGCATTTTATAATATAAAAGCATAAAAGAAAATTTGGTAAAAACCTTTGAAAAACTTATGAATAAGAATTTATAACTTGATGTCCCTTTTATAAAACAAGCTTTGAAAACCTTTGGAAAATCGTTAATAATCTAAAAAGGGGCATTCATACTATAACGAGACTCGGAAACATGATTTGAAAACCTTTAGTTGGATAAAGTAGTTCAACATGCAAAAATCTAGTTTGCTATACAGCTATTAATCACATGTGATTGATCTAATAACTGTATAGTTCCACTTGTATTCCCCCCCCATAAAAAGTAGTTAAAATCATTTAAAAGGTAGTTCAGGGGTATGAACTCACCAGACGTGGGTGATTCGGATGGACGGACGATATAGGATGCTATGTGTCAATAGAGGATTTGAACACACACTCGGATCCTATTTAACAAGTAATGATACATTTAAGTATCCAATTAGTCATTAAATAACTAATTAACCAAGTAACGATGTCCTAATACATGAAAACACTTTGCTGCAAGTGTTAGGAGTACCAAGGGTTGCATATGAAGAGTGTATGGACTCACATTGGAGTTTACTCTTCAAATGATGCCCCTTAGGGGTGTTCACAGTTTTGGACCATAAACCCCATGAGTTTACGGCTGTAAACTCATGGTAGTGGTGCCATGGGGTGTTTAAAGGTCTTATCTCACTCACTAGAGTCGAATCAAGGGCTGTAGAAGTGACTAGGGCTCAAAATGGACACTTTATGGAGTTTACGGTCCTTGGACCATTACCTTGGGTGTTTATGGTCGTAAACACATGGGTTTACGGCCGTAAACCCATGTTGTCCATTTCTCTTGTGTTTTGGTGGTTCTAACTCATGCATGCAAGGTTCTAGTCACTTATACGAGCATAGGAAGGTGTTAAGGGCACTTAAACACCCTTTTGAGGTGTTTACAGTTTTGGGAGGCCTCCCCAAACCGTAAACCCATATGAACATGGGGAAATGATGATTTTCGAGTGTAAACAAGATCATACTAAGCACATAAGAAGCTAGGGCAAGTGTACTTACGTGCTAGGAGCTTGAATGATCGATTTTGGCCAAGTACACTAGTGTGTTTTTGGTGTTCTTGAAGAACACTTGAAGATCTAAGCAAAAATCGAAATCCATGGATGAAATGATGTAAAAGCACTAGATTAAGTGTTACATGAACGAATCTAGGCAAGAAACACTTACGTTTTTGCAGATTTGACGGAAAAGAAATATGATACTTGAGAGGATTTCTTGAGTGTTCTTGAGGTGGAAGTTGGAAAAATGATAGAAAATGACTAAGTGTCATATTTATACTCTCGGGGGTTTGCGGTCGTAAACTTCGAGTTTTCTCCCGTAAACTCCAAATTTTTGGATTTTCGCGACTTACGTTAAACACGGCAACTCTAAATTTATACTTCCTTATTTTTGGATCGCTTGACGAATATTATTTAAAGTATTCAAACGGAATTAAATTCGGCCAAAAATGTTTTGAAATGAATTTGGCAAATTTTTGGATTGCTTAATTGTGGAGTTTATACAAATAAAATTTCGGGTTGTCACAATCCCTATAATATGTATTCTTTTAGGTATTAAGTAAAAAAATTCAAAATTTATAAAAAATATCATTTTCAACAAGTTTTGTTGTGGATATGATCTCTAAAAAACTTAAAAGGTCTATTTTACCCTTTTAGTTTACTTTTCTTATTATTTTTAATGTTTTACCATTTATATAATATACTACTTCTAAACCCCTTAGGAAACAGTATCCGCCTCTCACTTGCTGTTTTTTTGTTTATTTTTTTCTTATTCGCTGGGATTTTTTGAAGGTTCATATTTTTTTTTATTTAATGATAAATCTTTTTTGTTCTTTGACACAGTGTGTTACACGTGCATTCTGGTCGAGGTTTACCATCTACGTGGTGTTCTTTGTGTTCCACCGTTCACTTCCTATTGGACCCCTTCCTTATTTTATTGTATCTCACCGCCTCCACTCTCAAGATCTTTTCCCTAATTCCTTCACCGCCTTTTCTATCCCAATCGTCTTAATCTATTCCTCCTACTTCCATCGACTATGATTCCCCATCAGCTTGCTTTCATTCACAAAATTGTTCGAGTTTATCAATTGACTTCAACCACAGGTAAAGCAGATGCCCACATATGAGTTCAAGAATCGATTGCATCATAATTTAGTTCGTTGATTTTCTGACTTTCTCACCATTTCTTCACCTGCAACGCATTTTTTTCTCCTCTTTCTTTCTTGGTTATGCTTCAAATCGTCACCGAAACATTTCAGGTTCGTCGTCTTGTTTATTTATGTGGTTCTTTTGTTCACTTCATCTTGACCCTTCTTTCACTACTCATATGAGCGACTGAAATCGATTTGGGGAACCATCAACCCTAATTTGGGTTCGATTATGGTTTTCTTTATAGTCTTTTTTTTGGTCAAGATCAAGTGGCGCTTAAGATGTTTGATGCTCTCAAGAGCATGTCGAAGATGACAACCCTCCTCTCAGATAGGACATTTATTTCATAATTTTACAATTTTCATTTATTAAATAATTAGTTCATGTGTAAAAAACATTAACTAATGGATTATTTTGTACCCAATGGTTCTATAAGAACCATGATTAGGTTGTTCAAAACCAACGATGGGAGGATGAGTCGTCAAAGTCTAAGGAGTACAAGATATGAAAGCATAAGTCACTTTAAGGTTGGTTGCTTTCTTATGCTTCCAACTGTTAAGAAACTTCAGGTTTTTCGATTTAAGGTATGAGATGTCGAGATTATTTTTTCCTTCTTTTATTTCTTCTACATTACCGATGATTTGTGATTTAGGTCTCTACGTGTTGAGGGAAGAGATTTTTGGAGATCGGGTTAGCACAGAATAAATTACTTCTTTACTGATGCTATAGTGAGCCTAATATTTTACTAGATATAGTGTTTTTATTGCTCCATCTTCAGCTCCAATATGCATGACTTTTTGGAAGTAACCCATGCTGCATTTCATGAGTTCAGAATTCCACCCAAAGCTCTTCTTGGACCACATTCATATTGTCCTGTTCATTTTGATGCTTTCCATGTTGTGCTTATTGATACCACTATCCACATCAGCTTAGTAAAAGGTGGTGTTCATACCATGAAGAAACCAAGGTCAGTTGGAAGTTTTATCAGTGCATGTTAATTTTAGTGCACAAAATCAGATTTTATTTATTTTGTTTAACTAGCTTGATATGGGAAAATGAATACAATGGTTATTTTGACTAAAATGACCAAATTGGTCATGACCAAAATTAAAGTATCTGGTAAAAATGATTTCGTTTTAACATTTTATTATGATATGGTTTAATTTACCAAAAAATATTATTTTAATGTATTTTTTTTGGATTTATAGGTAAAATAAAAATGTAGATGGCTTGTTCAAAGGGAGGGTCTCCACTATACAAGATAACCCGCCCAACTCTCGATCTTGATAAGGTTAGTTCATTCAACTTCATTCCCACCATTGTTTTTTGTTGAATTTTTTTAATATCAAATGTGTGCAAAATTGGTAGTTGGGTGGATACTGGAAGCTAAAGAAGCTACAAAGCTCAATCTATCACCAAGGAAGGAGAGGGAAAGTTTTGGTGGGGGTACAAAGGTTAAATGTCCTCGACAGTCTGAGATGAAGACAACTTTCAGTAGGGTTAAGAAGGAACCACATGCTAGATTCAAAGATCCACAAGCTAATTACAAGTTTGAGATGATAAACAATACAAGACCAAAGAGATCAGGTTCGTATTCAGATTCAGAGTAGAGATTAGTTAAGTTGTTTTAAGAGAAAAGTGAGTACTAAGTTCACCTTTTGAAACTTGTTTACCCTTTTGGGGTTTCTTGAAAAAGCTTAATTTTTTGTTTTTTTTATTATCAAATTACTTCATGAATTCAACTTTGAGGTACACATAATATTGGTTGCAGAAAACACTTGGCTAATAGATGTCTATGTTAACATGGTTCTTGAGGACGTCACAGAATAGTCACTAATCTTTCCCTCTTTTCTTATCTACTACAATTTCATTGATTTTGGATATTTCAGTGTAGATTTGTGTTATTTATTGCTATAAATTTGATTACATTGGTTAAAGCATGTCTGAAAAATCGAACGACTTTTATATATTAGGGTTTATTCAAACACTAAAATTAAGATTTTTTAATTTCGAGGGGATTGTTTGAAATTACAATAACATGCAAGATTAATAAATATGAATTGATGATTTAATGTTCAACTTGAATTTAGTGAATGCATACATGATTGGGGATCTATTGATAAAGATTATAAACAACAGGGATGTTGTGCTATTACTTACATGCAACATCTAAACATCACGTATAGGTGGGACCCAACCAATTACAAGCCAAAAGAGATGGAGTAGAAATTTATGGAACTTATTACTACGTGGATGACGATGTATGTGAGAGTGTTTTTCATGCATTTTAACTTCAGTTTTTATCTATGTTTCATGAGCAGGAATGTGGAAACAAATCTGATGTAGATGTGTTTTTGTGAATGCAATCGCCCATCACAATTTGAAAGAGATGGTGTCTATTTGTAAAATTACCAACATTTAACATTACATTTTCTTATACAATATGGGGTAAATTAGAGCCATTATATGTAAAACATTGTAAAGTTTGTTGTTATTTCCTATCTTTTAATAAAAGGCTATGGAATACTCTCCAACCCTCGCAACGCGGGATTCTTCACTAGTTTTTTATTAACTAAAAAACAAAATAAATTCACCCACTCAATCCCATTGTCTACCCCCCCCCCCCCTTTTTGAATTTCTTTTCAACACACTTGCTACAGAACCTCTTTACCATAAAATTGTTGCACATTCATTTTAGATACATTGAAACTGAGCAAATTGCTTGTAATACCATGTGTGTGTGAAGAGAGATATGTGGTTTCCAAATACAATAGAAACCAAAAATAAAGACATCAAAAGATAGATAATTCATAAACAATAAAAAATTAACCGAAATCATTCATCATTAACAAGAAAATCACAATTTCAGGGCACATATAAGGAAACCTAAAACATTCTAACTTTGAGCATACATAATGCAAATATGTATGTAATCACCATTCACATAGTTACTGGTCGGGTCCAATTTTGTATAATGAGAATCGAACTAGGTTGAGATTTGAGACATAAGAGGGCAAAACCTAAATGTGTTGGATAAGGTGTCTAAGTCCATAACTTATTTGGTATATACTTGACCCGACCCGGCATGGTCCATTTGGGTTGCATCTCACCGGAACTATTTATGGATAATTTTATTAGAGTTATACACATATGTTTATTAATATATTATAAGTTATAATATATTAATATGAAGTCATGTTATTTAATTAGTTTTAGTCTTAAATTAATTATGAATTAATTTAGAGATTAAAAGGAAGACTAATTAGATTATGGGCTATTGGTTTTATATGGTGTAGGCTAAGACTCATTTGTTAATGGGCTAGGCTTGGATAGAAGTCCATGGATGATCCATGGAGCTTTTAACCCATGGATCCTTGGAAAGGAAAAGACATGGGTTATTAGGGTTTCACCCTAACCATGCACACTATATAAGCATGCTTATGGAGCATGAAATGGCAACTAGTGAACTAGTGTGTGTGTGTGTGTGTGCTTGTGTGTGGCCGAAAATACAAGTGTGTATTCTCTCTCAAAGTTTTCCAAGAGTTTGTGGTGTTTTGTGATTCCATTTGAGGCATTCACACTATTGGTGCTTGGCCCTCAAACTCCTTAAGAACCAAACTCATCAAAAAGGTATGTAATCTCTTCTAACTCTTTTATGTTGAAATGTTCCCCATGCCATGTTAGATAGGTTATAAACCTTGGAAAATTATTATTTTGCATGTATTTAGACAAACATAGATCCAAGGTTTATTAGGGTTGCATGCACACTTAGGAAGTGTTAGATTGCTCAAAACCCAACAGTGGTATCAGAGCCTAGGCTTGCTTGTTTGATACTTGATGCAAAATAGTGAAAAAAGTTGAAATTGTTGCTGTCTGCATGATGGGCTCGCCGAGTCCATGGGGGGACTCGCCGAGTCCAAGGCAAAACTCATCCTACTCGGCGAGTAGGTTCGTGCACTCGGCGAGTAGAATGATCATAATGCAGAATTTCGACTTTTGCTGCTGGAAATGGACTAGAAACATTACCCTAAACTGTTTTGGTGTTTTAAAACTTGTTTTAGTTGGTGTAATGGTTGTTCTAATCCATTTACAATAGCATATATCAAAATTGCATGATTTTATGTGTTCATATAATTCTTGAAATTTTGATGATCATGTTCATGTTCTTATGAATTTAGAAGATGATAGGAATTATTTGCTGAATTGTTTAGAGTTAATTCTTGATCATTTATGTGTTTTAATGGAATCCATAATTTGTCCTCAAGTTATGGATATCCAAAGGTCACTTTTCTTTAACACACACTTAAAACACATAAGTTACATGAAAATGAAGAGTCTTCCTTTTTATGAACCTTTAATTCATAAGTTATGAAATGAAAAGTTTTGGATGGTTACAAAAGATGAAGAGTCTTGTCCTTAAGTTATGGAGGTTCAAGAGTCACTTCATTAATAAATATATAAATAAAGTGTAACATTAATTAATTCCATAAGTTATACAATAAAGAAAAGTAATTCTTTTATTAGTTTAAAGTCTTCCATAACTTGTCCTTAAGTTATGGAACTTGAAGAGTTTTTGGATTAAAACTACTTTAAACACATAAATCATGGAATTAATTAGTTTTGAATAGTTTCAAAACTTGCCCTCAAGTTTTGGAATTTGGAAAAGTTTGACACACTTTAATAAACTTTAATTCCAACACTTAGAATTTTAAAAGTTAAAATTCAACCCTTATACTATTTATAACATTAATGGTTAATTATTATATATATATGTATAAGAACAAGTCGTTTTACCGTTAGTAGGCCTCATTCATGAAGCCGGTCTATAAGGTGGGTATAAGGTTGTTGCCTATAAAATGGCGACTTAATGGGTGTCCACTCTCACCCACCGCTTGCTTGATCGGTGGAGGGTCGTTAGCCGAACGGGTAGGACAATGACTTTAAATTCTCATTAAAAGTATAATGAATATTATAAAGTAACTAAATATTTTTTATTTAATTCCCAATCTTAGTTACTTTAGGAAAAATGTGAATTTGGTGCTAGCCCATGGAATTCACACTTTGTACCTTACCAAGTCGTTGGTGGAGCGTGTGTGGTTAACCGGCACACTAACTTGGACTAGTAAGGATCACGAAGGGTGACTTAATGTTTGTCATAGATCAATGGAGCGTGTGTGGTTAACCGGCACATTGATTGGGTGATAATATTAAGGGTACCAAGTGAATTGGTATGGTTATTCACACCTTGTTTTGTGATCCTCGGCATCCCAGTCACAAAATTTGAGAGGGCACACTCGAGATTGAAACATGCCATTGAAAAGTTCAATGAATCTCAAAAGATCTAGGAATTTCAAATTCAATTAAAACCTAATAAATTATTTTGTTTTTCATGGTGGAAATTGGTGAATCGTCATTCGCCTACCTTCAAATATTTTATAGTTTGGATTACGGCATCCCTCTTCCAAATTATAAAATATTGTGTTGGGTCCTAGCCTTAATATTTCATATTGGGTGTTATATTAAGGACTTTGAATCAACTAACTTGATTTCTCCCATTATAGATGTCTGGTTCAGACAACTATGATCTTCCCAAATCTATTGAAGATGGTGTCCCTCAACATCATGCTTCACTTCCTCCACCTCCTCCAATTATTCTCCTTCACCCACAAGTTCTTGAAAAGTTTAAAGTCACTCAATCCCTATTGACAAGCATAGTCTATGTGTGCTCACATCTTGGAGATAAAGTCACATATTGACAAGCCGGGAGAGTTGGGTGTCAAAGTCTCGTGAAAGTTGGATGTTCAATCACTTTCTTAGTAACATAGTGAGTCTCTTTGGGACTACTATGAGACAGACTATGACATGACCCTTAATGATGTTATCTATTTGCTTGGTGTTGTGGAATCAGCAATGGTTTGGAACACCAGTAAAGCAAATTTGATTAAAAGAACAACTTCCCAAGTCTTAAATGGACATTGACAATGGTAGCATTGGATATCTAGAAAAAGATTTCTCTTCCCAATGGAAAGGGATCAGCTATAGTCAACTCGGTTGACCAAATGGTAAAGAGAAAGGCTAAGTCTGAGATAGTCTCATGTGCCACTACCAAAGGCTCCATGTGTTTTGTTGCCAAAGGAAGGGACACTGATTGCGAAGCTGCCATATTTACCTGAAAGATCATAAGGTTGATCAAGTCAAGAGGTTTGACTCTACTTCGGGTAAAGTCCACTGACTAACTCTATTAAGTTTCTATTTGGAGATTCTTATTACATAATGTGAATAGGTCACATGTTGATGTTTTTAAGAATCAAAAGAAAAGATAGGAAGCTTAAAGTAAGTATATGTTGATTCTGATTGCGAAGGTGGGTTTCGATCGCATGGTTCGGTAATCAGAATTTTGAGCTGTCTCTTAAGAGTTATAATATATTGCTTATGAATAGATAACAACAAGGTTTTCATGTGGATTGTAAGGATAAGTTTTTCCGCAAAGTTTTAAAATAAAAGAAAAAAAAGGTTTTAATTTTATTTATTTTAAAAATATCCTTACAATGGCATCTGTGGAAAATTGTTGCGTATATGTTTCCAGTAATAGCAATATTGGAAAGTGGATTTGATTCCTTCATTTGTGGTAGTGTATGAATTTACCAAATGAAGAAAGTTTTTCATCACCCAAGTTTCAATTGGACAGAAACTTGGAATCATACAAGTTGTATTGTATGATGAATGAGAATTTTCATCTTTGAAAATTAAGACTAATTCTTTGATCACATGTATATGTGAGTCAATTGAAGGACTAAGGAATTAGGTACACTGGGTTTGCGCTGGTCAAGGTCCACCACAAAGATTGATTTGTCATGATTTACTAAAGATTAGTAAATATGATTATACTTATGAGGTTAAGTATAATTCTGTAACATTGGAAAGGTTAAAATGTATGACAAAACAAATGAGAAGAATCAAATTAGGCAGAAAGATGAAAGTTTCTCAAATCTGAAAAGATGGGAGAGTACTTTAGTATCATGTTTCATGATCATCTTAATGATTATGAAACCATATCACAAATTCATACTCTAAGGACATCTTAGTGCATTGTTGTGGCTAAGAAGAGAGGTCATGAATTGTTGAATCGGTTAAAATCAAGAAGATGAGTCATACTTCGTTCCAAAACAATTCTTAGAGTCGTACTCCAAGATTGTAACTTTGAGTGACATAAAGGAAGATTTAAAACACTTATCAAATGTAAGAGTAAAATATTTTCTACTCTTGTACATTTGAGATTGGTAAGTTGTGATGTCTTGGATGAGACAAAGACCAACTAAGACCGATTGTGTGAAGTGTTAGTCTTGATAAGAATCCACACTATCCCTTGAATATTTGTTTTGTCAAGGAATGGTTCTTGACTGGGGAAACTTATATGTCAAGGGGACAGTGGGATCCTTAAAGATCCTGAAAGAGTTTCAAGATTTAATCAAGAGTAAAACCTGTAATTTATCACTAGCACACGACTTAAGGTTTGCAACCTATCGTGTTAACATAATTCTTATTTCTGTACCTACTTCAAATAAGTTGAATTTGCATATGAGTTATCAGAGTTCAACTTGGAAGCATTGGTGGGCCTTGTGCTACCAAGGTGACAAGAAACTAAGATTGAACAAGTTTAATCCATGAAAGGCTGAATTTGTCACTATCCTCATCTTGTGATTATGGTTTTGACAAATTCACATGGATAGGAACTCATACACTATAAAATCTAAGTGTCATAAGGTTTCTCTCCGATTCATGAAAATGATGGTGAGGAAACGCTTTCACTAAGTAGATTTTAAGTAGATAGCAACTGTGTTATTTGCATTTTCAAAAGTCGTTAGCGGAGCGCGTGTGGTTAACCGGCACACTAACATGGACTTATGAGAAATGGAAAATGCCTAAGCAATTGAGACTATGATTACGACATCCCTTTTCATAGTTCTGGAAATTGTATAGACACACATGTGAGCTATCTAAGAAAGGGTGTATGAATCTAAATTTCAGAAGTCCAGCAGATTTCGGGAAATATGTCAGAGCTAGTGGGAGCATAAGTGTTATGCTAATAATCATCATGTTAGTGGGAGCATGATAATTGTGATTACTATTATTGCAAGCTAGCAATGTTAATTATAGAAAACAAAGTTTCAATTCGTGAAGTTGCAGGTGTTGAAAAGTTGTTTTGCTATAATTAAGGGAGAGGAAATTATACTTCGTTTCAATTCTAAAGCTTAGATTGAGATTTTAATCATCTTTAGTCAAGGATATATATGTATGAATTTTATGTCTGAATGGTTCGACTTAAGGAAATTCTATATATATTGCGTTTTCAAAATTTGATTATGATTACGGCATCCCTCTTCATAGTTAAATTTTGAAAACATGGCAAATAAAAAATATTGTAGCCAAAGACTTGTCTAGTATCATGTCTTTATGTCAAACATCATGAATCGTGTCCCATATGCTTCGGATATAGGATCGATTACATGTGCTATAATATTCATCTTTTCTAAATTTTCCAAATGCTTAAGGCATTGAGAAGGGAAAAATCTAGAACTGGATATGACGAAAGTCATTAAGCAATTGTCGAGGACAAATCTGAGGTTCGCTAAAGATTGGTTGCTCAGGGAAAGTTGGAAGTATGATGTAAGTTGTCGGAAAGGACCATATTGACATATTCTGAAAAGAAGTAACTCTTGTTCGGAAGTGATAGTCAAAATGAGACTATGGAAATGTCTCCATAGGTGGAAGTTATTCAATCTATGTAAGATTAGAAAACCTTAATGCAAGAAGGATGTTCAAAGCAATGTACTTTGAATATGAGACTTCCATTCCATAGAAGTTGACCTTCTTTGGAATACTCTGTAATGACTGGTGACAAGGTTTTGGTGACCTTGTGCACAATCATTACAAGAGGAACATTGCATAAAAGTTTAAAATCTAACAGATTTTTTGGTAAATGATAGGAATCGGGGATTCTCACATTTACAATAAGGATTTGGGATTGTGAAATGAGTATCATTGGAATCATGTTCAATTGATCTACATCACAATGTAAGGATCATAGACAAACATAGTGTGCATACTTGGAGTATGGCATAACTATTGTTTAGAAAAACAAAGTGTACATGCTAGGAGCATGGGACGACTGTTGTTTTTTATTCAAGTCTTAAGTTGATTGTTTGAAACATTATACAATGAATAATGTGTAATCAATATGGTGATAAATAAAAGGTGGTTCTATTTATATTCAAAAGGGTTCTGAGACCATATTGGATTCGATTATTATTGTGTTTCACTTTGCATGTTTTGACTTCCAAAATAGCTAGGTTATTCTTTTCGAATGACTAAGTTATTTAAACACTCCACAGTCGTTCATATGTTGGAAGTATGTATGAATCAAGACTGTAATGAATCGAGTTTGTAGATGGCTAAATGGGTTTAGCAATGGTTGCTACAACATTCATGAGTGCTCATAAGTTATGAGTATTGGAATAAACCCACGCTCACTTGTATCACTTCATGGAATTTATCTCGAGTGATCGTGAGACGGTAATATCATATAAATCTTCAAACCTAGAGATATGAGTTGTTACCTATGAGTTGGTTGTGCATTGATTGCACGTAAACGCATCAGTAACTTGATGTTATAAAACATGCCTTTGTGTACAATTCAACAAGTAGTAGAACAAGCATATGAGTCGAAGTTTATCTGTTCCTTCTAGAAATAGAAGCGATATCTGGGCCCCTCGATGATTTTGTTGTGACCTATGTACCGGCCAGTCAGAACTAAGTTGATGTGTTCGATTAAGTTCTTTGTCAAACAAATCGAAAATCGGGAAACAAATTGCTGGACAATAAGTACGACGTTGTTCCATGTATTTGTCCGACTGATATCATGAGAACAGAGGATTATATGATCACTTATCTAAAATGGCGCTTCATAGTTCAACGGAGTTTTCGAGAGCTACGATTGATGGTCGGTTCCTGAAGTTATATAGGCAAATACAGTTATTAGACTTATCCAAGTGGGAGTCTGTTGGATAAGGTGTCTAACTCCATAACTTATTTGGTATATACTTGACCCGACCCGGCATGGTCCATTTGGGTTGCATCTCACCCGAACTATTTATGGATAATTTTATGAGAGTTATACACATATGTTTATTAATATATTATAAGTTATAATATATTAATATGAAGTCATGTTATTTAATTAGTTTTAGTCTTAAATTAATTATGAATTAATTTAGAGATTAAAAGGAAGACTAATTAGATTATGGGCTATTGGTTTTATATGGTGTGGGCTAAGACTCATTTGTTAATGGGCTAGGCTTGGATAGAAGTCCATGGATGATCCATGGAGCTTTTAACCCATGGATCCTTGGAAAGGAAAAGACATGGGTTATTAGGGTTTCACCCTAACCATGCACACTATATAAGCATGCTTATGGAGCATAAAATGGCAACTAGTGAACTAGTGTGTGTGTGTGTGCTTGTGTGTGGCCGAAAATACAAGTGTGTATTCTCTCTCAAAGTTTTCCAAGAGTTTATGGTGTTTTGTGATTCCATTTGAGGCATTCACACTATTGGTGCTTGGCCCTCAAACTCCTTAAGAACCAAACTCATCAAAAAGGTATGTAATCTCTTCTAACTCTTTTATGTTGAAATGTTCCCCATGCCATGTTAGATAGGTTATAAACCTTGGAAAATTATTATTTTGCATGTATTTAGACAAACATAGATCCAAGGTTTATTAGGGTTGCATGCACACTTACGAAGTGTTAGATTGCTCAAAACCCAACAAAATGGTGAGGCCTAATTTTGTAGAAGGAAAGATAGTCGGCACCAAAGATGGGATGTATAGAAAGAGAAGACTATCTTTCCTTATTGAAGGAGAGGGTTGAAGAGTTCAAGAAAGAAGAAGTAGATCCAGAACACACTCCTTTGTGGTCATCTTTTCTGGTAATAAAGTCTCCATCTTGCTTATTGATCTAATAGATCTAGTTTGTCCCCAAATTGTTGATATTAAGCTCATAAACCCCAAATCCTTTGTAATAAAGCCTTATGATCAAGTTATACTTCAGATCTAGCCTCTCTTAAACTTCCAGAGCTCATTATAGCTACCTTTATGCAATCAAGGCCTTGTTCCAAACCCTAAGTGCCTAGTATTTGATGAGTTTGGGTATTTTAGCCTCATACCCTTATGCATGCACGTAAAGTTGGAAACTTTATGTGTAAAACCAGTCCTAGAAGCTCAGATCTATATTTTGGAAGCACTGAAATCGATTAGAATCGACTGTATAGTAATAGCATGCTTGGGACTCGACGAGTTGTTCTTTAGACTCAACGAGTTGTTCATACGACTCAGCGAGTCACAGACTGGACGTGTTCATATGTTGAAGGAGAACTCGACGAGTTGTTCATACAACTCGGCGAGTCGGATGAAGTTAGACTCGATGTTAGCATCGAGGAAGAACTCATCGAGTCTTTGCCAAACTCGACGAGTAGAAGCGGGTAGAGGACTAGAATGGATGATAGGGACTCGGCGAGTTGATGGCCCAACTCGGCGAGTCCGGTCAACAGGAAGTTGACTTTGACCAGGAAGTTGGCTTTGACCAGGAAGTTGACTTTGACTTGCCCAGGGGTAAATAGTCATTTTACCCTGAGATTAGTATCAGTATTTGATTTAGTGTTTATGGGATTTGTAGTCGGGGAGTTCCGGAACAGCGGTCAGGCAGTTTCAGATTTAGTATCTCGGCAACCAGCGTTACGAGGTGAGTTTTCCTTCCAGTAGGAATGGGTCTACAACCACAATCTCGGCCCATCTAGTTAGCAGTAGATCCGGACTTTGGTCTGATGCAGTAGTTTAGTGTGCTTTATGTCTCTAGGATTCAAGCATGGCTTTGTGTTATGTGTTTCGTACTTTGGTCCGATGCAGTATGCAGTATATGTGCTTATGCTAGTTGATAAGCTTTTGCTATGCTATGTTATGCTCAGTCAGTTTCTGGACTTCGGTCCGATGTAGAGGACACGGTCCCGGTTAGTTCCAGATTTCGGTCCGATGCAGTTAGTTCCGGACTTCGGTCCGATGCAGGGGACACGGTCCCATTCAGTTCTAGACTTCGGTCCGATGTAGAGGGCAAGGCCCTGGTGTCACACCCCGAAACCGATGCCAGAAACGTTCCGGGGCGGAGGACGTCATGTATAGCATCACAACCAATGAATAACAGCAATCATAGCAACATAACCATTACAGTGAATACTTAGGTAAAAACATTTACATCTGTTTTGAAACCTAGTTTGAATTACATCCAATAGTTTTGCATTGTAAAAACTTAAAAACTCTAAATGCTTCGGTTCCTCGAAAATCCAGCAAGTACCTGTCTACTGATTTCTTGAGAATACAAGCAGTTTGAAAAATATCAGCATAAAGCTGGTGAGTTCATAAGCAGTAATTTGTAATGAAAACTTATTGATAAGCGAGCCGAAATGATTATGTAGTTTCAAGAAAATCCGATATTTTCTTTTGCGAAAAACATAGTGTGATCGATTTCGTATACAACCATGAATGTTCGTTTCTGAAAATCGTATAGATATGAAAAATACTACTTCATGTGACTAGCTAAAGCTAATCATGAAGTACACGTATTTAAATGTAAAACCATAGCATAAATGATTCAGTTTTTGAAAACCCTGGCTCAGCCAGTATGCATAGTGTGTTTAGTTCTATTTGGTATAAATAAAACTATTGAAGAAAACCAGGATGGTAAACTATCGGTGATTTATACATAATGTGAGTCGTATAACCATGTTTGATATGACTAGAGACCTATCCAACGTTCTTCAGGCGTTGACGTTAAATGACATTTGTACATCTTAGGCGTGCCCGCCAAACTGTAGCTAACAATCCAGATGTGGGATTGTCAGTCTCGAATAGATCTATTCACAAATTTCACGCTCTCCCTCCAGGAGACTCTGGTTATACAGTGGTAGGATTTATCCCTGTACACCTAAGGGTACAGTAATGAAGTAGTGCCTCACAGTATCGTACAATCTAGTTTACATGTAATGTAGTAGCGTCCTACCGTATTGAAAATCCGAAGGTATACCACGTATATTGATAAGTTACAGTTATGAAAATCATGATAAAACAGTGATATAAACTGTAAACGGTTTCTGTTCCAGTGCATATGTTTAGTAGAGAAGTTCCTACGCTTGATAAGTTTTTAGAGAAATCCCAACTATACCGATTATAGTTTGCATGTATAACGTAGCGAATAACGTGTTCGGAAAACTATGCAATCTTGTGAAAACGTCCCTTATGCTCAACATAGTGCAAAAGGGGAAATAAAGTATGAAATTTGCATAAGTTTTATGTATATTCATGAAAACATTTATGTTTAGCTTATAAGAAAAACATTTATGTTTAGCTTGTATTCCCCCCTGAAAACCTTAAAAATATGGAAAAATGTAGGGGTATGAACTCACGGTTGTTGCGTGGAGTTGTTGACTGAAAAGAAGGTTCCCGAGTTGTTGCACGCAACACTTAACGAAATCCTATTACCAAATAAATACGTATATGTAACTAAATTAGGGATTTCGATAAATAAAGTGTCATAAGAACACTTGAATTCGGTTGAGGAATGTTACCGAGACTTGCTTGAATCAAAGGAATGAGTTTACAGCCTTAGAACTCGAGTTTACAGTCTCTGAAGATGGCTTTACGGTTTCTGAAATGAGTTTATGATTTCAGCAGGTGGCTAAGTTTACGGCCGTAAACTCAAGAACTGAGTTTACGGTTTTTGAAGCTCGGACCGTAAACTCAGAAAACGAGGTTTTGAATGCTGATATTGATGCGAGGTGTGATTCCAGACGCTTCAAAGTGCTCCAAAAGGTGTTTTTCGATGTTTCTCGGAACTTAAACGCGATTTAAGGAGTTTACGGTTTGAAGAACTTAGAGAGAAAATGAGAGAATGCGGCCAGAAAACGTCCTAATGAAGTCGGAGGCATCCTATTTATAGGGTGAAAGTGGGGGCCACTCATCATTGACCGTAAACAGGGTTTACGGTCGTAAACGAGTTTACAGCCATAAACACGTTTACAGTCGTAATCCCATTTAGACCAAAAATGTTTGATTTTTTGAGACTTTCGGGTTTCCGCGCGATTTTTGGTTCCAACTCGTAAATAATTAAATTAAATATAACTAGATTATTTTAATAAACCAAAGAGTTTGACGGAAAAGTTAACAAATTTGAATTTTTATTAACAGAATTGCCTAACAGAAACGAGATAAGTTTCGGGTTGTCACACCTGGTTAGTTCCGGACTTCGGTACGATGCAGTTTCCGGACTTCGGTCCAATGTAGTTTCCGGACTTCGGTCCGATGCAGTGAGCAAGGCCCAATAGTTGTTTATGTGTTATTGTATGGTATGTGGTAGTTTGGGGGAGCTCACTAAGTTTCGTGCTTACAGTTTCAATTTTGGTTTCAGGTACTTCCGCTAGCAAAGGGAAGAGCTCGGGTTGATGGCATCGCACCCACCACAACTTCAGTTTTATCCAGGGAGTTTTATTCAGACATTTTGTTATGATTGATACAGTTTTGTTTTGACACAGTTACTATGTCTTTTAAATACTCATTTGATGGTTCTTGTTATATATGACATTGGATGATGTGATTTTTAGTAATATTAAAACAAAAAAATTTTGGGTTGTATTTTTGGTCGTTACAAGTTGGTATCAGATCCTTGGTTTGAGGGATTCAGGCATACTTACGAGTGCGTCTGAACTCAAACTAAGGAAATGGTGAAAGATTTTTAAAAGAGAAACGTTTTCGAAAAGAAAATTCGAAAAGAACTTAGAAAGAAAAAGAGTTTTCTTAAAAAGGGGTGTGGTGCATGTGATCATCCGAGCTCAAGTAAGTACTCCCAAATTACCCATACAAGCTTATATTATGATTATCAGTTTCAGTTTCATTAGAACAACATGCTAGAATAGGACTGAGGATCTAGGAGGATGCCTTATGTGCCTGCTATATGTGTTTCAGCTTTATGAGAATTGCATGCTAGTATTGAGTAGACAGCAGTAGGATAGCCTGGTTAGGTTATGCCTGATAGTATGATCTTAGCATTGTATGCAAGTGCAGATTAGTCAGAATGATAGCCAGAGTGGTATATGCTTGATTATGTACTCAATGCCCAAATGTTGCTTGCTTTGTGCTTTTAGGAGTTCTAGTTATCTTTCACTAACTAGTAAACGAATATGTTAAGTTACATATTGTAAGGGCTAAATAATTTCAGAAGGTTAGGTCTAGCTCTATTTCGCGGCTCTCGTTTGAGTCCAACCGTTATAGGGTAGGATCCCTCATTCGAAGAATTATCTAGTCTGAGTGATATGTAATAGTACTCGCGAGCTAGTTAGGGGAAGAAAGTGGGGACTTCTTATGCAGCTGATGGTGGAGAGTGGGTTGGTGATCACCCTAGGGCTAGCCTAGGACGAGAATAGCATGAGATCAGCAGTAGTAGTAGAAGGGACTTGGTGGAGTCGAGGCAGTTCTTGGGGAAGGTACAGATAGATGTGGAAGGTAGTAGGGGCCCATACTACTGAAAGCAGAGGATATGTACTTGAATCAAGGAAGGCCAATGCGAAACCATGAACTTGTAGTAATAGTGATCCCTCGAGATATATCAGTATTTCTGACGTTGTTGTTATGTGTTTCAGAATGGTGGTTTTACGCCCTAGACCAGCCGTCGGCAGTTCAGGTGCCGGTGAGGGATCAGTACCAGGCTCGGGAGCCGAGCATTTGGATGATCAGACCAGGGAGTTTCTCTCTTCAGATATTACTCGCATCATACTCGAGCAGACTCCTGTAATCCTTGGTTCGATCAAGGAGGGTATTTTGGAGCTGATGGATGAGAGGGGTGGCACCTTTCGTGCTGAGGTGGCGACCATGATAGGGTCGTGCACGCTCACTTTAAGGGAGTTCAGAGCCTATGGAGCTCCTGACTATCATGGGGTGCGGGACCCCATAGCGAGTACCAGGTGGTTGGTGGATTTCGCCAATGCTTTCCGCACCAGCAGATGTCCCGAGGGGGACAATGTCAGACTAGCATCCTATCTTCTGAAGGACAAGGCACGAGATTGGTGGGAGGAGATTGGACATGTCATTGGGGATGACGCAGCTCTTAATGCGATGACTTGGGCTGATTTTACTACCAGGTTCAGAGCCGAGTTTGCACCGGTTATTGAGGAGCAACAGTTAGCCAGGGAGTTTCAGGATCTTACTCAGACTACAGAGACAGTGGCGGAGATTACCGCCAAGTTCAGGGAGAGAGCACTTCTTGTTCCTTAGTATGCAGTTGACGAGCAAATGAAGAAAGCTCGTTACCATGAGATGTTGCGGAGTGATATCCGCCAATTTGTAAGCCGGTCCAGCTGTAAAACGCTGGATGACATGATTGCTAGGGATCGTGAGAGGGATATTGATCTAGAGATAAAGAAGAAGAGGAAGCCAGAGGCGGTATCTGGCATAGGGAGTTCGGGCAAAAAGCCCAAGGTATCATATCACAGATCTAGAGGACAGCAGAGCCACAGTCGGTGTGGCAAGTGTGGGAGATTGCACGATGAGGCGTGCAAGGCAGGGAGTCCCGGTTGCTACAAGTATAGCCAGACCGGGCATATGAGCAGAGATTGTACAGCTACTCCCACCGTTACCGCGGTATCTGATCTGATTTGCTTCCATTGCAATCAGAGGGGACATAAAAAGTCCCAGTGTCCGAGTTTGCCAGCAGCAACAGCAGGGAAGGTGGCAGCACCTGCCCCTGCAACATTGAGGATTACAAATGGCCGTCAGGGCCGAAGTGAGGTGCCAGTGGTGAAGAGTAGAGCTTTTCAGATGACAACAGAGGAGGCGCGAGCGACTCCTGATGTGGTGACGGGTATATCAGCTACACTGTTGTTTGATTTGGGGGCTACCTGATCATTTGTTTCACTTGTGCTTAGCAAGAGGTTTAGCAGAGCTCCGAAGGAGCTGGACTGTCCGCTTGAGGTTGAGATAGCTGATGACAGGACCATCAGGGTCGCGAGAGTACATAGGGCTTGTTCGCTGTAGTTATTTGATGATCAATTTTCAATGGATTTGGTTCCTATTCCCCTGCAAGGGAATAAGGTTATAGTGGGTATGGATTGGATGAGCCCCAATGGGCCAATGATTGATTGTGAGCTACAACTAGTGAGGCTCCGCACCCCCAGTTGGGGAGAGTTAGTGATTGAGGGCGAGAGGCCACAACGCGAACCAATTCTTTGCTCAGCAGCGAGAGCTAGGCGCTACTTTCAGCAGGGTTGCGCAGGGTTCGTCGCCTATGTTTTGGATGCCCAGGAGAAGGTCAAGGTGACAGTCGACAATGTACCAGTAGTGCGAGACTACCCGAACGTATTCCCGGAGGATTTTCTTGGGATACCTCCGGAGAGACAGGTTGAGTTTCGGATTGACCTGGTTCCGGGTGCAGCTCTAATAACCAAGGTGCCGTATCGGTTGGCTCCTCCAGAGATGCAGGAGTTGTCTACGTAGCTGCAGGAGCTGCTAGACAAGGGTTTCATCAGACCGAGTAATTCTCCATGGGGAGCCCCGATCCTGTTTTTGAAGAAGAAGGATGGGTCGCACCATATGTGTATAGATTACCAGGAGTTGAACAAGGTAACAGTGAAGAACCGCTACCCACTACCGAGGATAGATGATTTGTTCGACCAGCTTCAGGGAGCATCTTGATTTTCCAAGATTGATCTGCGCTTCGGTTATCATTAGATGTGGGTCAGAGGTGAGGATGTTCAGAAGACAACTTTTAGGACCCGTTATGGTCATTATAAGTTTGTGGTGATGCCGTTTAGGCTCACCAATGCTCCAGCCGCGTTCATGGACCTCATGAACTGCGTATGCAGGCCGATGTTGGATCGGTCTATGATAGTGTTCATTGACGATATCTTGGTTTATTCCAAGACTCAGGAACAACATGAGGAGCACCTGAGGGAGGTGCTAGAGACTTTGAGGAGGGAGAGACTTTTCACGAAGTTCTCCAAGTGCGAGTTCTGGTTGCGCGAGGTGCAGTTCCTTGGACACCTCGTCAACCAGAAGGGGATATTGGTGGATCCGACCAAGATAGAGGTCGTGATGCAGTGGGAGGTCCTGAGGACTCCATTTGAGATTCAGAGCTTCCTAGGGTTGGCAGGATACTACAGGAGATTCATCCAGGATTTCTCCAAGATAGCAGTTCCACTTACCCGACTGACTAGAAAGTCGGTGGTGTTTTGCTGGGGGCCTGAGCAGCAGGCGACATTTGAAACCCTTAAACAGCGATTGTGCGAGGCACCGATTCTTACCCTGCCAGAAGGAGTGGATGACTTTGTAGTCTATTGTGATGCTTCGATCACAAGGATAGGAGCAGTGTTGATGCAGCGAGGGCATGTGATAGCTTATGCCTCTAGACAGCTGAAGCCTCACGAGGCTAACTATCCGACGCACGATTTAGAGCTGGGGGCAGTGGTGTTTTCCCTTAAGATTTGGAGACATTACCTCTATAGGGTCCGCTGTACCATTTACACGGATCACAAGAGTCTGAGGTACCTCATGGACTAGCCGAATTTGAACATGAGGCAGCGTCGATGGTTAGATGTGGTGAATGACTACGATTGTGAGATCCTTTATCATCCGGGCAAGGCCAACATTGTGGCCGATGCCCTAAGCCGCAAGGCGATGGCGGCACCGATCAGAGATATATCTCTGAGGATGACGATGATTACTCCATTGTTGGAGCATATTAGAGAGGCACAGGTCAAGGGTCTGAAGGACAAGAGGCAGAAGTGTGAGAGGATTGTGAGCCGAGTAGCTTCTTTCGATTATGACAGTCGAGGATTATTTGAACCTTCATGGGAGAGTCTAGGTGTCGTATTAGGGAGGAGTACGACAGATGTTGGTGGATGAGGCCCACAAGTCCTGGTTCTCCATCCATCCTGGGGCAACGAAGATGTATAGAGATCTTCGACCCGATTATTGGTGGCCCTGCATGAAGCGGGACGTAGCCTGGTACGTAGAGAGATGTCTGAACTGCAGGAAGGTCAAGGCAGAACACCAGAGACCCCATGGCAAGATGCAGCTGTTAGACATTCCGGTGTAGAAATGGGAGGATATCACTATGGATTTCATCACTAAGCTTCCCAGGACCGCACGTGGAGTTGACTCGATTTGGTTCATAGTGGATCGGCTGACCAAGAGCGTGCATTTCATATTGATTCAGGAGAGCATATCAGCCGAGAAGCTAGCCGATATTTATGTGTGCGAGGTAGTGGCACGACATGGAGTGCCTGTATCGGTAGTATCAGACCGAGACATCCGTTTTACTTCCAGGTTTTAGAAGCGGTTTCATGATGAGATGGGGACTCGTCTTCATTTTAGCACCGCCTTCCACCCCCGGACAGACGGGTAGAACGAGAGGAAGATTCAGACTCTCGAGGACATGCTTCGGGCATGTGTCCTAGATTTTGGTGGCAGTTGGGATACGTATCTTCCTTTGGCGGAATTTCCATATAACAACAGTTACCACGCTAGTATTTACCGCCTTCCTTTCGAGATGCTCTACGGGAGGAAATGTAGGACCCTGATTTGTTGGGGCGAGGTCGGTCAGCGAGTCATCGGGAGCATCGAGGTGGTGCTCAAGACCACAAAGTTGATTTAGCAGGTCCGTAGCAGATTGCAGACTGCGCAGAGTCGACAGAAGAGTTACGATGACAGGAGGCGTTTGGACTTGGAGTTTCAGGTGGGCGATATGGTCCTCTTGAAGGTGTCACCCTGGAAGGCTGTTATCAGGTTCCGGAAGAGGGGCAAGTTGGGCCCCAGGTTCATTGGTCCTTTTAGGGTTTTGGCCTGGGTGGGTCGGGTAGCTTATTGGTTGGATCTTCTGGCAGATCTTAGCCAGATCCACAACACTTTCCATGTTTCCCAAATGAGGAAGTGTTTGGTGGACGATTCAGCAGTTGTACCCTTGGAGGATATTCAGGTTGATAGTAGCCTGAATTATATCGAGAGGCCAATTGCGATCTTAGATCGGAAGGCGAAGACCTTGAGGAACAAGGTGGTTCAGTTAGTGAAGGTGCAGCGGCAGCACCAAAATGGTTCAGAGTGGACATGGGAGACCGAGGGGAAGATGAGGGAGCATTATCCAGAGTTATTTTCAGATTTAGCAGCAGCGGACTTCGAGGACGAAGTCTAAGATAACTGGGGGAGAGTTGTAACGCCCCATTTTCTGGTATGTAATTTAAATAAATATTTTCAATTCTTAAGGGGTACTCGATGAGTATGTAGCCTGACTCGTCGAATAGAGACGGGATGATCACGTAAATGGAGTTAGCTACTCGACGAGTCCATATGTTGGGACTCGGCGAGTCTGCCTGTCTGGATGAAGCCCTAATTTTAAGGGTATATACCCTATTTAAACACATTTACGCGCCCCAACCTCTCCTCCATCACCCTCAGAACATTTCTTATCAAAGCATAGCCTCCTTAGAGAGTGTGTGGGTGATTGTTGCCTTGTGAAGGAACTTTTGGTGCATTTTGGAGCAAGTAGAAGAAGGAGAGGGTTGAAGAGTTCAAGAAAGAAGAAGTAGATCCAGGACACACTCCTTTGTGGTCATCTTTTCTGTTAATAAAGTCTCCATCTTGCTTATTGATCTAATAGATCTAGTTTGTCCCTAAATTGTTGATATTAAGCTCAAAAACCCCAAATCCTTTGTAATAAAGCCTTATGATCGAGTTATACTTCGGATCTAGCCTCTCATGAACTTCAGGAGCTCATTATAGCCACCTTTATGCAATCTTGGCCTTATTCCAAACCCTAAGTGCTTAGTATTTAATGAGTTTGGGTATTTTAGCCTCATACCCTTATGCATGCAAATAAAGTTGGAAACTTTATGTGTAAAACCAGTCCTAGAAGCTCAGATCTATATTTTCGAAGCACTAAAATTGATTAGAATCGACTGTATAGTAATAGAATGTTTGGGACTCGGCGAGTTGTTCTTCAGACTCGACGAGTTGTTCATACGACTCGGCGAGTCACAGACTGGACGTGTTCATATGTTGAAGGAGATCTCGACGACTCGGATGAAGTTAGACTCGATGTTAGCATCGAGGAAGAACTCGTTGAGTCTTTGCCAAACTCGACGAGTAGAAGCGGGTAGAGGACTAGAATGGATGATAGGGACTCGACGAGTTGACGGCCCAACTCGACGAGTCCGGTCAACAGGAATTTGACTTTGACCAGGAAGTTGACTTTGACTAGGAAGTTGGCTTTAACCAGGAGGATGACTTTGACTTGCCCATGGGTAAATAGTCATTTTACCCAAAGATTATTATCAGTATTTGATTTAGTGTTTATGGGATTTGTAGCTGGGGAATTCCGGAATAGCAGTCAGGCAGTTTCAGATTTAGCATCTTAGCAGCCAGCGTTACGAGATGAGGTTTCCTGCCAGTAGGAACGGGTTTATAGCGACAATGCCGGCCCGTCTAGTTAGCAATAGATCCGGACTTTGGTCCGATGTAGTAGTTCAGTGTGCTTGATGTCTCTGTGATTCAAGCATGGCTTTGTGTTATGTGTTCAGGACTTCGGTGTAACATCCGGTTTCCCAGGTATTATACTTTGCTCTTTTATTTTGGATGTTGAGGGGAGACTCGGCGATTTGGCGTCTAGACTCGCCGAGTATGGTCGCGGATTCGTATGCGAGTTCACAGCTGGACTCGGCAAGTTCATGAGTGGACTCGGCGAGTCCATGCTGTTTAATGAAACCCTAATTTCCAGGGTTTGAGACCTATTTAAAGGGTCTTAGGGCCGTCATTTGCGGCCACCAACCCCCAAAGAGAAACCCTAAGAGATCTAGAGCGTTTGTGAGGAAGGAGAGGCCATTCTTGAACCTTTTGTGGGTGTTTTTGCAAGAAGGAAGTGTTCAAGGCAAGAGGAGACTAAAGGAGGTGCGATTTTGGTGGTTTTGAGCACATAGAGATTATATTGAGGTATTATTCTCGGACCTTCTTCATTTTTAGGTGTTGATTCTTAGTGTTAGGGTTTTCTAACCCTTTTAGAGGTTGATTAAGTGGAGCATTTGGTCCCTTCTCAAGTTTGTTTTCTGGATCTGGACCCAAAGAGGTCCAGAGACCTTAACCCTTGGAGCTTTATGAGTCCTTTTGGGAACCATGGGCTAGGAATGTCGTTTTTGGGGCTAAATCACCATTTTGGACCATATAGATGTTATACGAGTTCCAAGGTCCGAACTTTATGTGATTATCATGCTTGGAGAGGCCAGATCTATGATTGTATGGAACAGATCTGACCTCAGGAGTTGTATAGAGTTTGTGCATGGCATAAGCTCGCCGAGTCCGAAGAACAGACTCGACGAGTAGTATGAAGGTTGCCCGTTAATCACTCAGCGAGTGGACTTGCCGAGTTGGGGAATAACTCGGTTAGTCAGGGAGAGTCGGGGGAGTTTGAGTTCAGGTTGGAACTCGTCGAGTTGTTCTTGAGACTCGGCGAGTTGAGTCGGGGTGGCCCCGCGATTCATGCCAGGTGGAACTCGTCGAGTCAGGGGAAGTACTTGACGTGCCAAGAGAGGGTCTAAGAGAGTCAGTGCACACGTGTGGACTCGCCGAGTCGCCCTAGTGCACTCGACGAGTCGGGTCAAAGTTTGACCGATTGACCTTGTTGACTTTTAAGGTTGAGTGCAATTGTATTTATGAGAGTATTTACTTTATGTGATTAGGCGGAGGCTATATCACATTTCTACCGAGTCAGATACTTACCGAGACATCAAGGTGAGTCTTCTCACTATACGTTACCTAGAGTGGTATTATGTGTTGACCAGATGGTCTTATGTGTTATGTATGAGTTATGTGCTATGTGATACATGCATGCGTATGATGTTATAGACCGGACCGGAGGGTCCAACGAGCTATGAACGGACCAGAGGGTCTAACGAGCTACGGGACTGGAGGGTCCCGCTGAGACACGTCAACCGGAGGGTCGTATTATAACCTCGAGTGGCGTATATGTTGTATGCGGTATTTTGGGGAACTCACTAAGCATTTATGCTTACAGTTGTTGTGTTATGTGTTTCAGGTACTAGTGATGAGCGCGGGAAGGCGTCGGCATGATTCGTACACACTTATGGAGTTTATGTTTGAGATTCTGGGGAGACGTTTTGTGATGATAACAACTGATACAATATGTTTTGACAATATTTTTTGAGTAAATGTATGTTTTAAAAGTGAAAAATTGTTTTGAAAATTTACGTTGTTACAAGTTGGTATCAGAGCCTTGGTTTGAGGGATTCGGATGCATCTTCGGGCGTATCTGAACTCAAACTGGGGATTTGAGGAAAATTTTGATAATGAAGTAAAATTTTTGAAAAGAATAAAAAGAGTTTTGAGACAAACAGAGTAGAGCCGTGTGTACGATCAGCCAGCGCCCGAATGGTGAATCCCCAAAAAGTACCCTTACATTATGTATGAGATATGTTATGTTACATTATGCATGCTAGAGTAGGCTAGGTGTACATATTAGGACTAGAGTGGCCTGATTTGTGATGCCTTAGCCTAGGAGATTTTTGCTGCTGAGATGCTTTAAGAGCGAGTAGATAGCAGTTAGGAGCTCATGAGAATAGAGTACTTGTAATCCAAGATCCAAAGAGGAGGACTTGGAGTGAATACTGATGCGGTGTGGTCAATAGTATTGGGCCCGTACTACTGAAGACACTGGATCAGTGGGCATTCCAAGTAAGAATCTTTTGGACAACGGAGGACAAGTAGGGTTGCATCATCAAGTTTGTGTATGCTCGATCGATTCTCTGATAATTTTTGATGTATTTCAGAGGCATCATGGTTGGGACCCGACACACACCTGAGAGCAGTGGTGTCAGCGACGAGGAGATCCGTCGATTGATTCATGAAGAGGTGGCTGCTGCCATCCGGGCTGGGATTCCTGTGATGTTTGGGGACATCAAGACCACGTTGATTGAGACTTTTGATGAGCGGTACGCCGCGCTGACTGAGGTTGCTGCAGCTGCAGCTACTGCTGCTGTTGCTGCTGCCAGACCTCAGGGAGGTGACTCGTTGTTGTTTCGGAAGTTCAGCAACACGAAGCCACCAGATTTCAACGGGACGCAGGACCCAATTGACGCTATGAGGTGGATCTCTGACATCGAGGGATGTTTCTATATGTGCTCTTGTCCGGAGCACTTGAGGGTTCGGTTCGCCTTGAACCAGCTCCGCCTGGGAGAGAAGGATTGGTGGAAGTCCATGACGGCGAACTTCACTTTGGCTGAGATTTCCGAGGTGACCTGGGAGAGGTTCACCGCTATGTTTAGAGAGGAGTGTGTTCCCCTGGTGGAGAGGGAACGGTTGATTCAGGAGTTCTTGACCCTCAAGCAGGGTATTGATTCTGTGGCAGTGATCACCAGGAAGTTTCATGAGAGGGCGATGTTTTGCCCTGAGCAGGTGTCATTTGAGTAGGCTCATATGAGCCGTTATCTGAGTGTTCTGAGGAGAGATATCCGGGAGTTCATGGCGAACTCGACTTATCGGACATTTGCTGAGCTCCAGGCAAATGCCTGAAGAGGGAAATCGAGTTGGAGACTCAGGCCAGGGAGGAGGCTGAGTGATAGAGGGTGGATCGGTGGCCGGCTCAGTCTCAGCCGGCAGCCAAGCGGGCTACACCCGCTGATTCGAGATCTGGGGGCGCGAAGGGTGCGAGTCAGTCGTTTGTTTCCGTAGCATTTAGTCAGCATATTAGTATCCGTAGAGAGGCGTTGGATCGGTCTCTGCGAGTTTCCATAGCTGATGAACGAGTAGTGTATGCTACGGATGTGATTCGACGATGTGTCCTTGAGATCTTCGGTGTGGAGTTCCCGATAGATCTGGTTCCGATCGCGATGGGGGATGTGTGTGTTATAGTGGGTATGGATTTGTTGAGCCGATATGGAGCTATGATAGATTGCGAGCGTCAATTGGTGACGATTCGAGACCCTAATGGGGGAATTCTTATGGTGTACGGCGAGGGTACACGCTCGAGGTCAGCATTTTGTTCGGTCGCCAGAGCGAGACAGAGTCTACAGCAGGGCTGTAGGGGATTTGTGGCATATGTGATGGATGCGAGGGTTGATTCAGAGAGACCGAAGTCAGTTGATGAGGTCCCAATAGTGCATGAGTTTCCGGATGTTTTTCTAGAGGAGTTGCCAGGTGTGCCTCCAGAGAGGCAGGTAGAGTTCGGTATTGAATTGGTTTCGGGAGCTACGCCTATCGCCAAGGCGCCATATCACCTTGCGCCTCCATAGATGCAGGAGTTATCCTCGCAGCTTCAGGAGCTGCTGGGGAAGGGGTTTATCAGGCCGAGGAGTTCGCCATGGGGGTGCCTATCCTTTTTGTCAAGAAGAAGGATGGCTCGCTCCGGATGTGCATTGATTATTGCGAGCTGAATAACATAACGGTCAAGAACCGTTACCCATTGCCGAGGATCGATGATTTGTTCGATCAGTTGCAGGGAGCATCTTGGTTCTCGAAGATCGATTTGAGGTCTGGTTATCATCAGGTGAGGGTGCGGGAGGAGGACGTCCAGAAGACAACATTCTGGACTCGTTATGGGCATTATGAGTTCATGGTAATGCCTTTCGGACTCACCAATGCACCAGCAGTGTTCATGGATCTCATGATGTAAGTCCCTAATCTTGCCTGTGTATCAATCAGATCCGTTTGATGGTGCGAAATCCCAATCAAACGGGTGATGTCAGATCAAATAGAAGAGAAGGAGAAGAAGAATAATATGAATCTTTGTATGTATTGATATGAATGAAGATCCGGATACAAAAGATTCACACACACATAAAAGCTCATGTTTCTCTCTGGCCGTAAACTCCTTCTAGTTCATCAATCTCTACTCCTCACCCTAACACCTATATTTATAGTTGGAATATGGGCCGGAAACAAATGGGCCGTAAATGAGTTTACGGCCGTAAGGTGTTTATGGCCGTAAACTCAGCCGTAAACTAGGCCACAAATTCATAAATATTACAGAGAAATACAATTGCCCGGAAAAGTAAAGTATAAACCATATTTTGACCCAACAATCTCCCCCTTGGTTTATAGCTTTCTTTTCTTAATTGACCCAACAAGCTCCCCCTAAAAAGTAGCTGGCTCTTCTTGTCAATCTTCAATGGGAGCTTGGCTTCAGCTTTAACCTTCAAATTCTTCATGACTTCAAGATGAACTTGATGAATCTTCAATGAATGACTTCATCTTGAGCGGTTGGGCATCTCTTCAGAATTTGGCATTGAACGCACATTGGGTGAGGAGGCTTCTTGTACTGATTCTTGAAAGATGACGCTTTCAGCTTGAGAATCTTCAGAGAGAATATCAGAGAGAACAAAACTTTCAGATCACTTCAGTAGGTTTAAGATAGCAGCAGACTGATTGAGGAGGCTTCAATGCAATCTGTCACATATTCTTCAATTTCAGCTTCACCTTGCTTCTGGGGTTGAAAGATTGAATTTGAAAGAATAATCTTCAT
Organism: Lactuca serriola; assembly: GCF_051521515.1. Taxonomy (NCBI): domain Eukaryota; kingdom Viridiplantae; phylum Streptophyta; class Magnoliopsida; order Asterales; family Asteraceae; genus Lactuca; species Lactuca serriola. The sequence continues at coordinate 16,973,046 of NC_136414.1, read as the reverse complement.
TTCTTGCTCCTTCGAATGAGAATTCTTCAATGCTCGCGGACGAGGATTTGGCTCAGAAATCTTCAACACAAACTCCATGAGTCTTATCTACACATGAAATCACTTTTCAAGACAAAACAAAACTAAAAGAAAACTTAACACACAAATTAAAACAGAAAAAAATGTTTTCGGATTTTTTTGATTTTCCTGAACAAGAAATAAAACAGAAATAACACTAATTTTTGGATTTTTAATTTTTTTATTTTTCTTTGATTTTTTTTATTTTTTTATTATGTTTATTTTATTTTATTTTATTTTATTATTTTTAATTTTCCCCCTAATATTTAAATTAGAAGAAACTATGAACAAATTTAACAAAAATTAAATGATATCTAACTTTAATAATGATTTGGGATCAAAGTTTCTAGACAATCTTTATCCACTTGTCGGTACCTTTCATATTCACATCTTTGTTTGGTCGATCGTCGGTATTGTGGTCCACTTAAACACGAAAAATTATGACAAATTTAGGACATACTATTTGTTACAAGACAGGGCGAACTTAAAATTCTAAAATTTATATCTGATCATAATTCCTTAAATACTATATCTTAGGGACCATTCATCTGACGACGACCAGGGATATTGTTGTCCACCTAAATCGAGCAACGAGATCTATAGACAATCTGTATGAGTTCAATTTTTAAGTGTACTAGAACGTGTTTCCCGCTTCCTGATATTCCCCGACCATCAAGAACTTCCAGAGTACTCCTTACACTGATTTAGCAGACAATCATTCAGAGAGAGGATAGATTCAGATTGCTATTACTTATTGTTTTAGAGGGATTGAGAAGTAGAAGGTTGCATATGTTGTGTTCCAGGTCGGATTGGAAGTCACGTAAAGGATACAGCATATGGCTAACAGATAAGAGGAATTTCATATATAATATGCAGAGAAATAGAGTTGCATATGTTACAGTCCAGGTCGGATCTCCCGATCACGCAGAGGAGGCAACATATGACTAACAGACAGAAAGAAAGAAAACAATTTTCTACAGACCTAATTTATCGGAATTTACCATTCGCCCCATCCAACCAGAATTAAGGACATAATCCACACATCGAGAAAAAGTGAATCCACAGTTCTAGATACGGGTTATTTAATGTGACGAGTAGATTCCCATATATATCTCCCTGCTCAACCTATCCGAGCGTCGTATTGTCAGGCTGAATGGATCTAACTAGGTCAAAATTTGTCAAGTCTATAAATTTCCTAAGTTCAACTCTGCCTAGTCATGTCCATTTAAAAAATTTCGTGCCTACCGACGCATCAAACCAGAGCATAGACCCTTCAACTTCGGGTACGTTACGCAGACTCGGGTTGCCTGTTATCACTTGATAATATCACTTCCCAAATAAATCTCCCTCAAGCACACTTCATACCAACATTTTTTTTGAAAATTTTCTAATTTTTGTTTTGTTTTTATTTCTCCCCCTAAATTTGTGCATAGGAGAGAAACGAAAATAAATGCGCAAATTTAAACTATCCTAAAACAAAAATTATTCTTTAAAGCGAATCAGATTAAGAAAAAATTCAGGAGTATAGAGAAGAAAACACAGACCGTAATTCACCGATTGAATCTGCATTCAGAAGGTTTGAGAACAGCAAGCATAATCTCAGAACAGATCCGAAAATTCTTCATATCATTAAGCACTAACCCCATTTGTGATCTCTTCCTTTCTTCCTTTCCCGCAAAAGGACACATACTCTCAAATAAAATTCCGAGTGTTGTATAGTTGAGAGATACCTCCTATCATGTGCTAGGAACAGCCACTACCAATAAACCGAAGTATGATGATATACCTCCATAGCTGCTCCGACACGGAGCGGGATTAATTGGTCTTTGGAACCCAATCCATTTTGAAACTGGGTCGACCTTTGTCATCCTTGCACAATACTCTCTCCCATGACATATCCTGCTTATCACAAACAGAAGATGTAGAAACGTTAGAAGCATTAGGAGATTTGGGAGTTTTCACCTTTGGTACCCATCTATATTCGGGTTTAACCCATTTCTTGTTCGATCCGATAGGTGCCACGGCACTTGCTTTGGAACTTGAAGTCGTCTACCTAGATGACTTTGACCTAACTGGTCTTGGCTTCACAAGAGCATCTCTTGAACTAGACTTTTGGGCCAACATTCCCTTCTTGTTCTTGAGAGTTGGATGCTTGGCCTTGGGAGTTGGATGCTTAGCCTTATGGGTTTGATTCTTGGCCTTCTACGCATTCCAGTCACCATTGTCTGAACGTGACCTGTAAGGGTTTCTTTTGAAGTATCTCCCACTTGGCACGTTTTTCCATCCTTATGCATAGTAGGGAACGTATGCACGATTAGGACAATTTCTAGCAATGTGTCCAGGTGTTCCACAGTGAAAGCAAGTCTTTTTCTTCACTGTGAAGTTGTTTCTTCCTGCCCCTGGTGGCGTATCCTTGCCTTGTCTCTTGTTGTTCCCATATGCACAATTGCAACAGGCACTCTGTTGCGCTGGAATTGGAGGCCTGTATTTCTCAACGGCAGGTTTGTTAGGAGTAACAGAATTCGAAGCAACGGATTCTGAGTTCAAAGAGTCATTGGTTTGTTCAGTAGTGTTCTCCTTGTTCTCATCTTCTGCTACTTTACCTGCACATGAAGTAGAAACATTAGTATTTTCAATATTAATAACTCCTCCTGACACAAATTCAGCTCGTTTGCCATATCGAAGATGTGGCTCCTTGTCAGTTTCGTCCTGTGTCATAGGGATGGATGTGTAGTTATGATTATAAGGAGGAGGTACACTATCATACCCTAGACCCTTGTTTTGATTTTCTTTGAATTTTAATTGGGTTTCATATAAGGACTCGACTGTCTGACTTGACGCAGTATAATTTTTGAAACTGACATCTGTTTTTCCACACTTAATTTTTAAAGCGTCAAGTTCTTCAGTTACAGTAGCAAGTTGTCTCTTAATATAATCATAATTTTCACACTTGTTGCTATACTCTTCCTGAAGTTTCCTAAAGTCCTTGGTTTTTGCTTCTAACTCAGCCTTTAGGGGTTTATGTCGTTTCCTGAGTTGATATCCTTCATATCTCAGGTCCTCAACTTCTCTTTTTAATAAATCAATTTGTTCCCGAAGAAATTTAATCGTATCTTCACTAGATAGTGTACATGAAACTTCACATAATTGAGAGCCTGAAACTTCATTGACCAAGATGTTTGCAGAACTCATTGTATTTCCACACTTCAAAGCATCAAGTTCTTCAATTACATCAGCAAGACTAAGACGATTGAGATCTTTTGTCTTCTTGATGATAGCCACGTCCATATCCCACGATTTTGGAAGTGAATTCAATAGCTTTTTGTTTATCTTAGATTTAGACAAGAAGATCACAGCTATATTCATCTCGGTAATAAGTGTAGTAAATCGCTACAGCTGAGTTTCGAGGGTTTCTCCAGGGATATAATCGAAAATGTTGAAATTTTGTCTTAACATATCCTGACGACTCTCTTTCATGTTTCAACTCCCTCGTAGACCTTAAAATCAATTAAAAAGCACAACTAGAGCCAAAATCAAACTTAAAAGTCAAACCCTTTGATTATAAACCTCAACCTTAAAAGTCAAATTTAAAAAGTTAAACTCAAAAGTCAAACCGAAAAGTTAAATTTGAAAATTTAAAAGTTAAACAAAAAAGTCAAAGTTTAATGTCAAAGGTCAAACTTGGAAGTCAAAATCAAAATTTAAGGTCAAAAGTTAAAAATAAAAGTCAAAAATTAAACTATAAATTTATTTATTAATTTTAATTTAAATTATATTTATATTTATATTTTATTTATTTTTTTATTATTATTATTATTTATTATTATTATTATTTTTTTAATTTTGGATAAAAAAAGGAATTTAAAATTAAAAGGAATTGAATTTTGGGTTAAAAGTGTCAAACTTTGAAAGTTGAAACCGAGAATAACAGGTTATAGCTAAAATTTCGAAGAAAAGAAACAAGGATGCGGCTAGATCAGCTGGGTAAGGCGCTGAAGGAATGCTAGCTGGAGGTCGCGTGTTCGATCCCCCGCAACTCCAAAGTCTGGTCCGATTTTTTAAAATGCAAAGCGAGGGTCGTTCTTGCGAGGCTGCGCTTGCGAGGCCGAGGTGCGAGGCCGAGAACTCAGAAGCCGGAATCGTGCAGACCGAGCCGCAAACTGCTGAGCCTTATACTCCGAGCCGAGGCCGCAAACCTCTGGCCGTGAACTCCTCGGAAACCCTAGCTGCTGGCCGCCACCCCATCGCAGTTTACGACCAAAAACAGTGATTTTTGCCCTTTTTTGCTCCAAAACTCGATGAAAAACCCTTTTTTATGAAAACCACGAAGGACAAACCCCCTTAATTTTCAAAGATCTATCCAAAAACACAAGAATATTTCGAAAATAAGATCAAATTATGCACCAAATTTGACAAAATTGACTGATACAACTTGGCTCTGATACCAATTATAAGTCCCTAATCTTGCCTGTGTATCAATCAGATCCGTTTGATGGTGCGGAATCCCAATCAAACGGGTGATGTCAGATCAAATAGAAGAGAAGGAGAAAAAGAATAATATGAATCTTTGTATGTATTGATATGAATGAAGATCCGAATACAAAAGATTCACGCACACATAAAAGCTCCTATTTCTCTCTGGCCGTAAACTCCTTCTAGTTCATCAATCTCTACTCCTCACCCTAACACCTATATTTATAGTTGGAATATGGGCCGGAAACAAATGGGCCGTAAATGAGTTTACGGCCGTAAACTCAGCCGTAAACTAGGCCACAAATTCATAAATATTACATAGAAATACAATTGCCCAGAAAAGTAAAGTATAAACCATACACACTCGTTTTTCTCTCTCTAGGCCATAAACTTCTTAGGGTTCATCAATCACTACTCCTCACCCTAACACCTCTATTTATACTTGTAGAACATGGGCCGAAAACACATGGGCTGTAAATGAGTTTACGGCCGTAAACTCAGCCGTAAACTAGGCCACAAATTCATAAATATTACAGAGAAATACAATTGCCCAGAAAAGTAAAGTATAAACCATATTTTGACCCAACACATGAACAGGGTGTTCAGACCGATGTTAGATCACTCAGTGATCGTGTTCATTGACGACATATTGGTGTATTAGAGATCCGGAGAGCAACATGAGGAGCATTTGAGGGAGATCCTTAGAGTTCTATGATCGGAGAGGCTTTATGCCAAGTTCTCCAAATGTGAGTTCTAGCTATGAGAGGTTCAATTTATGTGGCACCTCGTTAACCAGAATGGGTTATTGGTCGATTCGGCCAAGATTGAGGCGGTCATGAGGTGGGAGGTGCCCAGATCACCCACCGAGATCAGGAGTTTTCTGGGTTTGGCCGGCTATTATCGGAGATTTATTAAGGATTTCTCTAAGATTGCCGTGCTACTCACCAAGTTGACCCGGAAGGGTGTTGTGTTTTCTTGGGGTCCGGAGCAGCAGACCTCGTTCGAGACACTTCACCATAAATTATGCGAAGCCCCAGTGTTAGCCCTTCTGGAAGGGATGGAAGATTTTGTGGTATATTGTGATGCATCGATATCCGGTTTGGGAGCAGTGCTTATGTAGAGGGGGCATGTGATTGCATATGTGTCGAGATATCCCACTCATGATTTGGAGCTGGGAGCGGTAGTGTTCGCTCTCAAGATCTGGCGACATTATCTGTATGGGGTTCGGTGTACGATATACACGGACCACAAGAGCTTGAAGTATTTGATGGATCAAACCAACCTGAATATGCGCCAGAGGAGGTGGTTGGACGTGGTCAAGGATTATGATTGTGAGATCCTGTACCACCCGGGCAAGGCTGATGTTGTGGCTGATGCTTTAAGCCGTAGGGCGGAGGGCGCCCCATTTCGAGATGTTTGTTTGAGATTGACAGTGATGACCCCGGTGTTGGATGTTATTCGTGGGGCCCAGGATGAGGCTGTGAAACCAGAAAGCCAGAAGAGAGAGCGAGTTGTCTGGCTGATATCGAAATTAGTTACCGATAGCCAGGGGCTTATGACGTTTCAGGGTCAGATATGGGTACCATCTGTGGGCGGAACGCGTACCATTTTGATCGAAGAGGCTCATCGATCGAAATTTTCGATCCATCCCAGGGCCACTAAGATGTATTTGGACCTGAAAAAGGATTATTGGTGGCCCTGTATGTGACATCCCCAATTTCACGGCCAGAAAAGACCGATTTGTTTATGCTTTGTTTTATAAATTAGAGTGATCGTTTAAAGAAAACGGTTGCGGAATTTGTTCCCAAAATATGATAACCATTTATCAAAACATTTCTCGAAAAGAATGTATTTTCATTAAATAATAAAAACTCGGGATGTCATCTTCGTTACAGACCAAAAGCATAAACAATATAAAATAGACCTTACAATAGTTATTCAACTACTGATCTATAATCCAAAATCTCTTGTCAAGTCCACCAACATATACCCTTGTACCATTACCTGTAATGAAAAGAAAACTGAGTGGGTCAGGCTTGGGAGCCTGGTGAGCATATAGGGTTTTCAACCCACAATAATATAATTATTATATGTAATCAGCAAACAATCAACCCAATTACCCATCCCCATTATCTTCTTAAGGTTTTACCCTAAGAACCAACTATCCTTCATTCATTTATTCATAAGGAATTTGGCACGAATTCCATTGCTGCCAAAGCTTATTTATCAAGTACTAAATCCATAGTTATATGGCGCTAACTCCATAGTCACCAAAGTTCACTTAACAAGCGCTAACTCCATAGTCGCCAAGGTTTACTCAACAAGCGCTAACTCCATAGTCGCCAAGGTTTACTCAACAAGCGCTAACTCCATAGTCGCCAAGGTTCATCAAATAGGCATGAAGTCACATCGTCGCCAAGGTTTATACAATAGGCGCTAACTCCATAGTCACCAACTATTCCATCTACCTATGTTCTACCCAACAATTTTGTAGATATAAATACTTACACAGTTTAAATCATTTAACACTTGTATAAAACTCCAATTTCCATGCCCATCTCAAATAGACAAATAACACATAAACACATAGCACGTATTTCATAGCAAATACTTCATATTTATGTGTTAGAAGAAAGTAACTACACACTCACACATATAAACAACAATATTCTTAATACACTCAAACCATACTTGTATTATTATCGTGTTTATGAAAGGTAGTATACACTCACTTGATCAGAAGATGATCGGACAGCACTACGACTTGCAGAAGTAGTATTCTTCGGTAGATCTGGAAGATCTCCACAAAATCGAACTTCTTGCGGGCAGAGCTTTGGCTCGGGAACCGCACTTCTCGGGATCTTCGGGATCTCGGGACTTGCTTCGGGGCTCGAGAATAATATCGGGGCTTCGGGGTATTTCTGGCATGCAAATCGATGCAAAACGGGAGAGAAAAGAGGGAAAATGAACAAAAGAACCGGCTGCCCTCGCATCCTATTTATAGGAGGCTGGAGCCTCGGAGTACGCGGGGCGTACAGGCGTACGCGTCCGAAGTTGTCACTGCATGCGTCATCCGAAGAACTCGAGTGCGAAGGTCGTCATGCTTCGCTGTACGTGGGGCGTACTTCGGATGAGTCCGATGACTCGTCTTCGGATAATACCGGGATTTAATAATTAAATTTAATTATTAATTCATTAATAAACTTCGAAAATTCATATCTTATTCATACGAACTCCGTTTTCGACGTTCTTTATATCCACGCGTAGGTGAGACTACGGTCTACGACTTTCGTTTAGACTCCGTCGGCTAATTTTGAATTTTATTTTTATTATTTATTTTTAATAGGTCGGGACAGAAAATTTCGTTATAAATTCATAACTTCTTCGTTTGACGTCCGTTCTTGCCTATCTTTTCGTCGTTTCGCTACTAACAACGAGATCTTCGATTCTCGTTTAGATCGCTAAGGCTAAATATCACTTTAACGTAAATTCACTTTTTTTACGTCATTCAGCGTTGTGCCGGTTCTGTCGCGAAACTTCAACAAGTCATAACTTCTTCGTTATAACTCGGATTTTGGCGTTCTTTATATGCACGGAAACCTTGTAACATATACTACAACTTAGTTAGGATTATTCATCCTAAATAATCTTCTATCAAAAGTCATTTTTGACGCTTATTGTCTCTAAATTGACTAGCCCTGATCTACGGGCATTACACTGTATGAAGACGGATGTCGCATGGTTTGTAGAGAGGTGCTTGACCTGTCGCAGGGTGATGGCCGACCACCAGCGTCCACATGGTAAGCTGCAGCCATTAGAGATTCCCTAGTGGAAATGGGAACAAATTACCATGGATTTCATCACCAAATTGCCAAGGACCGGGAGGGGTGTTGATGCAATTTGGGTGATTATGGACAGGTTGACGAAGAGTGCTCACTTCCTAGCCATCAATGAGAGCTCGTCTGCGGACAAGTTGGCAGAGATGTACGTGAGAGAGGTGGTATCGCGGCATGGAGTGCCGATCTCGATTGTCTCAGATAGAGATGTACGTTTCACTTCCAGATTCTGGAAGCAGTTTCATGAGGAATTGGGTACGAAACTGCATTTTAGTACCGCATACCACCCACAGACTGATGGGTAGAGTGAGCGGACTATTCAGACGCTCGAGGACATGCTCCGGGAATGTGTGTTGGATTTCGGCGGGAGTTGGGACACGTATTTTCCCTTGGCGGAGTTTTCTTATAACAACATCCATCATTCGAGCATTGGCATGCCGCCCTTTGAGCTGTTGTATGGGAGGAGGTGTCGAACCCCTATTTGCTGGGGAGAAGTAGGGCAGCGTGTGATGGGCAGCACCGAGATTGTGCTTTAGACGACAGAGCAGATCCAGCAGGTCAGACAGAGGTTGTTGACTGCTCAGAGTCTTCAGAAGAGTTATGCAGTCAGACGTCGGTCCGAGCTCGAGTTTCAGGTCGGCGACTTCGTGCTCTTGAAGGTCTCTCCTTGGAAAGGAGTGATCCGATTCAGGAAGAGGGACAAGTTGGGGACCCGATATATTGGTCCTTTCAGGGTGATCGTAAGAGTAGGCAGGGTAGCCTAACGTTTGGAGTTTCCAGTAGAGTTGGGGAAGATTCATGACACTTTCCACGTGTCGCAGTTGCGAAAGTGTATAGCCGATGAGTCGACAGTGGTGCCATTAGAAGATATTCAGGTGGATGCGAGCTTGAATTATGCTGAGAGAGCGGTGGCGATCAGGGATCGGAAGATCAAGGTTTTGAGAAACAAGGAAGTGCCTCTAGTGCAGGTCCAGTGGAAGCATCGGAAAGGGTCAGAGTTGACTTGGGAACTAGAGCGTGAGATGCAGGAGCAGCATCCGGAGTTGTTTGCATAGTGAGACTTCAAGAGCGAAGTTTGATTCTAGTGGGGGAGAATTGTAACATCCGGTTTCCCAGGTATTATATTTTGCTCTTTTATTTTGGGTGTTGAGGGGAGACTTGGCGAGTTGGCGTCCAGACTCGCCGAGTATGGTCGCGGATTCGTATGCGAGTTCATAGCTGGACTCGACGAGTTCATTAGTGGACTCGGCGAATCCACGCTGTTTAATGAAACCCTAATTTCCAGGGTTTGAGACCAATTTAAAGGGTCTTAGGTCTGTCATTTGCGGCCACCAACCCCCAGAGAGAAACCCTAAGAGATCTAGAGCGCTCGTGAGGAAGGAGAGGCCATTCTTGAACCTTTTGTGGGTGTTTTTCCAAGAAGGAAGTGTTCAAGGCAAGATGAGGCTGAATGAGGTGCGATTTTGGTGGTTTTGAGCTCATAGAGATTGTATTGAGGTATTATTCTCAGACCGTCTTCAGTTTTTGGTGTTGATTCTTAGTGATAGGGTTTTCTAACCCTTTTAGAGTTTGATTAAGTGGAGCATTTGGTCCCTTATCGAGTTTGTGTTCTGGATCTGGACCCAAAGAGGTCCAGAGACCTTAACCCTTGGAGCTTTATGAGTCCTTTTGGGAACCATGGGCTAGGAATGTCATTTTTGGGGCTAAATCACCATTTTGGACCATTTAGATGTTATACGAGTGCCAAGGTCCGAACTTTACGTGATTATCATGCTTGGAGAGGCCAGATGTAACAGCCCAAAATCTTAAGTATTGTTTAATAGCATTTGGGGGTGTTTTAAAGGGGGGACTCGGCGAGTTGGAGCCAGACTCGCCGAGTAGGGTCGCAGTTGTGGTCGCGGGTTCGTGGCTAGACTCGACGAGTCCAGGTATGGACTCGGCGAGTCGACGCTGTTCAGTGGAAAACCCTAGCCGTTCAGTTTGGGACGTATATAAGGGATCTTATGCCTCCATTGTTCGCCTTTTTGGCCGACTGAGAAGGACCCTAAATCGGTTGTGGGCATCCAGAACAAGGATTGAAGATCATTGGTGATTTGAGGAAGTTATTGTCCAAGAAGGAGAAGGTTTTGGCTAATGGGACAGCAAGGGAATCACGTTTTGAGGCTTGGGGACACTGAGAGTGCATGATTCAGGTAACCTTTCGGATTATTTTCTGTTATGTGAATGTGTGCATGGATTTAGGGTTTGTGAAACCCATTTGGAGATTAGATGGATTGTTGTGTTGTTATCCAACGTTTATAACCCTGTATTAGTACCCTTAGAGGTCCAGAAGGTCCTATGTTTGTATACTCGGGAAAATATGTATCTCAGGAAGCAGTTTGATCGACTGCATGGCGTGGACTCGCCGAGTCGGATGATCAGACTCGGCGAGTAGCTTGAAGATTCACTGGGACTCGCCGAGTTGTTCTTCAGACTCGGCGAGTGGAGTCGGGGTGGCCCCGCGATTCTTCCAGGAGTGACTCGTCGAGTCAAAGAGGATACTCGACGAGTAGAAGGGGAATCTTAGAGGATTGAAGGACGACCAGACTCGCCGAGTCGCCAGGGAACTCGCCGAGTCCAGTCGAGCTGACAATGGACTGTTGACCAGAGTTGACTGGTGTGATTTCTTAGGGTCAGTTAACGTGGAAGATAGAAGTATTAATAAGGGATATATGATGTTACAGGGAGCTTGTATCTCGGAGGATCAAGTGCAAGGGATTTCAGGAGTTGCTATCTTCCAGTGTCCGCGAGGTGAGTCTTCTCACTATACTTCACCCGGAAGGGTTTGATTGTGTGACCGGAAGGTCAAGTATGTTATGTGTTATGTTTATATGCTATAAATGGAAAGTTAGCTGCTACGCGTGATATACATGCTTATATATGGGCCGGAAGGCAAAGTATTATGTGACAGAAAGGTCAGGTATGATATATGGTGTATGTGCTTTATGTGTTAGAATATGTTACGGGCCGGAAGGCAGGTTGATATATGATATATGTGCTTTATGTGTTAGAGTATTTGTATTATGTGTTATATATGTGTATGGGCCGGAAGGCAATTATTTTATGGGCCGGAAGGCAATTATCTTATGGGCCGGAAGGCAATTATCTTATGGGCCGGAAGGCAATTATCTTATGGGCCGGAAGGCAAATATCTTATGGGCCGGAAGGCGAGTATCTCATGGGCCGGAAGGCATTGTACAGTTGACCGGAAGGTCAGGGCCTGGAAAGGCGTATGTGCGTAAGGTATATTGGGGAACTCACTAAGCTTCGTGCTTACGTTGTTTATGTTATGTTGTTTCAGGTTCTTACAGTAACGCAGGATGGCAACGGTTCGATTGTACACACCGAAGAAAGAGTTGTGTTTTGGAGGATCCTGGTCTTCTATTATAATGAAAATGAAACTATGTTTTGTAATTCGAATGTGAATAAGATTTTAAACAAGTGTTTTTAATATTAAATTGATTATTTAAATGAAAATTTTGTTTTTGGAAATCACGGTGTTACAAACTGGTATCAGAGCCTTGGTTTGAGGGATTCGGACGCGCCTACGGGTAAATCTGAACTCAAACTGAGGAAGTAAGAAATTTTTTTCCAAATAAATGGTTTTCTAAAAGTGAATAAGAGTTCAAAGAGAAAGCAAGAAAGAGCAGTGTGTACAATCAGCCAGAGCCAAACGGTGATTTCCCAAAATACCCTTACTTTTGTGTTATGAAATATTTATTATGCACTTTATGAGATATTATTGCATGCTAGAGACAGGCTAGGAATTTCATATCTTAGGACTAGAGTGGCCTGATTTGTGATGCCTTAGCCTAGGGCTTGTTGTTATATGTGCGTTATGCTTTTGTGTGTATGTGATGAGTGAGGGTATCTAGTTAGAACGCACGAGGGGTAGAGCTATAGAGTACAGTGGTACTTCCGAGGATGAGCCGAGAAGGTGGAGCTATCAAGGATAGAGAGTCCTATGTATGCTTCGATGCTCGAATGCTGCTTGCTTCGTGCTTTGTGGAGTTCTCGATGACGGGAGTCAGCTACTAAGTGAGTATGACGATACCCAGGAGGTAGATGGCTGGCATCATTAGGAACTCTTCAGCAGCTGATAGCAAAGAAGTGGGGGGACGGCGGAAGGGACTAGGGAGTAAACCTAGCCAGATGAGTGCGCTGGTAGAGTAGAGGATTTCGCTGGGGAGCGAGCACGCGTGAGGGGATTGGTGAAAGAGTAGCTCGATCAGCTACTTAGGAACTCTGGGATGGTCCGTGTGGAAAGTATGGGTAGATGTGGCAGGTAGTATGGGCCCGTACTACTGAAAGCAGAGGACCCATACTTGATACAGGGAGCATTCTGAAGGTCCTAATGAACGGAATGAGGAGTGATGTCATGGTTCGAGCACCATACATCGGAGCAGACTGCGGGGCGATGTTATGGTCCGGGCACCATACATCGGAACAGATTGAAATAGATGTTGTGGTTCGAGTGCCATACGTTGGAGCAGATGGAGGGTGATGCTATGGTTCAGGTACCATACACCGGAGCAAATTGAGAAGGCATGTCATGGGATGAGTACCATGGTTCGTGTTGGATGATGCTGGTGACTATCTTGTTATCCGGTTATGATCGATGAGGTAGAGATCGAACGCTATGGGTTTTAGGCATGTGGACCATGATTGAGGATGGAGAGGCGGGTATCTATCAGAGTATTGTGGTAGGGAGTTAAAGGAAGAGGGAAATTTCGGTCTGAGTCGAGAAATCAGTCGATAGAGGAGAGGTCACCTTTTAGGTGGGTAGTGCCATTTATGTTCGAGTGCAAGACACGAGGGGTCTGGTGTTTCAGTCCTGGATTTGGGAGTACACCCTGCAGGTAATTTTCAATAATGACTTCCCTCAGAGCATCAGGTAGCGGGTGTACCGCGAGACAGTGATTTACCGTGAACAGACAGTCAGTTGGGACTGAGGTAGTCGAGAACCACACCACACCTAATTGAGAATGACAGGTTGTGTTATAGTGGTAGCAGTGAAGAATTCAGTTGAGTTTTGCAGTACAGAGAGTCTCGTCTAGGTTGAGAGTGAGTTCCTGTCCTTGGGACAAATCCGGCGTTGGATATGGGTTGATGAGTTGAGATGAGAGGAACGATGATTTTGCGGTGCAGTCTACGAGTCAAAGATGTTATCGAGCAGTGCAGGTGCTTAGTATGAGATTGGTATGGGATTTGGAACGATTAGAGGCAGCCGTGATGAGAAGTTCTTGGAGAGTTAACCAGAGGTTCAGAGTATAGAGGGTTGATTGACTTCATAAGGGGAGGGACTATTGGGCGTTGCACAGCACTTTCCTGGAGCAGGTACAATTTCGCTGGTGAAAGATAGTCGTGGGTTGATGGTATGCTAACTAGTGACGGTTCGAACCCTAGTGGCGGAGAACCGGGTGCAGTACGTAGGAAGCAAAGAATTGCCAAAAGTAGTTATAAGTGGAGTATAGAGATGCAGTAGGAAATCATGAGACCAGAGGTGTCGATGATCGAGTAAAGGGGTCAGAGTGAGTTAATGCGGGAAGTACTTGAAGAGGAGAACGAACGTATCCATGACAGGTGATTGGTGTTGTTGCAAGGAGATAGAGAATGATTGGGCAGCCAACTTCCGGAGTCGGTATGCGTATCCTTGTTTGGATTTTGAGTGTCGGGAAAAAGGGATTTGGGGAATTATCAGCGCATTTTTGTACGTCAACGTTATCTCGCATTCCAATCGAGAAATTAGAAGCACCAAGGTTGTAAGGCAGGGAAAATATAGATTTAATTATGGGGTGCAGGAGATCAGTGGTGGTGGTAGTATTCTGGGATATTCGGGTATGATATCCTTATTTTGGAGTTATTCGGGAATCCCGAATTGAATAGACGTGTGGCATATTAGGTATCTGCGGACTTAGCAGGAGTCTTCGGGTATGGGCATTCAGGGAGACTATTTGAGAGGGTGGATTTTCGCAAGATGGGCGTTCGTTATGTTGATTGCCTCCATAGTCTGTGGTGGATGTTCGAGTCGCAGTACTCACTAGTCAGAGGGTGTTGTGATACTGCGTGGAGTTGCAGTACTCACTGAGTGGCAAGAGAATTTTTATGTTGGAATATTTTCGAGCAGCGTATGAGGTGGAAGAGTTTCGAGTTTGGGTAGCCCTGGTATTGAGTCTTTGGAGCTTGGATGTTGAGTCGGGGGCGAGACGGGGGTCTGCGTCTCTGTCGGGAGATGCGGGGAGATACGCGAGGAAGAGGCACAGCAGAAATCAGAGATTAGAGTTGAGACGATCCTCGGTGGGATTGTATTTTCTCTCGCGAGGAAAAGAAGATTTTGTGACTTACGTGTCACTGGGTCGGGATAGTGGTCACGGGGAGAAAAGTCAGTGGAATATTTGGATCGCGATATGGGTGACCGTTGGGAACTCAGATGTGGAGCCAAAAGTTGATTTGGTACTTAGTCTTGAGGAGGAATACGGGAAAGGAGCTTATCATGATGACATTTGAGGACATTTTAGAGAGGGCGAACGATGCGGACGTTCGAGGACATGTTTCGGGCATGTGTATTAGCTGTCGGAGTAAGCCGCGGTACGTAATTATCATTGGTTGAGTTGTTCCATATTAACAGCCATCATTAGTGTATTAGTATGCCGCCCTTTGAGCTGTTGCATGGAAGGTGATGTCGGAATCTCGTTCGTTGAGGAAAGGTAATGCATGGACCCGAGAGTCCTTGCGAGCAGATCCAGTGCATGTGTGATACAGGGTTGTTAAGCAGATTTCACTTAGTGAGGGAAGGGAAAGGTATGATGGGGCGAGTGCAGCATGTGTATACAATTGCAAGAGGTGAACTCGTGAGAGTTGCCCTGAGAATTGAGAATGGGTCCCTCAGTTGTCCGATATGGATAAAGTGGGCTTAGGAACGGGGAACCGGTGATTCAGAGTTTCATAACCCTTATGGGTCGTGTGATCATTGAAATTTAGATCAGAGTCGCGTCTTGGGTAATTCTCGGTTGCAGGAAGCGGTGGACAGTACAGCGATCGTGTTTTGGTCGACAGAGCAGATGCAGCAGGATTAACCAGAGGTTAAAGATCGTTAGAGTTGACAGGAAGGTTATGCTGACAGACGCCGTTTCGAGCATGGGTTTCAGGTCGGCGACTTCGTATTCCTGACAGTCTCTCCCTGGGAAGGGGTGTTTCGATCCAGGAAGTGGGATAAGTGGGGGCCTCGGTATGTTGGGTTTGTGTGTGAAGGTGCGAAGGTAGGAAAGGTGGCCTACCGGTTGGAGCTGCCAACGGAATTGGGATGGATCCATGACACTTTTAGGTGTCGCCATTGAAGAGGTGTATAGCAGATGAGTCAGCAGTGGTTCTACTAGAGAACGATTAGGTGGATGCGGGCCTGTGTTACGCCGAGAGGCTAGTGGCCATCAGGGATCGGAAGATCAAGTTTCTGAGGAACAAGGAGGTACCTCTGGTATTGATTCAGTGGCAACCGCGGAAGAGATCGGAAGTGTCTAGGGAAGCCGAAACGTGTGGTGCGGGAGCAGCAGCCAGAACTATTTTTTTTCAGAGTGAGACTTCGAGGGCGAAGTCTAATTCTAGTGAGGGAGAATTGTAACAGCCCAAAATCTTAAGTATTGTTTAATAGCATTTGGGGGTGTTTTAAAGGGGGGACTCGGCGAGTTGGAGCCAGACTCGCCGAGTAGGGTCGCAGTTGTGGTCGCGGGTTCGTGGCTAGACTCGACGAGTCCAGGTATGGACTCGGCGAGTCGACGCTGTTCAGTGGAAAACCCTAGCCGTTCAGTTTGGGACGTATATAAGGGATCTTATGCCTCCATTGTTCGCCTTTTTGGCCGACTGAGAAGGACCCTAAATCGGTTGTGGGCATCCAGAACAAGGATTGAAGATCATTGGTGATTTGAGGAAGTTATTGTCCAAGAAGGAGAAGGTTTTGGCTAATGGGACAGCAAGGGAATCACGTTTTGAGGCTTGGGGACACTGAGAGTGCATGATTCAGGTAACCTTTCGGATTATTTTCTGTTATGTGAATGTGTGCATGGATTTAGGGTTTGTGAAACCCATTTGGAGATTAGATGGATTGTTGTGTTGTTATCCAACGTTTATAACCCTGTATTAGTACCCTTAGAGGTCCAGAAGGTCCTATGTTTGTATACTCGGGAAAATATGTATCTCAGGAAGCAGTTTGATCGACTGCATGGCGTGGACTCGCCGAGTCGGATGATCAGACTCGGCGAGTAGCTTGAAGATTCACTGGGACTCGCCGAGTTGTTCTTCAGACTCGGCGAGTGGAGTCGGGGTGGCCCCGCGATTCTTCCAGGAGTGACTCGTCGAGTCAAAGAGGATACTCGACGAGTAGAAGGGGAATCTTAGAGGATTGAAGGACGACCAGACTCGCCGAGTCGCCAGGGAACTCGCCGAGTCCAGTCGAGCTGACAATGGACTGTTGACCAGAGTTGACTGGTGTGATTTCTTAGGGTCAGTTAACGTGGAAGATAGAAGTATTAATAAGGGATATATGATGTTACAGGGAGCTTGTAGCTCGGAGGATCAAGTGCAAGGGATTTCAGGAGTTGCTATCTTCCAGTGTCCGCGAGGTGAGTCTTCTCACTATACTTCACCCGGAAGGGTTTGATTGTGTGACCGGAAGGTCAAGTATGTTATGTGTTATGTTTATATGCTATAAATGGAAAGTTAGCTGCTACGCGTGATATACATGCTTATATATGGGCCGGAAGGCAAAGTATTATGTGACAGAAAGGTCAGGTATGATATATGGTGTATGTGCTTTATGTGTTAGAATATGTTACGGGCCGGAAGGCAGGTTGATATATGATATATGTGCTTTATGTGTTAGAGTATTTGTATTATGTGTTATATATGTGTATGGGCCGGAAGGCAATTATCTTATGGGCCGGAAGGCAATTATCTTATGGGCCGGAAGGCAAATATCTTATGGGCCGGAAGGCGAGTATCTCATGGGCCGGAAGGCATTGTACAGTTGACCGGAAGGTCAGGGCCTGGAAAGGCGTATGTGCGTAAGGTATATTGGGGAACTCACTAAGCTTCGTGCTTACGTTGTTTATGTTATGTTGTTTCAGGTTCTTACAGTAACGCAGGATGGCAACGGTTCGATTGTACACACCGAAGAAAGAGTTGTGTTTTGGAGGATCCTGGTCTTCTATTATAATGAAAATGAAACTATGTTTTGTAATTCGAATGTGAATAAGATTTTAAACAAGTGTTTTTAATATTAAATTGATTATTTAAATGAAAATTTTGTTTTTGGAAATCACGGTGTTACACCAGATCTATGATTGTATGGAACAGATCTGACCTTAGGAGTTGTATAGAGTTTGTGCATGGCATAAACTCGCCGAGTCCGAAGAACAGACTCGGCGAGTAGTATGAAGGTTGCCCGTTAATCACTCCGCAAGTGGACTTGCCGAGTTGGGGAATAACTCGGTGAGTCAGGGAGAATCGGGGGAGTCTGAGTTCAGGTTGGAACTCGCCGAGTTGTTCTTGAGACTCGGCGAGTTGAGTCGGGGTGGACCTGCGATTCATACCAGGTGGAACTCGTCGAGTCAGGGGAAGTACATGACGTGCCAAGAGAGAGTCTAAGAGAGTCAGTGGACATGTGTGGACTCGCCGAGTTGCCCTAGTGCACTCGACGAGTCGGGTCAAAGTTTGACCGATTGACCTTGTTGACTTTTAAGGTTGAGTGCAATTGTATTTATGAGAGTATTTACTTTATGTGATTAGGCGGAGGCTATATTACATTTCTACCGGGTCAGATACTTACCGAGACATCGAGGTGAGTCTTCTCACTATACGTTACCTAGAGTGGTATTATGTGTTGACCAGATGGTCTTATGTGTTATGTATGAGTTATGTGTTATGTGATATATGTATGCGTATGATGTTATAGACCGGACCGGAGGGTCCAGCGAGCTATGACCGGACCAGAGGGTCCAACGAGCTACGGGACTGGAGGGTCCCGCTGAGACACGTCGACCAGAGGGTCGTATTATAGCCTCGGGTGGCGTAAATGTTGTATGCGGTATTTTGGGGAACTCACTAAGCATTTATGCTTATAGTTGTTGTGTTATGTGTTCCAGGTACTAGTGATGAGCACGGGAAGGCGTCGGCATGATTCGTACACACTTATGGAGTTTATGTTTTAGATTCTGGGGAGACGTTTTGTGATGATAACAATTGATACAATATGTTTTGACAATATTTTTTGAGTAAATGTATGTTTTAAAAATGAATTTTTTTTTTGAAAATTTACATTGTTAAATTCGGTCCGATGCAGTATGCAGTATATGTGCTTATGCTAGTTGATATGTTTATGCTATGCTATGTTAAGCTCGGTCAGTTTCCGGACTTCGGTCCGATGCAGGGGACACGGTCCCGGTCAGTTTCAGATTTCGGTCCGATGCAGTTAGTTTCAGACTTCGGTCTGATGTAGAGGACAAGATCCCAGTCAGTTCCGGACTTCGGTCCGATGCAGAGGGCAAGACCTTGGTTAGTTCCGGACTTCAGTCTGATGCAGTTTTCGGACTTTGGTCCGATGTAGTTTCGAGACTTTGGTCCAATGCAGTGGGCAAGGCCCAATAGTTTTTTATGTGTTATTGTATGGTATGTGGTAGTTTGGGGGAGCTCACTAAGCTTCGTGCTTACAGTTTCAGTTTTGGTTTCAGGTACTTCCGCTAGCAAAGGGAAGAGCTCAGGTTGATGGCATCGCACCCACCACAACTTTAGTTTTATCCTGGGAGTCTTATTCATACATTTTGTTATGATCGATATAGTTTTGTTTTGACACGGTTACTATGTCATTTGAATACTCATTCCATGGCTCTTGTTATATATGACATTGGATGATGTTATTTTTAGTAATATTAAAACAAAAATAAATTTGGGTCGTATTTTGGGTCATTACATTTGAACCCTCATTAAGCCAAGAATTAAGGCCCTTAGTTTAAATTGAATTTCACATCTCTATAGCCTAATAAGTAACCAAAAATCATGTTAAAAGTGATAAACTTAAGGCTTAACCATTAATTACTTAATAGTACACCAAAGGTGATTTAGAAGCTATTATTATCAATTTTCCCAAATCTTTCTTCCAACTTCTAAAATCTGTGCAGGTCAATAAGAACATCTAAAAATCATGAGACTTAGTTTTCTGGAAATCTTAATGTGTCTAGTTTCTTCAAAATTTTGAATCACATTTCGAAATTCCAACTCCTTGAGGGGTAAAATTGGCAATCTTCTCAGGCTGGTCCATGTTGTCACAGATTTCATGCATGGTCTTCAAAAATTCATAATAAATTCATCAGAACTACAAATGCTAAAATTCCAAAGCCTATAGTTAGATATGGATGTATAGTTTCCCAAATATAAAGGAACTGGTAATTCTTAGTAGATTGGTACAGTTTATTCCAAGAGTGTTGAATGGTCCAGAAAGTGACAGAATAAAGTTACTAACTTGTAAATTTAATATAAAAATCAACCAAAAATGGTTAGAACGCGATATTTATATTTATGAATATATAAAAGGGGGTGCTTTAACAATATTATTGTATTGATATTTATGAATGGGTTGAAAGGTAAGAAAACAGATCCCAAACAGAGCACTACAATCAAAGAGAAAATAAGGAAATATGTACATAAGTTTTATAAGAGTAATACAACAAAGCACAAGCTAAATAATGTTATAATTGTTGTGTGGGTTCTCGGAAAGGAAATGATCCATCTAGCTCAAGCTAGCTAATTTTCAAGTTCAAGGAGGTGAGTTACACTAACTCTCCTATTATATAGGTATTACTTTTTTTATGTTATTGTTCACAGATACCCTAATCCAGTAGAGTGCATAAGGAAAGACAGAATGTAGTTTTTTCTCCAGTGAGACAAGCAAACAAGATTCATTTCCACGTTCTCGATTTGTTAATTGTTCTCGTGTATTAAATCACATGTGATTATATGATCTAATTATATATGACTTATATGCACAAAATTCATTTTTATGTTCTCGATTCAATAGTTGTTCTTTGTCCATACTAATCGTATATGATTAAATACATAAAATGATATATGATTACATACATAATAGCAACTAGATTAAATACATGAAAACAACTTTTGAATTGAGAACACGAATTTGATTCTTATTCACATAAATCATATGTGATTATATACGTATAATCACATGTGATTAAATACACGAGAACAATTATTGAATCAAGAACACGAAAATGAATATTGTCTACATAAATCATATGTGATTAGATACATATAATCATGTATGATTATATGTATCTAATGACATATGATTTATGTGGCTAAGATTCATTTTTGTGTATTTAATCATATGTGATTAGATACATATAACCACATGTGATTACATACATAATAAAAAACATTGAATCAAGAATGGGAAAACAAATCTTTATCCATATTAAACATATGTGATTAAATACATCTAATCACATTTTATTATATGGATCTAATCGCATATGATTTATGTGGACACAATTCATTTTCGCTTTGTCGGTTCAATAGTTGTTCTCGTGTATTTTATCATATTATATATATAATTGCATGTGATTAAGTATAGGAGCACAACTATTGAATCGAGAAGGAAAAAATAAATCTTGTCCACCTCAAATCATATATGATTATATATAAATATAATTACATGTGATTAAATACACAAAACCAATTATTTAATCGAAACTGCAAAAATAAATATTGTCTAAATAAATCATATATGATTAAATACATATAATCACATGTGATTATATGTATCTAATCACATATGATTTATGTGGATAAGATTCATTATCACATTCTCGATTTAATAATTGTTCTTTGTCAACTTTAATCATATGTGATTATATACATCTAATCATATGTGATTATATATATCTAATCACATCTGATTTATATGGACAATAAAGAATTATGTCAATATAAATCAAATGCGATTAGATACATATAATCACGTATGATTATGTGCACGAGAACAACTATTAAATCGAGAACACAAAGATAAATATTATCCACATATATCATATGTGATTAAATACAAATAATCACATGTGATTATATGTATCTAATCACATAGAATTTATATCATATGTGATTAAATATATATAATCACATGTGATTATATGTATCTAATCTCATAGAATTTATATGGAAAATATTCATTTTTGCATTCTCGATTCAGTTTTTGTTCTTGTGTATTTAATTACATGAGATTATATGTATCTAACCAGATATGATTTATATGGACAATATTCATTTTCAGAATATCGTTAAATAGTTATTCTTTTACATTTAGTCACATATGATTTATGTATACACGATTCATTTTCGTGTTTTCTATTCAATAGTTTTTCTTTTTCCATATTAATCATATGTGATCAAATAAATCTAATCACATATGATTTATGTGGACACAATTCATTTTTGCTTTGTCGATTCAATAGTTGCTCTTATGTTTATCACATGTGATTATATGTATAATTATATGTGATTAAGTACATGAGCACAACTATTGAATCGAGAAGGCAAAAATGAATTTTATCCACCTTAAATCATAAGTCATTATATACATATAATCACATCTGATTAAATACACAAAATAATTTATTCAATAGAAACCGAAATATTGTATACATAAATCATATCTAATTAAATATATATAATCACATGTGATTATATGTATCCAATCATATATGATTTATGTGGCTAAAATTCATTGTCACATTCTCGATTCAGTAATTGTTCTTTGTCAACTGTAAACATATGTGATTAAATACATATAATCATATGTGATTATATGTATCTAATCACATATGATTTATATGGACAAAAAATAATGATGTCTATATAAATCATATGTTATTAGATACATATAATCACATATGATGATATACACGAGAAGAACTATTGAATCGAGAACACAAAGATAAATATTGTCCATATATATCATATGTGATTAAACGCATATAATCACATGTGATTATATGTATCTAATCACATAAAATTTATGTGGAAAATATTCATTTTCGCATTCTCGATTCAGTTGTTGTTCTTGTGTATTTAATTACATGAGATTATATGTATCTAATAAGATATGATTTATATGGACAATATTCATTTTCACATTCTCGTTCAGTATTTGTTCTTGTACATTTAGTCATATATGATTTCTGTACACAAGATTCATTTTCGCGTTTTTGATTCAACAGTTTTCTTTTTCCACATTAATCATATGTGATTAAATACATACAATCACATACGATTAAATACATAAGAAAAAAATATTGAATCAAAAATGAAAAAATGAATATTATTAATATAAATCATATATGATTCGATACATATAATCACATGTGATTAAGTACATGAGTACAACTATTGAATTGAGAAAGAAATAATGAAATTTGTCCACATAAATTATATGCAATTAGGTACATATAATCACATGTGATTATATGTATTTAATCACATATGATTTTTATGGACAATATTCATTTTTGCGTTTTTAATTCAATAGTTGGTCTCATGTATTTAGTCACATACGATTTATATGAAAAAGATTTGTTTTCACGTTCTTGATTCAATAAATCATATGTGATGAAATATATATAATCACGTGTAATTATATACACGAGAACAACTATTGAATCAAGAACATTAAAACAAATTTATGTCCACATTAATCATAAGTGATTAAATACTTATAATCACATGTGATTAAATATATGAGAAAAATTATTGAAACGAAAAAATCAAAAATGAATATTGTTCATGTAAATCATATGTGATTGGATACATATAATCACATGTGACTATACGTATCTAATCACATATGATTAAAGTTGACAAAAAAATTATTGAATCGAGAACACAATAATGACATATGTGATTAAATATATCTAGTAACATTTGATTAAATATATCCAATCACATGTGATTATATGTATCTAATCACATGCTTTATATGGACAAAAAAGAGTTGGAAGTGTGTCCAAGGTCATTAACTAATTAGTGATATTTCTAATAATAGTAGGGTCCTCTTAGGTTGCCCTCAAGACTCAAAATCGAGTAGAATAAATAATAGGAGTGATTGGTTTATTAATTATTATTGTCTAATAAATAATTAGAAACTAATTGGAAAAAAAATTTGGGAGTTAATTGACAGTTTAATTGATAGAAGGGTTGAATGTGAGTTAATCAATAGTTGGTTAATTAGGGAACATTCCAAAACCCTAGAAGGAAGGGGTTGGACGTAAATTCCCTTTGGATAAAGGGAATTGCGTTCATAGCCTATCCCATCCCACATGGATGGAAGGATAAAACCCTAGGAGGTATCCAAGGCTATAAATAAAGCCTTTAGGATTCATGCCTCCTTGCTCATTTTTGGCTCGAGTATTCGCCGCCTTCTTTCTCCCTCATTATGGAAGAACTTTCCTTATAGTTCATTCCTCCTGGTTTAATATTTGTTTCTACTCTTTTGAGTTCATTGGGTGTAAACCAAGAGAGGGATTCTAGTTTGGATCCATATCATCTAAACACGGTGGCACACACAAGGAGTCAAGCACGAAGATCATTAGCTGCTAAAGAGGTTAGTATTCTTCTTGGTATTTTCGATTTTCATAGGGTTGAAGTAATAGCATGAAGCCATAGATCCATAGGGTGCATGTACACTTAGGTAAATTGTTTTGTTGTTTCGATTCTTCCGCTGCCTAGTTATTGAGTGTATTTGATGCATATATTACCCAACAGTGGTATCAGAGCCATTGGTTCATGGTTACCTTCACCCTACATCCATGTTTTCTGAAAATATTGTTTTAGAACTGAATGATGAAAGTTTAATTGAAAAATTCGTAATTTGATAAAAACCCTAATTCACGACGTGAAATAGTAGTTCACGACGTGAACTTAGCACTTCAACATTATCAATTTTAATCTTGCTTATTTTTTGAATTCAAGCTTTATCTTGCATGGATAAATACCTAATTGGATTACATCTGAAAAATAAATAAACATTATTTAAATATGGTTATTTAAATTTGAATATTTATGGATAAATATTATTTAATCGTGTTTTTGAATTTGAATATTTATTTTAATATTATTTATAATAGATGATTATAAATTTGAATATTACCCCCTCATGTTTTATTAATTGTTACATTACATCCTTGTAATTGATTTGAATTAATAAATAAACAACTAAATTTAAAGGTTTTAAATTTAACCCTTATATATATGTAAGATCCATATCTATTATATGTATAAGACAATTGCAATATGCATCCTTGCATACTTTAAATATTGACATTGTCGGTCTTACCTCGACTAGGTGCATCCGTTCTAATGTAGGGGTTTAAGGAGGTCTCTATGATTCCTAATGAGGTCGGTTTTTAATATGCTTCGCGCTTACCACCCTCAGCGCCCTATTGCATTTTGAGAATGGAGTTACCGAAAGGGTTTGATAGTGATGATGGTTAATCTAAAAGTATTCTAAATACAAGTATAAAACAAAATCCCGTTTTAAATAAAAGTGAATCTTGTGTTATCCATAAAAATTACACATTCTCTTTATAACGTGTTGATGGAGCTCGTGTGGTTAACCGACACGTCAATTTGAGAGTATAGGTAGAGAATTAAGTGAGACTCACGAATCTCAAGCGTAACTTGAGTCGGGCACCACACAATTTTGTATGGGTGATTCACCATCTATTCAATGATCTGTGTATCCCCATCATTGAACTTGAGATGAACATAATCCGAGATTAACATGCCATTGATAGTCAATGAATCTCAAAGATCTAGGAATTTCATAGTGATTGAAATTGACAAAGAGCTTTGTCTACCTAAATAACTTCATGGTGTGGTTACGGCATCCCTTTACACATCATGAAGCCAAATATGGATCCTAGCCTTATTCTAGTAATTTGTTTTTGGGTAATTGCTAATTAAGGATTTGTATCAAACTAATTGGAATCTTATCTTTTGTAGATTTCGAACCAAGCTAACAACAACAACAATCTTCTTCCTCCTCCTCCTCCTCTAACTCAAAACCCAGGCTTCTCTCTATTGCTGGTTCTTAATAGGGAGAAACTCAAGGAGGATGGATCCAACTATCTTGATTAGATCAGGACCATGAGGATCACGTTAAGATATGAGAACAAAGAGTATGTTCTCGACGACGATGTTCCAGTACTTGGAGAGAACCCTTCCCCAGAAGAAGTTACTGCCTACAATAAGCATTACGATGAATCAACCAAAGTGCCTTGCCTTATGTTAGCGACCATGGGTTTTTGTCACACCCCAAAACCAAGAACGACAGAAGCGTTCTGGGGCGGAGGACGTCATGTACAATATCACAACAATGAAAAGTAGTAAACAAGCAACAACATCATCCATTGCATTAATAATATAATTTTAATACAAGTGTTCTGACAAATTATGATAAACACTAAAGTATAATCAAAATGAAAGATGAGTCTTGAACGAGCTCCATCTTCTCTAACCTTGCATCGGTACCTGTCTATTGACGACCTGAGGATACAAGTATTTTGGAAGCGAGTATCAGCTTTAAAGCTGGTGAGATCATAAGTATTTTAGTGTCTTAATTTATATGTAAGAAATTGTTTGTATATGAACTATAAGTATTGAAAATGTATATGAACTGTAAATATGAAAATGTTTGTAAAACAACTATAAACATTTGAAAAACCCTAGAAATCCCTATGATTTCTACTATTATATAAGGGTGTCTTCTACCAAGACCTAACTGTTCTAAATGTTCGTTTCTTGTAAACGTGTGTAATTTTCCCAAGTGTAACTATCATTAACAAAATATAGTTTGTACATTTAATGTTTAAGTGAAATGATCACTAAATATATGTAAAGGGTAAATTAATGTAGTACTGTAGTGTTGTATTATAGGAACTACTATTGTACTAACTACCTTAAACCGGATTTATATTAAGGTATCATGTGATTAATTCTACCATACTATCGACTAGGTAACAACGACAAATGTAGGTCGTAAAAAGGTATGACGTTTGGCACCCACAGACCTGCAGGTCCGGCTGTAGCTAGCAGCAAGGTGTAGGATAGTCAATCCAGTATAGATCTATACGCAAACTCACGCTCTCCCTCCAAGAGACTCTGGCTACAACTCGGGCCATGACATTGAAGGCATGCTCCGATACAGTGGATCACAATTATGTTAACATATTCATGTATATGTAATGTATTGTTAATTGTTCTAGTATCGTTGTATATGTTCTCTTTCTAGTATAGTTGTATATTTTATCTTTCTAGTATCGTCGTATATGTTCTCTTTCTAGTATAGTTGTATATATGTAAATGTAATCATGTAAACATATCTATGTAATAGTATAGTAATGTACTGTGTGTACTAGCTGTAATGTATGTTCTCTCTATCTAGCAAGTATTGACTCATGAATGAACTGACTCATTGTATGATATTGCGTTCTAGTAATAGTTCTAATATCTTCCTAAACTACCCATATGGTAGCTTACTAGTAATTTAACTGGTACGTATGAACATGGATGTATACCCTTTCTACCCAAGGGCATTGGATGAACTGGAAGGGCCTTTATGACTGTATATGTACATATGATATATATAACTAATATTTAAACAACCTTCGGACGGATACCCGATGTCCGACCAGACCACATCTCAAGCGCGAAAAGGAAATAGGGTGGATAGTCTTCCTAAGTCTTTTAAACATTTCTTATATAACTATACATATATAGGCATGCAATTGAACCAGACCACATCTCAAGCGCGAAAAGGAAATAGGGTGGATAGCCTTCCTAAGTCTTTTAAACATTTCTTATATAACTATACATATATAGGCATGCAATTGATAATATATAAGCATAAAATAAGTTTTGTAAAACCTTTGAACATAATTATTATCTAAGAAAAAGATCGACTTGATGTCAATCTATAAAACTGGTTGGAAGCATGGGTTTGATAAAACAGTTTAAGTACAAGGAAACATTTGTTTGATAAAACGGCTAATGAGTAGCCAATCATTTGAATGCTGCTTACTAATCACATGTGATTGTTATAGTAACTAGCATGATTCTACTTGTATCCCCCCCCCCATAAAACATTTAAAAACAGTTAAAACATTGATTAAGGGGTATGAACTCACCTGTTGTGGGTGATACGGATGAACCTAAGAGGTAGGACTGCTAGTTGTCAAGTGAAGTCTTGAACACACTCTATGATCCTAGTTAAAATATAATATAACATATATGTAACAAATTAGTCTATAAACAACTAATAAACAAGTCAAGACACCCTAGGACATGTTAAACACCTTTATCAAGTGTTATTAGCCTCTAGGATTGCATCTAAGTGTTTGTAGGGGAAGCTATTGTGTGTGGGGCTTAAGGAAAACTCCACCATGAGGTTCACGGCCCTAATGATCCTACTAAATGAGTTTACGGTTGTAAACTCATGAGTTTACGGCCGTAAGCTCATACTTATGTTACCATTTGATGTTTGATGCTCTATAAGGCCCTAAGAAGCATTCCTACTTAATGGCTTGGTCTATGGAAGAGTTTAGGGCATAATATAACTCCTTTTAGGAGTTTACGGCCCTGGGACCATATCCCTTGGAGATTACGGCCGTAATCTCCCTTAGGAGGGTGTTTTTGGTGTTTTCAAGTCCCTAATTTAACTAGGAACTAAACTAGGCTATTGTACAGGCTTTAGAAGAGTTTATAGCACCATTTGGCACTATTGTTTGGAGTTCACGGTCCTGGAACTTCTTGGGCCGTGAACACCTTACTCTTGGTGTTCTAATGGTGTTTGCTAGTCCTAAACTCATTAGGGTACATGTCTAAACTAGTCTCATGGCTTAAGGAAGGCTTTTAGGGTGTTTTGGCACCTAAAAATGGAGTTCACGGCCCAAGAACATCCTTGGCCATGAACTCACTTCTAGCCTTTGTTTCTTAATGATTTTGTGGTCTAAACATGTCATGGTAGTTTCTAGGTTGAGTTCCAAGGCTTGAAGAGACATTGGGCACACTTTGGCCCTTATAAAAGAGTTTACTCCCCAAGGTGTTCTTGGGCAGTAAACTCTCAGATCTTAGTGTTTTCCTATGATTTCTAGTGTATTAAGCATATAAGAAGCTTTAATACAACACTAGATAGAAGTATTCACTTTCCAGAATGAAAGTCCGAAGATCCTTGAGAGAGAATTCGACTTTTCTGTAGTTGGAAATGTAACTAATGAATAAATATGGTTCAGAATCCTATATATAGTCCTGGGATTTTTGGCAGAAAATATTTTATTCACAAAATGAACTCTAATATCATAGGGTTTTGAAATAACAGTGTTGCACAAAATCCTAGTGCATCCACTCTCCTGATATCTCCTTAAGTGTAAATCCTGAAATACTCAAACTTATACCCAAAAGTCTGGAAATTCTCTGTAACTGATCTAACTTCTATTGATTTGATATGGTTTGTACGGAATAGAAATTCTGGGTTGTCACAGTTTTGGTCTCTAGAAGAACTTTGAAACATGCGGTGCATTTGACATAAACCAGCAACTTTAGGAGATGTTCCAAGAGCAAGCTAGGCAAGAACGATTCGATATCGTTAAGTCCCTCATGGCATGTAAACTACAAGAGGGAGCTTCTGTGTGTGCGCACATCTAAAAGATGAAGTCGTACATAGACAGACTTGGGAATCTAGGTGTAGGGCGACAAATAGTTTGTTTCGACAATTAATTTCTTTTCGATGGAGAATGATTATTTTCAACTCAATCATTAGTTTGTTTTAGAAAACATGTCATATTAAAAATAAAGAAAATTCATGAAATGACCAAATTATAGGGTGTTAAGTATTTATTTGGATGAAAAAAAAATCTGGTCAAAACCTTGGAAAAGAAGATTTATAGGAGTTTGTTTAAATTTTAATATTATTTTATTAGTGATTAATTGTACAATTAGCTTAATGATTTGGACGTCTTAAAAAAGTATTATTATTTTATTCAATCTATTTTTAGAAATAGTGCTATTTATTTTATAAGATAGTAAAGATATATATATATATATATATATATATATATATATATATATACACACACACACTAGCCGTCTACCCGCGCAAAGCGGCGGACGGCGAATAATTTGATCTCTTTAGAGTTAAAACCATTTTGCGTTCACTTCGAGAAATAAATATTAAATGACATCTATTTTTCAAAAGCATTACCATACCATATTAAGGGGGTGTTTGGCTAAGTTTTTTTAAAACAACTTATTAGGTTCCACATCACTATAAGTTAAAAAGTGTTTGGATTAAAATAACTTATTCCGGTGGGGAACCTCTAATACGTCATTTTTTTCATAAGTTACCCTACACTTACTTGTTAACTTATAAGCTAATAAACTAATAAGCAATAAGCTTTTTTGCCAAACACCCCCTAAATGGTTATTATTTCCATTTATACATACCCAAACCACTTGTACTATTTATCGTCTTTTTTTTTTCGTTTTCCTTAATTCCTTTATTAATTTAATGTCCTACTAAGTAAAATGCTAAAATATATAAATAATAGTTTATAAAAATAAACCTTTAGAATATCAGGTGTTGTGATTCAAAAGTCGATAAATAGGCCTTTGAGAATGCCAAAATACTTAGGTGTCAACTTGTTCATTGTGATTTTAAACCAAGTTTGGTCACAAATTAAAACATTTTCAACGATGGTATGTAATTCAAGGATTCATATTGATTTAGGTTCTTGAAGCCTTAAAATATTGAACAAAATCTATATAGAACCTTATTAGAAGGACAATAATCACCGTAATCAGGAAGTCCATGTGATGAAACTTGATATTATAAGGACCAATGATGAAAAAGGTTTCATTTTTAGACTAAACAAGATGAAAAATATATAAACTACCTTAATCATGTCAAATCTTGTGTTTAACCGTTCTTTATTGCAAAAGTAAGATGTCAAAATATACAAACTAATGATAACACAATGCTCTAACTGGCCCTCTTGGATTGATATCTTTGAACCTGCAAAGCCAACATATTAAAGAAACATAATAAAAGCTTTTAGGAACAAACCTGATATAATAAAGCCTTCACCCAATATATTTATAAGATAAAAATACAAAAAGTTAAAAATGATGAAATCAATTACAAGTAAAGATTAAAATAAAAACCTGTTAAGAAAGAGTCATTTGTAGGAGGGATATTTGAATCAACATGTATTTTATGATAGTTTCAAATTTTGAATTATTCAGGGAAGGAGATAGAATTTATTGAGAAATATAAGGATTCAAAACACATGTTAAAATTTAATATTATTTTATTAATAACTACTTCTACTATTAACTTAATAATTTGAACGTCTTAAAAAAATAATATTATTATATTCAATCTACTTTTAGAAATAATGGATTTCTTTTATAATATATATATATATATATATATATATATATATATATATATATATATATATATATATATATATAGAGAGAGAGAGAGAGAGAGAGAGAGAGAGAGAGAGAGAGAGAGAGAGAGAGAGAGAGAGAGAGAGAGAGAGAGAGAGAGAGAGAGAGAGAGAGAGAGAGAGAGAGAGAGAGAGAGAGAGAGAGAGAGTTTTGTAATCAATAATAAACAACTGTAGATACTCATAATAATAAGTTAATTACACATCTATTTTCATGAGTAAGTAGTAAGTAGTAACTAGTAAGTATCCATGACATACTATTAACCTCCACGTCGCCGCTTTACATTACGGAGCATCCTTGTGCATTTTCTTCACTATAATAATGATCACGACTTGCATTTCCGTTATACCCATGATCATATCCACGTACATGTCCATATCCAGACCCGTACCCATACCCGTATCCAGGTGGCTGTGGTGGTACCACGTAGCCTCCACCATGACACTCGCATCCATATCCGACCACATGGTAATTTGGTGGTGGATACCCAGACGCCATTCTTGCCATCTCCGGTTTTGGATCAGGTTTCTTGACAACCGGCGGCGCGTGATCTCCTTTTTCTTTGGGTTTATCGGCAGGCTTCGGGTCCTTCAGCTTTTCGGCAATTACATCTATCTTCTGAATCGAGTTTCCACCCTTGTAACAGAGTTTATCACGGATCTTCTCAGGGTTACCGCAAACGACCATGATCTTCACCTTGTTATTGTACACCTCGTATTCCTGATCCCTTATTTCTGTTTATTTCCATAAGCACAACATGACGAATTCAGCTTCATCGATTCATTGTATATAAGCAAATGCGTTTGTGGATTGAAAAAGGAATAAGTGACTGACCAGGGATTTTCCTGATGATTTTCTTAACCTTCTTGTAGCATTGGGAGCACTTGAGGTCAACATCCAGCACCATTATGGTTACCTTTTATAAATACAAGGTGAATAAACCATGATGAAAATGGGAGATGGAATTATATGCATCATGCATGCATAAA
This sequence comes from Lactuca serriola, assembly GCF_051521515.1. NCBI lineage: Eukaryota > Viridiplantae > Streptophyta > Magnoliopsida > Asterales > Asteraceae > Lactuca > Lactuca serriola. The sequence goes on along the minus strand of NC_136414.1, from coordinate 16,941,089 downwards.
CCCTATGGTAAAATGTGTGGAGATGAGTGATCAAAGGAAAGAATTAGAAAGAGAATTAATAGGAATGATGTACCTTCTCAGGAGCCATTGATGGTGCAGATGTTTGAGATCCGGTGAGAATTAAGTGAATGGAGGTTGAACTTAAAGTGTATGGAAACCAAGTAGCTAGCTAGAGAGGCATGCATTGATTATGTATCGTTGTCACTACATTTGGATGGAATCTTCCATGTTTTGGCCATGTCGACACACCAACACCCGCGTACGAACGCGGACAACTAATCATCTGTACTGGTGTCACTATATTTGATTACGATATACTTGTCGAAGTTAGAATAAGGCTCAAAAGAACAATCAAGGTATATATTTGAGCAAAGCAAATAACCAATCTGATTTTTTTAATTTTTCACTGCTTATTAAACGGTTATAAAAGTCATGTTCCCTAAAAAAGACCATCCTCAAGTAAATTTAGTCATGTTCCCTAAAAAAGACCATCCTCAAGTAAATTTAGTTAATAACCTGAATTAGGTTTTTTTTTTTTTTTTTTTTTTTTTGTGGGGGTGGGGGTGGGGAGTAACAGGCGATACATTAGAGGGAAAAAAAAAACCCTAGAGGGAAAAGCAGTAGAATAGTAGGCGATATATTTGAAACTAAATTAATTATGGTGATTCGCATAGGTGTGTTTGATAAGAAGTGTTTAAAAACGTTTGAGAGCTTCTAACATAATAACGTTTGACAAAACGTTTCGTTTTGAACAAAAAATCTTATTTGACACTATAAGCTTTTAGAGTTTAATTTAAACAAAACGTTTCAAATCTAAAAACCATCATACGAAGTTTTTAACAAAACGCTACCCGCTACCTGCTACCAGCTAGTTTTGTCAAACATAATTAAAACAAATCAGCTAAAGTTATATTAATTTTGGGTAACTATAATATTTGTTTATCTTGGAGCATCCACTATCACTAGTAGAGAAAGCTTTTGTTAATGCGGTTAAAATGATTAATAGATGCGGTTATTGAACCGCACCGATAAATATAGCATCAAAAAAATGCTTTTATTTAATGATGCGGTTATAAAACCGTCTCAAAAAATATGACAACCGCACCAAAAAAATGTGTTTATCCATAAAAAAAAATAAGGACAATCGCCCTGTTAAATACACAAACCGCTAAATAAATATAAAAAAAGGAATCACACCTAACATAAAGCCACTCTTGAGTATCCAAGAACACCACCACACTTACTACATAAACCACCTTAAATTACAATACATACGCAAAACAAAAATAACCCATGAATAATAAAAGTTATAAAGGCATAATCCATATAATGAGCGAGATTCAAGTTATTTAACCAAAAATACCATTCTTTTTTTACAATTTCATCATTGTATATGTTTTCAATTTGATATAATAACTACATAAGCATATTAAATTTATGGTATACACACTGCCTTTGGAAGATATTCAACTTTTATGATATAGAGATATTCAGATTTGTAACACCCAAAGTTTTGAAGGCCAAGAAAGGAAAGAAAACCCTAATTTTTAGGGGCGACTCGGCGAGTCCAAGGATGAACTCGGCGAGTCAGAGCGGGATCCGGGTCGAGGAGTAAGTGACCGACTCGGCGAGTCGGCCAAGGTGACTCGGCGAGTCTGGTATGTGCGAGGAAAACCCTAATTCCGGGAGTTGTATCATATATAAAGGGTGTTATGTCCCTCCCTCAGCCCCCATATCATCCCAGAGAACCTGTAAACCCTATTTTCGTGTGAGTTTCCATCATTTGAGAGAAATAGCTTGGGAGGAAGGAAACTTTGGAAAGGAGCTTGTAGATCAAGAAGGTTGCTTCAAAGGAGAGGTGTGTGCTCGAGATCTAATTCAGTTTGTGTTCATCTTGGAGGTAATTTAGCTGCCATTTCCCCTTCTTTGCATCTAGATCTATTTTGCCATGAGATTTGGGGGTTTTATGGTTGGTTGAGACCCAAATCGGGTTAGGGGGCTTAGATATGTTGTTGCCACTTCAGATCTATTGTTGGGATGGTCCATTATGTCATAAAGCATCAGGAGATGAGTAGTTGGTGAAGTCCTTTTGTCCTAAAACCAAACCCTAGTATGTTTTGAGCCTAGATCTCTTTAGTTATACGTAAAGTTTGCAACTTTACGTAGGGATTGAGCTTTGGAAGTATGGATCTATGGTTTGGAGTCCCTGCATGACTCAAAAGTCCTCTGCATGTTTGGAGATCTGAATGGACTCGGCGAGTCCTTTGAGTGGACTCGGCGAGTAGCATGAAGACGAAGAGGAACTCGACGAGTGGGATGAACAGCTCGTCGAGTCGGATGATGTTGGGCTTGCACTCAGCGAGTTGGATGAACAACTCGGCGAGTTGGATGAAGATTGCCTGGTACTCGGCGAGTCTGTTCTTAGACTCGGCGAGTCAGGTCGCGTAGTCCCAAAACCCTTTGAGTTGAGACTCGAATCAGTGAGTCGGTTGGAGACTCAGCGAGTTGGACAGGTCAGGACTCGGAAATCGTTGGGCTTGGCGAGTCATGGACTGACTCGGTGAGTCATGTCGCGAATGGAAGGACCCTGAGTGTATGAACTCGGCGAGTCGTTAAGTGGACTCGGCGAGTAGGGTTGACCTGGAAAGGTTGACTTTGACCAGGACTTTGGCTTAGACCAGAATTGACTTGGTTAACTGTCGGGGGTCAGTTAGACTAAGTATTGCATTGATATTGATAGCTCGGGGAGCCAGTAGAGCAGGAGTTCAGTGAGTGGTCGGGCAGCAGCTAGTGGGATCATCAGCAAGTTCAGCCAGTGCAGGTGAGTTTCCCTTTGTATGAGTGGGTCTACGGCCACAATGTCGGCCCATGTAGTTATGAGTAGAAGACTCGGCGGTTAGCCCTAAGCACAGTATGCTAGTATGATATCCGGACAAGGTCCAATGATAGAGGGCGGGTGCCCAAGAAATGGTTTATGTGATAGTTTATACTTGTTGTCTGTGTGATACTTGTATGTGTCTGGTAGGGAGGTGAGTGTGGGCGAGGTTCCGTATCTCACCAATAGCAGAGTGTGGATGGTGTTCCACATCTCAGTAGCAGCAGTCCAGGGGCGAGGCCCAAGTTAGGAAAGGAGTGAGGGTAGGCTGGGCCCGTATCTCACTATCAGCAGAAGTATGGACGAGGTTCCATGACTCATCAGTAGCAGGACACGGGCGGGGCCCAGAGATAGGCGAGGCCTTAGAACAAGAGTTGTTAGTATATGTTTAGCTTATGTGATGTTATGTGATACGTGTATGTGCTATTATATGTTAGTGGGCGGGGCCCTATGACAGGCGAGGCCTAAGTGAAACAGATCTATATCCGAGCGGGGCTCGAAGCCAGGCGAGGCCTGGAGCGGCGGGGCCGTTGTAGCGGGCAAGGCCCGAAGTAGGGGGCGAGGCCCCGGATAGCGGGCGTGCAGTATGTGGTCATGCATGGTATGTGGTAAGGTGGGGAACTCACTAAGCTTCGTGCTTACGGTTTTCAGTTTTGTTTTCAAGTACTTCCGGTAGTGGAGGGAGGAGCTCGGGGTGATCGCATGGCACACACCATAGATTAGTCAGCCTGGGAATGTGTACTCTGATAATGAACATGTGTTTTGAAAACTTATACTCAGATTATGTTTTGGAATGATGTCTTTGCTTAAAGTAATGTTTTATTAAAAGAAATTTTTTTGGTCTTGAATTTTGGGACGTTACAAGATTCATCACCGCCTTCTTCATATTACCACTTTTCGGTATCTTGCAGACTTTTAGAGAAGATGTCCACCTCTGAATCTATTGCCACACTTTACTATGAGCTAAAAGCTAAATTACAAAATAATCTTATCAAAATGTATACAACCCATATAATCAAAAGGTAAATTACACAAGTTATATTAAAGATTACGAACACACAAAAAAAACCATGATACAATTGTTGTAGATAAAAGACAAAAGGGTATTCCTTTTTTCTTTAGTATTATCCACACTTATATCTTCCTCTGTGTACATATGTGCTCTCTTTTGAACTTCACAAGCTTCTTAGCCCAAACCCTTCTTTCTTCCACACCCTAACCAAAGAAATCAAAGTATCCGAACATATACATATGAAATTTTATGAATCAAAAGTATAAATCAGAATATCAGAAACATACCTGAGAGTCTTAACGATGGGTTGATGGCGATGGATAAAGATGGTTATAATGGAGGTCGACGCTTCCAAGAGAAATTAAAGTCATCACATTTTGACTTGAAATCGTGAATCGACGATAATAGGAGTGGGGTGGACTGGAATCATAGATAATGGAGGTGGTGGTAGCCGAAATCAGCGATGAAGGAGATGGGGATGAGAGGACTCAACAATTGTGGTGAGGGCGGCAGAGTCGATGATGTTAGGGTTGGTGTGGCCAGATGAAATTAGGTTAAGAAAATATATAGTGAAAGAGGAAGGCATCGCGTAGGAATACAAATTTGGAAGGAACATCATCCGGGAACCAAAATATAAGGAGGGAGCTCGATCTTTAATGATGCATTTTATAAAATAGAGCATCAAAAATCATGATTTAATGATGCGTTTTATAAAAATAGTGCATCAAAAAATCGTAATTTAATGATGCGTTCACAAAAAATTCGCACCAAAAAATCGTTTTTAATGCTATTATTTTTGAACCGCACTAACAAATGTAACATGTGTTCTTTTTTGGTGCTTTTTTAATGTGGTTCTTTTATTTTTTAATGCTATAGACATTTATTAAGGCGGTTTTTTCAAGCAACCGCCTCAAAAAAGAAAAATGCTTCGTACTATTAAATAACTTCCGTATTTTAAAGCTTTTTTATTTTAGAAAAGCTATGAAAATGCTTTCTCCTTATTTTACGAGTTTTTCACCCGAATATTTCGTTTTTTCGAATCGGAAAGATATTATTAAGCTAGATATAAACTAGACTTGAAAAAGACTACAAAGTATCAAATACAAAGAAACAAAACCATCGAAAACAAGCAAGCTTAGGATTTTAAACCCAAACCACCCAACTAATTTGTTCCCTACTACTCATATTATTACACTAAAATAATGTCTTGGTAACAATTTTATCAATCATACATCATATTTATGGAAAAGATAATTGGTCGAATGTTATGGTCATGGTTGACCTGAATTTGCCATATAAATAATAGTATACGAAATGCATAAAAAACCCAATACACTAATTAAACATGTTAGGAGAATTAATTCGTAATATTATTCAACAACTTCTAAGTTACAAGCAACTAAGACCACCTCTAACAAGAATTTTATTTATAATTTATTACTATTAACATTTTTATTGATCATTCAGTGTCATCTGATTCCTAAATAAAGTAATTAAGGTTCGATGATTGGGTAGACCATCACCGGTTGTTTGTTATAATCTTTGGCCCCTTGAGGCATTTATGTGGTCTACTCACCATTGATACACATTAAAAATTAGACCGACGAAATTGAACCATTTTCTTTATGTTTTTTCATGATATAATCTTCATGAATTTTGGACCAACTAGTCAACTAGTTGCATATCATGACAATATAAGCAAACTAATATGATCTTGGGATATATACACTAAAGTCTTAATATTTTCAAGGATTTGACAAGAAATTTATAAACTTTATTTTTTTGACAATAAAGTCCTAACTACCGGCTGTTTTTGACATATCATTTTTTGCCGGTACGTTAGTCGGTATGTGGGATTTGAGTATCAAAAAATAAAGTTTATATGTTTCTTGTCAAATCGTTGAAAATATTGGGACTTTAGCGTGTGGTTTATATATATATATATATATATATATATATATATATATATATATATATATATATCCTTCTTTTGGTTAGAAATTTAATGGTATGATAGTCTTTAAGCATAATAGTTATTGGAAGCTGCTCTGGTCAGATAGATCCTATTGAAATCTATAACGTTTGTTTCTTGTTAAATAATTTTTTTTACATCTCAACTAACCAACATTGAAAAAAATTGGGATAATCAAAAAAGAAAGAGGATTGTGTTGGCTTTTTGTAATCCTAAAAATGGAGAACTAAGAAACCGGAAAAGACAAAATTGTCATTCTTACCCTTTCCCCACATTCACACACTTTTGACTAGGTGTGTGTTGTTTGTGTTTGTACAATCTATCCCCTCTTTTCAGGTCAAGATTTGGCGGCGAACCAAGAAGAAGGTTTTACAAGTCTTCTCACCCTTTCTCGCTCTCCCTTTTACATATGTTTCCTCTAATCATGATTGTAGCAGGGTAAAGATGGTGATGGTAAGAAAAACAGTGGTGTTGCGATGAAAATCACTATTAAAAATTCTTAGGCTACGAATTGGGTCTCACGAGACTGATAAAATTATTTGTTCCTAGGGAAAGCAAGACTACACACTAAACTCTCAATATTTTCAACGATTTGATAAGAAAGTCCTAAACTTATTTTTTTGACAGTAAAGTCTTTTTTACCGGCATAAAAGGATAATCGTGTAAAAAATTATCAGTAGTTAGGACTTTACTGTTAAAAAAATATATTTTAAAATTTTCATGTTAAATCGTTGAAAATATTAGGATTTTAATGTATATATCCTTATTATCTGTATTGATATGATACATTATATTTACAAAAAAGACAAGTGGTCCAAATGTTATGGTCATGGTCATAGTTTGATGTTACTTTTTATGACATTTTTGGATTGTAATGTAAGGTGTCATTCCTTGATTTATATTGTTGTAGTATCAAGGGCGGTTTTTGGTTATCATTTCCATTCTCATCGACATGTATGTATATATTGTATATAAACAAAATTATATAAATGGTTCCCTTGGTCTATTAAAAGTCACAGCTTTAGTCATTGTTAATGTTTTTTTAATGTATGTGGTTCACATGGTTTCTAATACTTACATGAATGGTGTCTAAGATACATAAAATAAAATGACTTTTTTTTGTCCTTTTTTTAAATTCTCTTATCTTTTTTTTAACTAAAAATTATTAAAAAATATAAATATAAATAAACTCGTAAATTTAATTTTTATTTTACTTTTATCTTTTGAGGTTATTACAAAAACTAAACTAAACTAAACCTAACCTCCACATTCTTATTCAGTTCCCTACTACCCCTATATGTTGTCACTTTAGAATGGGGATGGACTCCTTTACTTGAGAAAAACACTAGAAAAAAGAGATCGATATGGACCCCTTCTCCGGCAATCTACCCTCTCACTAGAGATCACAAAAAAAGATAGAAAAATGGTGAGAAATCAAGAATGAGATAGAGATATTGAGGAACCAAGATGGCATGTCGTCGTCGGAAAAAAAGGAGTCGGCACGATCATTGGTGGAGCTTTATTAGGGCGACGGGGTCATGGGCCCTTTAATTTTTTTGTTAGAACTAGTCCCTATGTTTTAATTTCATAAATATTAGGCTAAAAAATATAAAATTTTGGTTATGCCCACTATGGTGGTCCAGTGACCCACTTACAATGATGTATTGATGATGGTGCATACTCCTAGTGACAAAATTCAATAACCTTCACTTGTGGCCACTGATGTTCTTCACCCCCACTGCCGGCAACCTTCAAAAGAATCCTAATTGATCGGGTTCTTCTCCCTCACCTTTACCTCGTCTTCATAAAAAATCCTCAAGTCTCCATTGATTGGTGTTGCTCCTCCATCTTCCTATTAACATGATTTTCTCCCCAGTAGTACCTTCATTTAGATTATGAATATGTTATTTTTGTCATGATTTAATTGTAATACAGTCACTTTAAGGGTGCTAAAGTCTAACATTTCAAAATAGTGATGAAGATTACAAAAAAAAAGGTTATAGTGTTGGAGGGTAGGGATAAAAGGGGTGGGTCGAAACCGGAAGAAGGAGACATGAATATAAGAAGGGGTTGAGGGGTGGAGGAGGGTTTCCCTTTCCACCATCAAATTTCTTGGCATCGGTGGGTGCTGTTAGAGAAACATGGTCCTTGTATGTAATTTTGAGATCAAGAGGAGAGAGCATGTAAAGAAAAGAAGATAGAAATTTATGTGTGTGTGAGGGGTATTTTATTTTCTTTTTTTAGGCTAAATTTAGAGAGCATGTAAAGAAAGGAAGAAGAGAGGAATGTGTTGTGTGCGTTTATTTTCTCTTTTTTTAGGCTAAATTTAATTAAGAAAAAATATATAATAAAATAGAAATGGTATAACAAAAATTATATATGAGTAATGACCAACCATGCCAGAAAATATAACCACGATGACCATTCATATAAAAATAAACACAGGGACTATAGTTTTGACATGTGGTAAATTATATGGACCATTTATATAATTTTGTACCCGCATATATGACAAATACATTAATTCATGTACACTTTATTATTATTATTATTATTATTATTATTATTATTATTATTATTATTATTTAATTATAAGATTTTTTTTAGATTTTATTACCATTAAAATTAGTTTTCATCAATCAATCATTAACAATATATATATAGGGTACTCCTAAATCCTAAACACACGAATAAATTTTCTTATCGACAAAAAAAGAACTAAAGAAGACGGTTACGCAAAGCAAATGATGAAGGGACATGGTGATGTGTTCTATTGCCAATTCCAATCTTTGTTTTTTCTTACTCTACAATCTACATATATATATATATATATATATATATATATATATATATATATATATATATATATATATATATATATATATATATATATATATATATATATATATATATATATATATATATATATACAAATAAAAAAAAATCCATTTGACATTAAACAAATTTCCAACCAAAAAATACATATTCAATTAGTTTTGTTACAATACCAAAGAAATAATAACAATAATAATACATCTATTTTCAACACTAATTAGTAATTACCCACCTAATATCGATGATTTTCGTGTTATGTTTCAAGATAAGAAATGAAATCAATAATCAATAACCATTTTACATTACGGAGCATCCTTGTGGATTTTCTTCACTAAAATAATCATGACGACTTGCAATCCCATTATACCCATGATCATATCCATATCCATGTCCATGCCCATGTCCATATCCGTACCCATGCCCATACCCGTATCCAGATGGTTGTGATGGGGCCGGAGGCGGATAGCTTCCACCATAACCCTCGTATCCATATCCAACCACCGCGTAATTTGGTGGATACATTTGTGGATACCCATGAACCGGCTCCACCACCATTTTTGCCACCTCCGGTTTAGGTTCAGATTTTTTGGGTTGCGGCGGCGGCGCGTCTCCTTTTGCTGCTTTGGGCTTCCCGGCGGCATCTTTGGGTTTATCTTTATCTGAAGGTTTGGAGTCTTTGGGCTTTTCAACAACTACTTCTATCTTCTGAATCGAGCTTCCACCTTTGTAACAGAGTTTATCCCTGATCTTTTCAGGGCTACAACAGACGACAGTGATCTTCACCTTGTTTTTTTCCACATCATATTCCTGATCCCTTATTTCTGTTAATTAGTTTCCATAAACACAATACGAATTCAGTTTAAGCAAATGCGATTGTGGATTGAAATTTGAAAAAGGAACAAGTAGACTGACCAGGGATTTTACAGAGAATTTTCTTAACTTTCTTGTAGCAGTCGGAGCACTTGAGGTCAACATCCAGCACCATTTTCGTTACCTTTTCATATCAATCAATAAAGTCAAGAACTTGTGATCCGAGAGCAAATGCATAAACCCTAATTGGTAAATAGGTGGGGTAGATACATGATACATCATACATTACATACATATACATTGAGCGGAAATGATTAGAAGACGAATTGGAATGAGTACCTTCTCATGATGCGAAGCCATTGGTGGTCGGAGATGTTGAGATCTGGTGGGGAATGGAGGGTGAAGATAGATAGAGATAGAGATAGAAATAGATAAAGTGTATTGAAAGAAAGGGAGGGAGCTGTTTGGTGTACTGTTAACCTAATAAAGAACTGCTTACATCTCAGCAATGTGAAATGGAGGATCAAATGTCATTATGCTGATTATTTTATTAATTAATTACAGGTTTTCACTGGTGTATCAATGATTATGTTCTAGTTTTTATTTGGATGGAATCTTCCATTCCATGTTCAGGCCGACTCTATCCATGTACACACACCAACACGAATACAGACAGCTAATCATTTAGATTTGATTGTCTGTATCTGTAAAGACATTATATTATGCTCATGGTTTTTTTTTTTTGTTTTTTTTTTTATAGTAGTCCAAGTGACAACTTTTAACAATATATATTCCTAAAACATAAGTTTTCATCTTTTAGCTATCATTTATTTTTGTCAAACACATATAACAATCTTTGTTATTCCAGGTATAGTGAGAGACGATTCATTTTGAAGGCTAACATGTTCAATTATGGATTCCAATTTTCATGTATTTGAAACTATTAGAGAGAAGGAACAACAATGATGAGAACCAGTATGGGGTTGCAAAATCTAGAGGACGTTTTTTTTAGTGTTTAAATAAGGATATATTTGTAAGATTGTCTGCATTATTAATGAACACTTTCAAACAAGTAAAAAGAAGAAAAAAATCTACTTAATTAAATCAATATTTTTTTTATTATTTTATCAGCGATAAACAAACACAATAAACTAATAAAGATATTATGATCATATGATTGTACCCTATCAACAATAAATTAGTAACGTCTGCTTTCTTATTTTCTTTGTGTTCGTCATATGTGAGAACAATATTTGGTAAAAGAAAAAAAAAATGTGGGCCTACACATTTGGAACGAAGTTTTAGTGTTGTAAGTGACAAAAATGGGTAAACCCAATCATATGGCCCAATCAACAATTGGTACTTATGTAGATATGACCGAATTATGTGACTTATGGAGCTGTCAGTCTCCTTGATTAATTAATCTGTTTCTGACATGTCACACTAACCAAGAGAGCATGTAACGTATGCATGCAATTCACAAATACTTAACGAAGAATGCATTATGCATATTTATGTTGCTGCCAATTTCATACACGCACAAACGTTTGATATCAATTAATGAAACTGCAGTACCTGGATGCCTGGTTATTGCAGTCCCTAGGTCTCTTCGTTGAATAAAGATTATGTTTATTTTTAATGGGAGTTAGATTATTATAGCGTAATAAACTTTTGCTCCACAACATAAATTATAAATTATGTTTAGGGTTATTGCATTTTGTTAAAAATTTAGTATGCAGTGGCTATTACAGCATTTTTTTTGTCAGGATACTATTGAATTTTTTCAAAAACATAAAAGGGCTTTTCAAGTAAACTTTAGAAAATTATGGTATTTTTTTTTTTGTAGGATTATTTTTTATGAATAATCCTTGTGGTTCGGGGTGATTTGTATGCTTGGTTTTAAACTTATTTTTTTTAATTCGTTGAGTCCATAAGGTATTATTTTTATTGTGTAGTTGGTCCCTATCTAATATAAAAAGACTATTTTGTCTTTAATATTTTTATAAATTATTCTATTTATAATATAATTAACCCTTATTTATATTATAAATTTATTTAAATGTTATAAGACATTAACCCCTTACTTATTTGCCTTTTTCCCCTCCAAACTGCTCCCATGTTATGTAAATTGTTAAAATTGATATTATATATATATATATATATATATATATATATATATATATATATATAATAAAAGAAACAATTTATTTAATCATATTGAAACAAATATTTATACATAATAATTGATATATATATATATATATATATATATATATATATATATATATGATCCTTATGTATAATAATATTTAAAATGGTTACAAAATTTTAATAATCTTAATTCATTTCATTTTTTTTTAAACAGCAAAATTTATAACCAAAACCAATACACTCTAGCAAGAAGCTAGAGGAGAAAACTTCATTCCACTTCGACTTAATTCATTTCATGATTAATGAAAAAAACATAATAAGATAGTATAAAACTTTTAAATTTGATATACATAATTTTAGCTGTAGATTTTATATAGTTGGATTCATCGATTAATCTAATAAAAAGATAAAGATTTTCCAAACATGATTATTTTTTTTCCACACTGCAAACATCAAAGAGAATAAATGAAAGTTCAACAAAACTCTTAAGACATTGTTTTCCATTTTTCATAATAAATTGGCAAAAAAAGATTCAAATCAAGTGATATAAATTTTGAAATACATATAAAAAATTCGGATAATATTTGTTAAAATTCATCGAGTTATTGAATTATATGTGAAAAGTGCAACTCTTGTATATACTATATATGGTTTTGAATAAACTTTTATGGATGATCAATTTATATTTACAGTGGTTTTTATTTATAGAGAAATATGTATTTACACCCGAGCATAAAGTTTTTTTACCGATAGTCTCTTCAAATTTGTCTACTCATACCGAAACTTAAAAAATAAATAAATAAATATCGCCAACATGTATAATTGTCCAATTGTCCAATACCTATATAATCGAAAAAATAAACAATAATGTTGTTAAGAATAAAGTCAAGAAAATAAACTTATTTTTATAGATAACCAACATCTCTAGTTGCTAGATTGACACACCACATAAAAACGAAATTAGAATCGGCATAGTTATAACCATGAATAAAAATTTACATATTAGCTTATATATTATTTTCAGTAGTTTCATTTGTTAAATTCATAAATAGAGTAATTATAATTTTATTTAGTTAGATAAACATGATGAAGGAAAAATAAAAACTGTAAAAGAATCATGTTAATAAGAAATCGAGTGAAGTAGGATTTGAGGAATTAACACAATAAATAGATAGAAGGGCCTTTGTCACAACTTTATAGAAGAATCAATAGCCCTTGTTTGTTTGTTAACTGATAGATGTATTAACCAAAAGGGGTAGGCATCAATGTGAGGGCATGGCAACATTTTTAATTGGCATTTCCATCAGCTGCCAATCAAAATTGGTGTCATCACCCTACTTAATTGTCCTCTTCTGATACACCTAAAGAGGTTACAAATTAGAAATGATATGTATGCCATCAATGTATGGAATGAATACATGTATGATTTCATCGGCAATACTCGCTTTCCTTTACATTATGATACTAGTTGTGAGACCCGTATGTTATACGGGTTTGGTAAACAAAAAATATATATAAATGTTTAAACAAAAATTTATTTAAATTTGAAATTTTAGATTTGAAATTTAAAATTTGAATTTAAAAGGAAACATATTAAATACAGTATATAAGTACTAATATTGTAATTTATTAACTATTTTTAATTAAGGCAATTAGTAATTCGTGTGTAAATTTGATTGTTAATTAAGAGAAGATAAAAAAGGAGAAAATGACAAATGGAAAAAAAAAATTATTCAAAAATACCAAAAAATGACATGTGTTCAAATTAATGTAAGAGTGACAAGTGACAAAAAAACCATTCATTTATTAGAGAAGACTAGTTGTGTTATACGGGTTGGATAAAATAATATTAAATATAAAGGGTTAAACAAAAATTTATTTAGATTTGAAATTTAAAATTTAAAATTTAAATTTAAAAGGAAACATATTAAATACTATATGAGTAGTAATATTGTAATTTATTGGTTATTTTTAATTAAAACAATTATTAATTGAGGTGTAAATATAATGTGTTGATTAAGAAAAGATAAAAAAAAAATAACAAAATGACAAATGGAAAAACATTTATTTAAAAATTCCAAAAAAAATGACATGTGTCCAAGTTAATGAGAAGGTGACATGTGCCAAAATTATTTTCATTTATTAAGAAGGATGTATGTCATCATTGTAAGGAATGAATACATGTATGATTTCAAATTGCAATGCACGCTTTCCTATACATTGATAACTCGTGTGACCAATCTGCATATTAGTGAGTGTATTTTTTTCGGAAAATTATAACAAAAACTTCTGCCAATAATCTTGAACACGAAGTAATACAAAGAAATCAAGTTAAAAAAACACTAATAAATCAAGTTAAAAAGACTACATAAGCAAAAAAAAGACTATGAACCCTAGATACAATATACGTGTAATTGAATATGAAAATGATGTTTTGATTTCAATGGTATAAATAAAGAGATTGATATTTAATATCAGAAACAATTACCTTCATCTTTTGCAAGGATATTAATAATCAACCAAGAATCTCAGTTATTAGCACCTGATTTCTCGTATACATAGCTAGAAAGTCTTATCCTATGCAAAGTATAATGAGGGATAATAAAGAAGTTTCTAATTTAAATTACTGATTTTCAGAACCAATTTTGGATGAAATAATATGGATGAAATATAATAAGAGGTTTAGGAGAAGATGTCATGGCAAAAAAGGTGTTTAGAAAAAGGACATGTGGCATGTTTAATTTTTTGTTTATTAGAATAGGTATAGAAAAAGGAGATTTGGTCCCTAAAAGTTTTCTTTTGGAGTCTTTGTCTTTTGAGGTTCTTGTAACATTTTTTATCTCTATTTAAGTAAAGTAACTCTTTATTATTATCGATTAATGTTCGACTTTTTTTTTTGATGCAGCTGAACTTTGTTGATCTTGTCGGTTCGGAAATGGTAAAAAAAAGTCTGGTTCTATTAGAGATAAAAAAAACTATTAAAGGAAGCACAAACTATTAATAACTTACTTTCACAACTTGATAATGTTATTAGTGTTTAATCTTCCGGCAACCCGGCCACGTACATACCTTAACGAAATGACAAGCTCACATTGTTAAGGAGTGATTCCCTCAGTGGAAAAGTCAAGACGTTGATATTTGTTAACATCTCTCCTGTTGAATCAAAGTTAGAGAGGAAAATCCAAGACATTGATATCTTGTTAACACCTCTCTAGTTGAATCAAAGTTAGGTGAAACATATAGTTCTCTTACGTAAGTTTATTATTATTTTTCAAATTTCTTTAGTTGTAACGTCCGAAATGTCAGGTACAAATTAACTTAGTAAAAATTCTTTTGTTACGACAGCATTGACTCGAGTATGTTGGGTGTACATATGGTACACCGGGCGTACTCCAAGGGTTGCATGAGGCTGGATGTCCCTATGTACGTTGGGCGTACCCATGTGTACGGAGGGCGTACGTGAGCCAGGGGCAAACCCTAATTTTTAGGGTTTATACCCTATTTAAAAACATTAAGCCCCTCTAAACCCTCACCTTATCAGCCCCCATTTCCTTTTTGAGATAACCTTGAAATCCTAATTCATTTCTCAAAGAGATTGAGCTTGTGTGTGTTTGTGTGTTTTGTATGTGTGTGTGTGTGTGTGGTGCTTATTGAAAAGTAATAAGGCTTTAGGAGAAGCATTAGACAAGAAGGAGCTTGTAGATCTAGAGGTTATTCACCATTTCCAGCTTATTAGAGGTATAAAGTCTGAAACTTGTTCATCCTATGTCTAGATCTAAGTTATGGGAAAATTTTAGCATATTTTGGTCCCATGGATGAACTGTTATGAGTAAATGCTACTCCTGATGTTATTATACGTCCCTTTTGTTGTTTTGAGGTCCATTGATCTATAAAGCTTGTATCTTGAAGGTTGTAGATCAACAATGCCTGAGTTAGTGACCATTTAATGGAAGTAGAGTGTTATATCTATTACCTGAATCCCATTAAGACATGAAAAGGGATAAAGTTGCCAACTTTATTGTTTAGCATGTCTTAAGGAGGCTAGATCTAAAGTTTGACGTTAGGTCTTAACTGATTAAGACCTTAAGAATGGAATTTGGTGGAGCATCTGATTATGTTGGGCATACTAAGGGGTACGCTTAGCGTACTTACGAAAGGGGATTTTAGGATTTTAGTTCCGAGCCATCTTGGGCTTTAGGGTTTTGGTCCCTTGTTGGACCACATGTTTTTCTGAGCTAGGCCTTTATGGATTTGAGCCCATGTTGTACTTGGAAGACCTTTTGGACTTTTCGGCTAGTTTGGATTTGGGCGGTGGTATGTTAGTTCCAATAAGGAAAGGGTAAAGCAGCCTTTTACTCTTAAAGCTGGGAATTTAGGGTTTGGACTCTCGGGTTGGGTTATTGACCTAATTTCTAATTAGGTTTTTATTATTTGTGGTTTAGTGAGAGGATTTCATGATTTAGCAGCTCGAGTGTGATTTGATATCTTCAGTCTGATGTGAGTTTCCTTCGCTTTACTCGTGGGTCGAAGGCACCAATATCGGTCCACTGGACTATGTTGGTAGGATGATAATTGTCTTCGTGACAATTTCATGTACTGCATGTACATGTGACTCTTACTGTCATGATTATGTGTTAGTTTTAGGGATGAAATAGACCCGATACCGGTTAAAAGAGACCGAAAGGGTTGAAATATACCCAGTATTGTTTGAAAAAGACCGAAGGGGTTGAAATAGACCCGGTACTTGTTGAAAGAGACTGAAGGGGTTGAAATAGACTCAGTTATGCTTGACTGTTATGTATGAATGGTACAGGGTGTTTTAGGGAAGCTCACTAAGCTTTGTGCTTACGGTTTTTAGTTTGTGTTTCAGGTACTTGCAGCTCGAAAGGGAAGGTCTCGACTTGATCGCACCGCATCCGCCAATGATTTCTTTCCGCATTATGTGATTTTAGGATTTTGTACTTTGGTAATATTTTTAATTATGATACACTTTTAGTTGTTTTGACATGACTATTAGATGTTTGAAATGAAAATTTTTATTTGGAAATTTTGGGATGTTACAAGTTGGTATCAAAGTTATGATATAAGAATCGCATGCTAGATTAGGACTAAGGATGTGCTCATGATTGCATGATAGAAATGCTAGGAGAGATGCCTTTATGTGTCTATTGTATGAGCTTATAGATTTGCATGCTAGAATGAGATCAGTTTTCTGATAGGATGACTTGTTTCGGTTGTGTTCTGATTTGAATTACTTGATCATGCTCAAATGTTGCATACTTTGAGCATTTAAGAATTTTATTAGTACCAACTAACTAGTGGACGAATGCGTTTGGTTACATATTATTGATACTAGATAATTTTAGAAGGACAAGTTTAACTCTATTGCAAAACTCTTGTTTGAGTCTAACCGTTGTAGTGTGGGAGTTTTCATTCAAATAATTATCTAGTACCGATAGTATGTAATGTCTTCGTGTGGTAGTTAGATGGTATTAGTGGGAGTTCCTTCTGCAGCTGATAGCAAGGAGTGGTGAGGAAAGGAACCCTAGGAAGTTCATGGAATACATATTGGCACGTACGATACCTTATACTAATGGAAGCACAAGATTTATACCCGAGACATGGAAGACCACGATGAGTCTGGGAAACTCAAGAGTGTAAACCTCTTCATGTATTTACTGATTGTTTATGTGATTATGTTTCAGCATGGTGGAGCAGGGGGTTTAGGATCTAGATCTGGTTCGTGCATGGGCACTAAACCAGTTGATGAGGGATTACATGAGTTCATTGCGTCAGAGGTTATTAGAGGCATCCTTGATGCGACTTGGTGATCTCTGAGTTAATTAAGGAGGGTATCATTGAGTTGATGGAAGATCGTCTTTGGATCTTCAGGGTTGATATGGATGCTTGCCAGTCTGGGTCCCGTGCTCTCTCCTTCAAGGATTTTAGGGGATGTGGGGCACTAGAATTATTTGGGGTGAAGGACCCTATTTTCGTTAGGCGTTGGCTAGCAAATATTGAATGTGCCCAGATGACGAGCTTCTGCCCCGAGGGGTGGAAGGTGAGGTTTGCTACAGGATGTCTGAGGGAGCGACCTCGGGATTGAAGGGAGGAGGTTAGATATACTCTGAGAGCCCCAACCATTAAGGCCATGTCATGGTTGGATTTTGTGACCCGGTTTTGAGCGGAGTTTGCATCGGTTGTTGAGGTGCAGCAGCTAGTGAGGGAGTTTCTATATATGCGACAGACGACTGAGACCATGGCGGAGATCACTGCCAAGTTTAGAGAGAGGGCCATATTGGTACCTTAGTATGCCGTAGACGAGGAGATGCAGAAGACTCAGTACCATGATATGCTGAGACCAGATATTCAGGAGTTTGTAAGTTTTTCCGCCTGCCCAACACTGGACAACTTGATATCTAGGGCTCGGGAATGGGAGATTGATTTGGATCACATAGTTAAGAGGAAGGCAGAGTATGGGTAGACGATTGGCGTTTCAACGAAGAAAACCAAGGGTTTCAATTCTAGATCGAGGGGCCAGTAAGTCCGGGGGCGCTGTGGAAAGTGCAACAAGACGCATGATGGATTCTGCAGGGCAGGTCGTTCATGCTGCTATAAGTGCGGCAAGACTGGGAACTTCGACAAGGATTGTACCACCATTACCACCTAGGGATCTGATCTGATTTGCTTCCATTGCAATCAGAGGGTCCATAAGAAGGCCAACTGCCCGAGTTTGATAGCAGTGGGACCAGTAGTAGCACTTGCTCCGATGACTCTGAGGATCACTGATGGCCGCCAGGGCAAGGTGGAGGCGCTAGTTGTTCGGAGCAGTGCATTTCAGCTGACAGCCGAGGAGGCTCGTGTGGTACCAGATGTAGTGACGGGGTCGTTCCTTGTGAAAGGTATTTCTGTGTTGGTCTTATTCGATTCAGGGGCTACCCAATCCTTTGTATCCCTCGCGCTTAGCAGGAGATTTGACGATGTCTCTAGAGATTTGGATTATCCATTAGAGGTTGAGATTACTGATGACCATCTGGTACGAGTGTCGAGGGTTCACTGGGGATGAACTTTAGAGTTGTTCAGTGAGTAGTATTTGATTGATTTGGTTCCGATTCCCCTACACGAGAGCAAGGTCATTGTAGGAATGGACTGGTTGAGCCCCAATGGGGCGATGATTGATTGTGGGCTTCACTTGGTATGTGTTCGGACTCCAAGTGGGGGAGAGTTGGTGATTCATGGTGAGGGTGCTCAACACGGTTCAACACTCTGTTTTACAACCAGGGCCAGGTGTTATCTTCAGCATCGATGTTCCGGGTTTGTGGCCTATGTGATGGATACCCGGGAGAAGGATGAGGTAACCAAAGATGATGTATCGATCATTTGGGAATACTCATATGTGTTCCTGGAGGACTTTCCAGGAGTACCTCCGGAGAGGCAGGTGGAGTTTTTGATTGACTTGGTTCCAGGTGTGGCTCTGATAACCAAAGCACCTTATGGATTAGCACCTACAGAAATGCAAGAGTTTTCTACGCACCTGTAGGAGTTGTTAGACAAAGGATTTATTTGGCCAAGTATTTTGCCATGGGAAGCGTTGATCTTATTTGTGAAGAAGAAGGATGGGTTGCAACGGAAGTGTATCGACTACCAAGAGCTGAATAAACTAATAGTGAAGAACCGTTACCCGCTCCCGAGGATCGACGATTTATTTAACTAGCTTTAGTACACATCGTGCTTCTCCAAGATAGATTTGCATTCGGGTTATCACCAGGTGAGATTCAAAGAGGAGGACATGCAGAAGACGGCCTTCTGGACTCGTTATGGTCAATACGAGTTCGTGGTGATGTCTTTTGGGCTCACCAATTCTCCAGCCGCATTCATGGATCTCATGAATTGCATATGTAGGCCCATGTTGGATCAGTATGTGATTGTGTTTATCGATGACATCTTGGTCTATTCCAAGGCCCAGGAGCAGCATGAGGAGAATCTGAGGGAGGTATTGGAGACTCTGTGGAGGGAGAGATTGTATGCGAAGTTCTCCAAGTGTGAGTTCTGGTTGAACGCCATGCAATTTCTGGGGCACCTTGTCAACCATAACGGTATTCTGGTCGATCCGGCAAAGGTTGAGGCAGTGATGAATGGGAGGTCCCGAGATCCCTATATAAGATTCAGCGTTTCCTTAGATTGACAGGTTACTATTAGAGATTCATTCCGGATTTCTTCAAGATAGTGGTTCCTTTGAATCGGTTGATGAAGAAGACCATCACGTTTCATTGGGAGGCTGAGTAGTAGGTAGCCTTTGAGACCTTGAGATAGAGATTGTTTGAGGCGCCGATTCTGACCCTACTAGAGGGTGTTGAGGAATTTTGGTATATTATAATGCGTCGATCAGAGGTTTGGGAGCAATTTTGATGCAGTAGGGTCATGTGATTGCTTACGCTTCGAGGCAGTTGAAGCCTCATGAGTTGAATTACCCTACGCACGATTTGGAGTTGGGGGCGGTGGTGTTTTTCCTTAATATTTTGCGACATTACCTATATGGGGTCCGTTATACTATCTATACGGATCACAAGAGCTTGAGGTATTCGATGGATCATCCGAATCTGGACATAAGACAACATAGATGGTTGGATGTAGTCGATGCTCTCAGCCGCAAGGTGGTCGCGGCTCCGACCAGGGATTTATGTTTAAGGATGACTGTGATTACCCCACTATTATAGCATATTCGAGAGGCTCAGGTTGAGACTATGAAGGAAAAGCACCGAGATAGTGAACACATAGTGGGATATGTGGCTTCCTTCGATTATGATATTCGAGGATTATTAACCCTTCAACGGAGGGAGTAGGTTCCATACTGGGGTGGCGTGTGGCAGATTCTGATGGAGGAGGCGCACAAGTCGAGGTTTTCTATTCATCCTGGAGCAAAAAAAAATGTATAGAGGTGCCTGACTTGCAAGGTATGTGGTGGCATGGTA
This sequence comes from Lactuca serriola, assembly GCF_051521515.1. Lineage (NCBI taxonomy): Eukaryota > Viridiplantae > Streptophyta > Magnoliopsida > Asterales > Asteraceae > Lactuca > Lactuca serriola. Next base: position 16,920,462 of record NC_136414.1, on the reverse strand, counting down.
TGTGGAGAGGTGCTTGACTTGCAAGAAATTCAAGGCCGAGCATCAGCGCCCCCATGGCGAAATAGAGCCGTTGGATACTCTCGTTTGGAAATAGGAAGAGATTACGATGGATTTTATCACCAAATTGCCTCGGAAACGTGCATAGTGGATTAGATATGGCTCATCATGGAACGATTGACCAAGAGTGCACATGTTATCCTAATTTAGGAGAGCATTTCGGCGGAGAAGTTGGCCGATATCTACATCCGGGAAGTGGTGGCACGGCATGGGCTGCCAGTTTCTATGGTCTCCAATAGGGATGTTTGGTTTACTTCTAGGTTCTGGAAGAGATTCCACGAGAAGTTGGGTACTCGTCTGCACTTTAGCACAACTTTTCGCCTGAGACTGATGGTCGGAGTGAGCGGACTATCCAACATTCAAAATAATGTCTTAATTTTGTGGAAGCAATTACCCATGCAAGCATTAGTTTTTCAAGATGGGAGTACCTGGTCTCAGGATCCAAGAGACTTTCACTGACATAGTAGATGGTATGTTGGTCCCCGTTAAGATCATTGGCTAAAACTGCACTTACAGCGTTAGAGGATACAAAAATGTGTAGTAGGAGCGGTTCCCCATCCAGTGGTTTCACTAGCAGGGGTGCTGAACTCAAATACTTTTTAAGTTCCTGAAAATCATCTTCTTGCTCTTTAGTCTATTCAAACCTTTTGTTCTTCTTCAAGATTTCATAGAAAGGTTTACAACTCTCTAAGGATCTTGAGATGAACCTGTTTAGGGTTGCCACTCTTCCAATTAGTCTTTGAATATACTTTGTCGAGGATAGGGATCTTAAATCAATGATGGACTTTATTTGCTATGGACTTGCTTCTAGTCCTCTTTTGGTCACCATGTATAGGAACTTGCCTGATCTCATTCCAAAATGGCATTTGGAAGGATTCACCTTCATGTTGTATTCATCTAATATGTTGAAGGCTCCTTCAAGACCCTTAAGGTGATCTTCAGCTTTCTTTGACTTGACCACCATGTCGTCGATGTAGACTTCCATGGTGTCCCCTAGTTTATCCTTGAACATCTGGTTAACTAGCCTTTAGTATGTTGCACTTGCATTTTTAATACCAAAGGGCATAGCAGTATAATAATATATACTTATCGGGGTTATAAATGTGGTATCCTCCTGGGTCAGATGGTTCCATTTGAATCTGTTGGAACACTACTGATGCATCCATGAATGTTAATAGTTCACGGCCAGCCATAGCATCTATCATGGAATCTATATGTGGTAATGGGAAAGGATCCATAGGACAAGTTAAGATCCGTATAGTCCACACATGCACATTTGAAATGGGATTTTAATGGAACCATATTGCATGCAGTAGTCATGGATGGGAACAACTAGATAGTGCCCATTGGGCACAAAATATGCAAAAAAAAAGGGAGTGGCGTTAGTTGGTTTCTTGAAAAAATGTATGAATGCATTGGTGATTGTCAGGATTTACCATTTGTAGCTGATAAGGCTGACTCAATTTGTGTCATTATTGAAAATGTTTCCCAAACACTCATCATGGTGTGTTTGCTTTTCATCTACTTGGAAACATAGTACACCGGTTTGGGAAAAATGATAAAACAAAAGTCTTGTTTTGGAGGCTTGTGCGAGCTTACAAAGCTAATGTATTTTAAAACCTGTAGGCTAGATTTAGTTCAATTACGCCACAAGTAGCGGTGTACCTTATAGAAATTCCATGTGCTAAATGGACTAGAGAGTATTGCTTGTTAAATCGGTACGAATACATGACCTCAAACAATGCTGAGTCATGAATGATTTATCAATAGATGCTAGGAAGATGCCTAGAATACCCTTTTGAGTTTTTCGATCGTCTCTCGCAAGAATGGTTTAACAAGGGTTGTATTGATGGAGGCATGACTTTAATTATGTCCAATAATAAATAAATTATGTGTAATAATATATATTTGTTATTTACTAGAAAATGTTCAATAGTACTCTTGGAGTGGGCTAAAAAACTAGTGCATGATTTCAAAAATGGTGGCATAGTTGATTTGAGGCAAGAGGCTTATATCTGCATATATTGGGAATGAATTGGTTTGCTTGCGGTCATGTCAAAATGGTCTTAAAGCACTTGAAAAAAACTAACTTTGGGCATATTGGTATAGACCTTATAAAATTGAAATGAACCGAAGTACGTATGAGGAGCCGCTGTACCCCCTTCTAGAACCTTGTGATTGGGAAATTCCTGATGATTTAATGGTTGTTAAACCCCCGATAATGGATACACGTCAAGCTGGTAGACCAAAAAAAAACAAAAATTGTATCCCGTCACAAGGTGAGGAGCCGATAATAAGAAGATATACTAAATGTGATAGTAGAACACATAATGTAGCGACTTGTCCTACATTGGTCCCAATGAAGCAAAAGAAGACTAAAAAAGTAGGTCGGTGTCAGGTAGTAAGACAAAAAGGAAAGGTGTGGATGGGATTCAAGGCACGCAAAGGATGCAAAGAGAATATTATTGTTCGACGTTTAATTTAAATAATTGATGTTTTTTTAATTAAGTATATTATGTTTCCGCATAAGTTGATTGTGTCGTTTGATTACTCTATTAAGACTATTTGGTTTTCCTATGATTATATTAGTTCATCATCATTACTAGAGTTAAACTCATATATTTGATTAAACTAGATGAAAATACATATAGCAAACCTAAGACACATAATAAACAAACAACAATTTTTTTACCTATAATTAACTTCAGGGAACTACAATGGATACTTTTCTGTCTCCATTGTTATATAGTCATCCCTATTCTAATTTTATCTTCATACCGATCCTTTTGCAGACTAAGATTTATCATCTATGCATCCTTCTCATCAAGTCATTTTTCAGTCATTTTGCTAGTCTTCCTAGTCTTTTTTATCCATTCTTCATTCTCATTGATTTTATTTTTACTAATATCTATCTATTCTTTAGCCTCTTCGCAATTTGATGCAATGACTTCACAATGTTCTGTGAGAACCCAAGATGACTCTGTATCTTGTTTTTGTTGTTCTTCAGCCCATTGAAATTCTTACAAAGTTTCATCAGACATATATGGCCCTTCTAAAGAGGGTGCAACAAAAGGTCGATTGGATCACAATATCAACAATCAACTTCGTTGCACGAGCAAAAATGGAAATTTGAAGATGAACTCATAATAAAGTTGAAAAGGATATATTTTTTACTATGAATCCAAAGACCATGTATACGAATTTATACACCCTTCAACTATGCATAACTGACTTGTCAGTCCGCATAACTTACTTACAAGTCCACAGAACTTGTCAGTCCACAGATTTGACTTGCCAGTTTGCAGAACTGACATGTCAGTCCGCAAAACTGACGTTTCAGTCTGTAGAACTGACTTGTCAGTCCTTTTCCATATAGAAATAATGTTTTTATGTATAGAAAAATCACATCCAAATAAGGGTTCGTGTTGCTAAAAACGACATAAATGAACATTTTCATAACATTATTTATTATAAAAACATAGAACTTAATAAAAACATAAAAACAACGCACATACTACAACTAAGGTTTACATAGAACTTAATAAAAAATAATATTTGTTGAGATTCCTACGTTACAATTCCATTATATTGCAAATGGAGGTAAGACGACCACCCTTTCAACTGGTATTTCCCAATGCATATGGTTTGAAATAGAATTTACCATCTTAGTTGGGAAGCACTTCGATACATTGTAGAAGTCAAATCATAATTTACCATTTGCTGGATTTATTCAATTGTATTGCATGTTCACAAAGTATACCACATTTTTGCCATTTGTCGTAAGTACAAATCCCACGTTCTAGTTGCACCGATTCAGTGGATAAATCATTTCTCACTTCAAATTTGTTGCTATCAATATGTCTAAGCCTACAACCCTCATATTGGATAAATCTTTTTTGAAGCGCCTTCCGTGCATAAGGGGTCAGATGACCATTCTCTCCCCCCTGTGAAATTAATTGAATTACATATAAAAAGTAATATTTGATAAAGTATAATAACATGTAATTATTAACTCCGAATTCAGCTCGTTGAACATACACTCCTTTAATCGACTCATGGATCATCTCAATGATTGACGTTATTAGTAATTGGTGCCTGTTACCTCTTATCTAATTTATGACAATGAGAATAGTGATGGATTTAACATTGAAACGTACTTTAGGGGAAAATTTTCGTGCCCATTTTGCAATGACAATATCGTCAAGCCATACAAGATCATTCCCATTAACCTCATTTTGTAATCTGTTCAAACACGCATAAAATTCAGACACACTATACATTTTGCCTGTCTGCCAGAACAACTGTTCCCCAACGATATTACTTCTGGTAGAAGCCTGTATTTTATTAGCTATATTTTTACAACAATACCCATGATACGAATTGGGGTAGACTCTTTGAATGACGTAGTCTATTGAATCAGACATATGGATTATGAAACCAACTTTCATACTGTCACCTAAACATTCGTTAAACCTCCTTATGAACCATGCCCAAGATTTGTCATAGTATATGGTTCCCAAAGCGAATGCTATGAGTAGGGGTTCATGATTTCCATCCAAAGCAACTGCAATGTACATTGTTGTTATGTTGGTCCTAATAAAGGGTACATGAGAAACAAATATGATTGGTATCATAGACGTGAGAAAGGTACGAATCTGCAAGAAAAGATACAACCATTATCCAAAAACACATACAAGAAATAAAAAATAATTTACTATTAAAGCTGGCATACCACACATCCCAAATCAACAAAAAAAAATTGAAAATAATCTCTCAAATTGTTCTTATTGCACGTGAAGGTATTAGTATTGGTTCTTTGTAGAGTATGAAAGAATATCAGTAGGTTGGAGAAACTTTGATTTAATACCTCACTGAAAGAACTAATTCTGACAACTTCTAAACATGAAATTTGTTCTCAGTTTAAGTTGTTCTCTAATTGAAATTGGTACATTCTTTACATGTCCAAGGAACTATTTGTTATTACCCATAGCTATTTGTTAGTTCGCAGAGTTGTTTGTCGGTCAAAAAAGCTATTTGTCATTCCACAAAGTTGTTTGTCAGTCTGAAATGACAACACATAGTTGTCTGCCTGGCCATGGAACTATTTGTTATTCCGAAGAGCTATTTGTTAGTTCGCGGATCTATTTGTCAGTCCGTAAAGTTGTTTGTTAGTCCGTAGAGCTGTTTTCAGTCCGAAATAACAACATATAATTGTTTGCCCATCTAAGGAATTGTTTGTTATTTCGAGAGCTGTTTTTCAGTCTGTGAAGTTGTTTGTCAGTCCGCGGAGCAGTTTATCAGTCTGAAATGACAATACATAGCTGTTTGTCAACCATTTTCTTATTTAAGTAATGGTTTAATCTATAAAAATTCACACCATTATTTAAAAATGGCCTCCAATGTACCAACTTCTTCCAACGCTTCAACGTCATCCAATGTTCCACGTCCATGGATGATAAGAGAGGCGATGGTCATAACACGATGTTAGATGAGAGTTTACAAGGGTGTAACACCAATGGTTCCCTTACATTTTCTTGTAGGTGATGAATGGACCCGTATAACAGGTTTTTTCATCCATGAGATGGGACAAGGACAACATCGGGTAAAAACAGATATTGTTAATAAATTGAGAGATTTAAAGGAAAAAATTGCATGGTTCAATCGATGGTATCATTATATTAAAACTAACAACTATTATTTCTCAGACGATGAAGAACTTTTAGAAGTTGTTAAAGAACATTACATATTCGAGCGTGATGGAAGTGAGTTCGAGTATGAGGACGCTTGGAATCTGGTTAAAAGTAACTAGTATTTCATGTAGACGACTCTTTTATGTGTAATGTTTTATCTTCTTATTTGTAATGGTTTATGTTTCCATGTATTTGCCATGTTCGTGTTATCTGTTTCATGGTTAATGTTTATTCGTTAATAGGGTGGAATAGGCTAGAGATGGTGAAAGGTTGGGTTTGAGAATAGCCTAAAACGTAAATTATGAAAGGTGATGTGATAGGTGCGTTTGAGAACGTGTAATCGAGGTGCGACTTTCTAGGAAGATTGGATAAGGATCCCCAAATGTAACCATTATAAAAACGTTTCACATTATAAACCTTTGGACTTCTAACTGTTTGATTCCGGAATAAAGGCGTTTCGAAATAATTAAAAATCTTGAAAAGAGAAGTCCGTAGTGAAAATTTTGATTTGTTCCGGAATGAAGCATGTGAACTAAAAGTGAGCTGGAGTAAAGTTTGAAAATTCTGGAGTCCAGTTGAAGTAAAGTTCCAGAGCCATATCTTTTGAGAGATATCCGGAGAAGAAATTTTCGAAATTCAGGATTCAACTATGAGAACATGTTCAGAGAAGTGATTTAGAAAAGAAGTTCCGAACCAGATTTGAAAAACTTTCCGGAGTGAAATTTTGAAAATGTTCCGGAGTGAAAATAAGTTGCATTCTGGAGAGAAAAATTTGGAAGTGAGACAAGAAAGTAGTTACATACCTTTCAGGATTTGAATTCCGGGATGACATTATAAGGTATATTCCGAGACAAAATTGTGACCAATGTAACTATATTGGTCCTTGGGCTTCAAAAAAAACTTGGAGATTGTACAACTTAACACCGAGATGAGAAGTTAGATCAAAAGACACATAAAATGATCCTGGTTGTTTCGAGAGGAAATGATTCCGAAGAGTAAAAAGATTTTGTTCCAGAATCAACATATACTTTTTGATGTTGCCATCAAAGAGGACAATTCTCTTGAAAGAATTGAGGATCAGGCATCATCATACCCATTTTGTTCATAAAACCATTGAACTTGGCTTCGTCTAATGCCTTAGTAAAGACATCATCAGTTTCATCGTCATATGGAACAAAAATAAGTTCAATATTTCCATTTAAAACATGATCTTTTATGAAATGGTACCGTATGTCAATCTGCTTCGTCGTGGAGTGTTGGATTGGATTGTGCGAAATCACAATGGCACTTTGAGAATCACAATAGATAGGAATGCATTGAAAGCGGTAACCATAATCTAAAAGTTGAGATTTCATCCATAGAACTTGAGAGGTATAACTGGGAACAACAATGTATTCTGTTTCGGCTGTAGAGAGTGCAATGTAGTTCTGTTTCCTGGATGACCAGCTAACCAATCGACCACCTAAAAATTGATAGCCACCATAAGTGCTTTTTCTATCCAATTGAAGACCACCATAGTTTGAATATGAATATGCTTGAAGTAGGAAGCTCTCATTTGTTGGGTACCAGATTCTGAGACTCTTTGTACCTTTAAGGTATCGAAAAATTTGCTTCACAGCCAAAAGATGAGATATCTTTGGGTTGACTTGAAATCTGGAACACAAACATGTAGAAAACATGATGTCCGGACGACTTGCGGTGAGATAGAGCAGGGATCCAATCATTCCTCTATACTTCTTTTCATCAACTGCTACACCTGAAGGGTCGGCAAAGGTCTTGTGTCCGAAACTCATTGGTACCTTGGCTGAGGCACAGGTGTCCATTGAGTACTTTTTGAGGAGTTCTGAAATGTACTTCTCTTGGTGAATAAAAATTCCTCTATTATTCTGTTTGACTTGGAGACCAAGAAAGAAGATTAATTCCCGATTCATGCTCATTTGAAATCTACTGACCATTAACTTAGCAAAGTCAACAACCATTGAAGAATCGGTGAATCCGAAAATAATGTTGTCATCATAAATTTGGACCAGCATGAAATTATTTCCATTTGACCTTCGGAATAGAGTGGGATCTAAAATTCCTCGTTGAAAACCTGATCGCTTGAGAAAATCGGTGAGGGTCTGATACCATGCGCGAGGAGCTTGCTTTAGGATGTAGACAGCTTTCCGGAGTATGTAGCAATAGTTCGGATATGATAGATTTACAAAACCAAGAGGCTGATGAAGATACACTTCAGTATCAATTTCACCATTAAGTAAAGCACTCTTAACATCCATCTGTTAATCTTTGAAGCCTTTGTGAGCAGCATAAGCAATAAAGATTTTGATAGCTTCAAGACGTGCAACGGGAGCAAAGGTCTCATCATAATTAAGGACTTCAATATGTACAAATCCTTTAGCCACCAACCTTGCTTTGTTTCGAATGATAACTCTTGCATCATCTAACATGTTGCGAAACTCCCATCTAGTGCCGACAATGGGATGGTTCTGAGGAGGAGGGAGAAGAGACCAAACTTCATTTCTATCGAATTCTGCCAATTCTTCTTGCATGGTTGTAATCCAGTAAACATGTTCTAATGTTTCCTTGATGAATTTGGGTTCAACCATGGAGATAAATTTCGAAAAATGACATTCATTTTGAACACTTGTGGTAGAGCGAGTTTGAACACCAGCATTAGGGTTTCCAATAACTTGGTTTGGAGGGTCATCTCGAGTCTAGATGTGAAGTCTTGATAGTTCTTGAGCAGTAGAAGATTGAACATCGACAATAGGGTTGTGTTGTTCCCCCTGAATGGTTTGAACTTATGGGTGATGCTCCTCCTGAACTTCAAAACCTGAGAGGTTGACACCATCCTCAGGCGGAAATTCAAAGAAGTTGATGATGTCATCGCTGTTGATCGGATTGGAGTCAAATTCAGCAGCTACATCAAGAAATCCATCTACATTTGATTCAATAGAGGGTTGGCCATTCTCCCCCTCAACCTGAGAAGGTTGAAATGGTTCGGAATCAAATGGAGAGAGAGAGGGTAGAGGATCAGAAACAGGTTGTGAAGTAGGAAAGGATGATGAAGGTTGAATTGATCGAGATTCTGAATCAAGTGCTGTTTCGAACGGTTCAAAAAGAGTTTCAAAATCAACTTCATGAATTATCTGAATATTCAGACATTCTAGGGATGGAGCATTAGAATCCATACTGTGAGTTGTAACATGAGTGCGAGTGGAATTTCGAATGAAATTGTCGTCAAAGATGACATCAAAAGTTTATTCAATGACTCGAGTACGTCGATTAAGGACTCGATAAGCTTTTGATTTTGTAGAGTAACCAAGAAAAATTGCTTCATCAACTTTGGGTTGAAATTTGGTAAGCTGATCACGATTGTTTTTGATGAAGCATCGACATCAAAAAACATGAAGAAAGGATATACTTGGCTTCCGACCATTCATTGCTTCATACGGTGTCATGTTGAGGCGTCGATTGATGATACTCTGATTTTGAGTGAAGCATGCAGTTGATACGACTTCGGCCCAGAGATAGAGTGGTAGATTTGCGAAGTTAAGCAAGGATGGAGCAGCTTCAACATGAGTTTTATTGCGTCTCTTGAATACACCGTTCTTTTGTGGAGTTAAGGAGCTGAGAAGTTGTGGTCAATTCCTTTTTCGGTGAGGAATTTCTCAATGGTTCCATTGGTTAATTCTGAACCATTATCACTTCGGATACGCCTAACAGGGATTTTGATGAGGACTTCAATTCCTTTAATGAAGTTGATGAGTTCAGAGGCTGTTTCGGACTTCAGTCTAAGGAAGAAAACCCAAGTGAACCTTGTAAAGTCGTCAACAATTTCTTATGATGAAGACTCTCTACAATGTATGGTCCACAAAGATCAATGTGTAAAAGCTCCAATGGTTCCGAGATTGATTTTTCGATGATAACAGGATGACCCTTCTTCGATTGCTTTCCACACTCACATGCAGCACATAAATGATCATTTTCAAATTTGAGAAGAGGTAGACCTCTCACCATTTCACCAGATACGAGATCATTCATGTACCGAAAGTTTAGATGAGTAAGCCTTCGGTGTCATAACCAACTGACTTCAGGAACGGCTTTGGAGAGAAGGCAGAGTTGCGGTTTGCCAATAATCATGTTGATGTCGAGTGGGACATGTTCTTGTTGCAATTTGACTTGATTAAACACTCTTTTCGGTCTTCAGTCATTTTATCGTTGTGCTTCTTTCAAAATTCAACACATCAATTTGAGTCAGTGAGTTGAGCTACACTTATCAAATTATGTTTCAGGTCAGCTACATAAGCCACATTTGAGATAGAGAAATTTCCATTGGTGAGAATTCCGAAACCATGAATTTGAGAATTGGAGTTGTTGTCATACGTCACGTAACCAGCATTTGGAGAAAGCTTAAGATCCCATAGAAATTCTTTGTGACTCGTCATGTGCATGGACCAAGCACTATCAATATGTCATATTGTCTCTTGCTCTGAAGCACAAAGTGCCTGCAAAATTAGTGAGTGGTGGAGCTTTTAGGCTCCGAGTTAGGTTTAGGGACATAGGTACGGGATTTGTACTTTGACTGTGACTTTGGAACAACTTTGTGTTTCCTGGGAATGTTTTTTGAGTTCTTAGGAAGCAAACAGAAGGTTAATATCTTTTCATCTATCCAGTAGTCATATTCAATGACTTGAGGGTTCATAATGGCTTTCTTTGGACCTGATGTTTCCGGAGCAGTGGGAGTCACTGTCTAATCTGCAGTCATGGACTTTTCACTTTCCAAACAGGGTTTTGTTTTGAAGACTTTGAGAAATTTGTTTTCTTAACATGTTTCTGTTTGCTTGATGATACATTCGATTTTGAAAGTCGAGGTCTAAAAGTTGTGCCATCAGATTTTGCAATAAAAACATATGAAATAGTCCGAGGAGAAGTGTTTCAGACAGATGTGAGGTTTACTTTTGACTTTTCCTGAGTGGGAATAACCACCTTCTTTTGTTCTACAGGTCTTGGAGGATTTGATAGTCTCTTGAGTATCTTATTGGGTATGAAGGAGTTTTGACTATGGGTTGATGAGTAAGAATTCCGAGATACACCCTTTTTGGAGTTCTCAAGGAATCTTGAATTTTATCTAGTCTTAACTTCTTTTTGTGTGCATTCTGAGCTTCCACCTTAGGGTCTACAATATCCTTCCTATTCAACATTGGCTTTCTTTTGGATTGAGACGAAGATTTCGAAGTCTGTCCTAATGAAGGATTGTTGAACACGGGCTTAACGAGAACCATATTTGTCTTTGAAATCACTTGAGGTTCAGAATCACACGAAATTGCTCATCGACTTCACTATCTAAAGATGCCCAAACACACTCTAATGGTTCAGATGAAGTTGATTCCGGAAAAATTTCGTTAACAACATAATTGTTAGGAGGGCTGAGTTTCGGATTTTGAAAAGCAGAATTTTGAGTGTTAGAGGTCTGATTCAGGTCCAGGTTTATTAGAGGCGGAAATTGCATGGAATCGGGACTTTTGAAAACTATGGGTTGAAACTCAGGAATCAAGGATGCGAACTTCTCATCAGTCTCCAGAAGGGGGTAACAAGGGAGAGACAGGTGCGTTCGAATGTTGACGGTTCGGAACATCTCCCGTAAAGGTCAGATTTTGCAATTCCTTCAAGGGACTAGCTATTGGTTTCGGAAACTTGCTTCTGAGACCAGGAGCTTTTGATCAAGGATAACGATCAAGGATGACGAAAGTTATGAGTCATTTTCTGATTCGCTTCAAGTATGTCAATGGAATTATGCAAAGCATGTATTTTTGCATTGAGATGTTTGTTATCAGAAATTAAAATGTTTCTTTCAGAGTAGGTGATTTCACATTTGTCTTTTAGAATGATACATTCATCTTTTGACATTACAAGCTCATGCTCTAAAGACTCAATTTTTTAACTTTTTATCCTCAAAACGTAACCTAAGACGATTTAATTCACACTCCTTCTTCTCACTGACTTCTATGGCGGACTCATAGACTTTATAGATGGTGCTCATATCTTTTTGGATTGGGGTTAGATACGGTACACAAAGAGACATATCAAAATTATTATCAGTAATCATAGATTTTACCTACTGAACGATGCTTTGACCAGGTGGATCGTTGGTGGACATGTAGCAGTAGTGTGGTTCAGCAACATCATCTTCATCTTCTGACCCAGAGGACCAATAGCCTTCATCTCATTCAACAGTTTATCTTGCCATCAAGCACATGTTTCTTCCAGTCACCATGTCATCATCATCTCCAGATGACCAATATCCTTCGACATCCCTTGATACAATTGTTACAAAGTCTTTTTCACATTTTGCCATCTCTTGGGCTTTCCGAGCGTAGTATGCAGAGTCCTTGATCTTTGATTTTTTCGGAGCTTCAGCCAAGCCATATTTTGCGAAATGGTTTGCATGTCCACACTTGTGGCACATAATTTTTAGTTTGTCGGATTTTGGATTCTATTGTGGTTCCGAAGTAGATTTTGGCTTTATAATGTTTGGTTTGTACGAGGGATGATTTTTCCGGAGTTGGTTGTGATTCCGGAGCTGAGTATGGTTGAGAATTGTTTTGGTGAGGAGCATGAAACCGATTTTGGTATGGTTTGTAAGAGGGATTGAAAGGACGTTTTTATTTCATGGAGAGTAGAGCAAATTCCTGTTGGAAATGGAGTTCAAAGTCCATGGCTGGATAGTTTTGTGTGGGTAAGACAGGTATGGAGAATTGAACAGATGGAACAATGGGTTTGAAAAGGTCCGAGGTGGATGTGTTCGGAATGGTTGGTTCAAAGGAATTGACAAGAGTAAGAGGGCCCCCGGAGAATTCCCTTATAGTTTGAGAAACATTAGATTCATGTCCTTGAAGTTCATCAAAGAGTTGATAAAGCTTCAACTTTTTCAAAGAACTATTACTTTGGAGACAAGATTTCACATTTCCCCATCCTTTACCGAGGTTGTTTATGAACTTGTGATTATACTCTAAGGGAGCTCGGACAATCCCATGAGTAGTCATGTTGTTGACTACGATTCGGTAATGGTTAGAGGCTGAGGCTACTGATTCACCAGGAGTGGTAGTGAAGGTGTGAAAATCATTAACCGAGGTGAGACGCTTGTCTTTCATGTTTTCCGAACCTTCGATCAGATTTTGGAGAGTGTCCCAAATCTCTTTTGCTGATTTACACAACTTAATGTGTTCAAGGAGTGAGGGAGGGACACCAAACACCATTTTCGAGAAAGCAACTTGATCAGCATGCAACTTCTCAATATCAACTGCGGTTAGAGGAGCTGGACGAGTCTCATCTTGACCTATAAGCTGAGCAACAACATCTCTCACAACCGTTCTTACAAGAACATGAGGGCCTTCTTTGACGGATATCCAAATTGCTTCACCTTTCTCTTTAGCTAGTAAAAACCTTTCCATTCTAACTTTCCAGTGATCATATTCTTCCACAACTAGTAGTAGGGCACGTAAAGGGCCACCCACGCTATTTGCAATTTGCATTGAAATCATTTGTTGAGTGTTAGAAGCGGCCGTTGAATTCAAGGTATCTTCAAGAAAAAGTGGTATATAGAAGAACTTTTATCCTTAACACAGAAATGGTTGAAATCAAGGTAATTTCAAACCAACTATAATCTAATCTTGTAGATTCAAAGGACAACCACTCAACCAATTGAGAGAACAAATTGATCTGATGCACAGGGACAAGGTTTGAAAAATCAAACCTTGAGTTAATACTTGAGATCAATGTCTGCTTACTAATGAATGTTCCAGTCAAGTCTGGATAGACCGGTCAAGTCTGAGTTAATGTATTCAACAAATATTCAAGACATAAATGAAGAATGAGAATAAAGATCAAGGTAAAGTTAATAAATGAATAACAAAGAGAATGTTGTATAGAGAGTGAAGTAAATGTAATATTGCTAAAAAGTTTGAACAATCTGTCACTTAGATTTGCATTAAAAGCTCCTATAAATAGGAGAGCATGATACAAGGTATAAAACGGAATACATACATAGGACTGGACAAAAAAGATATTTCTGACATTCTGATTGTCCAAGTTGACTAACAGACTAAGTCCTATGAAATGTCTAATCATGCTAAGTGACAAAACTAATTAATACATAGTGAAAAAGGTACTTATTCGAAAACACAAACATTCTGGTCCAAACATACATTCTGGAATGCCTTTTACTCATCTACTCTGGTCTAGGTTTGACTTTGGACTCCAAATTATTTCGCATTAATTTATCACTTCGGAATCTTGATTGACTTTGGATCTTCAAAAACGATTGAGATTGCTACAGGTTCACTTTTAGGTTCCAACAGAAAGTGGTGGACTTTGCTGCCATGGGGGAGATTGCACACGGTTCAGAGTGCAATTCACATAGCACATAATACGACTCATGGATCTCCGTCTCCATGTCAACGACAACACGTGGCTCGTTGTTATGTTGCAAATATTACATTGTTAGTGTAACACCCAAAAAACATTGGAATGTATAACTATATATAATTATAATATAAAAAAACTTTCCAAAAACACGTTTATTATACGATGACATTGCTCCCAAAAAAATGGTGTTTTTCTTCTCCACGCCCTCATTCCTGGCAATTCTCTCGGCGTGTGAATAACAAATTGCCTCTGGGAACATATTAAAAAATCCACATTTATGGGATAAAAAGGAAAGAATGATTTTGATATAGTATAAAAACGAAAGTATGATGCTATTATGGGATGAAAACAAAATTATGATGCTATTATGGCATAAAACAAAAGTACATTGCTATTATGGTATAAAAACGAAAGTATGATAATTATTTAAAGTTCCATTTAAAACTAACCTTAAACGGAAGCATAAAACGGGGAACAATATACTTATGCATTTTCGTCGACTCAGGATTTGTCTGCTTAAATAGTTTAAAATTTTAAATTTTCTCAAACATTCCACGCATCATCCCCGAAGTATAGGTCCAGAGATATGTACCCCATGCAAACCTGTAATTTTCATTTTAGTTATTATAATTATTTTTGTATTTATATAGAATTTAAAAGTGTAGTACATGTTCCAAGAGATGTAAACAGGGACGGATTTTTTTTTCTGAGTTATTCGTTTTGTCAGTGCTCACTACAGATAGAAGCTAAAAGATTCTCAACTGCTTCTAGACGTAGACAACATGAACGACTACAAATAAGAAGGCCAGAAATCATTTATTTTAATATAGGCAGTCATAGTTATAGGTTATGATATGGTATGAATATGATAAGAAATCTATTTGTTTACACATATTAGAATTGACATTCTTATTCAAACACTCATAACATATTACAGTTGACTTAAATTGTGAATCCTGATAGTTGGAATGGCGAATGAGGCATATAATATGTAATAACAATTTAATTGCAGCCGATTTGCAGAATCATTTTGTAGAACCGGTTTACTCAATGTACTTTTATGTAGGTAACCAATGTTTATTCTCCATTTTGACCTCACTGCACTAATGTTTGTTGTCCATTTCAAACTAAATCAATAATGAACCGGTTTGAATGTTGAATTGTTATTTTTTTTAATTTTTTTTTTATAGCTTTATCACATGAATAATATCATTATATCACATATTTTGGAAAAATCATGATCAAATGTCTAATCTTATGTTCTATGTATAGGGCTTATAACAATAAGCTACAATCTAAAGCAACAATTTCACAAAAATGAGATAGAGTTTGCCTTGTTGTGTGCAAAACCAAATGAAAAAGGTGCTCTTTTGACAAGATTCTTGGAAAAATATGTAAGGTTTCCAATTTTTACCATTTTACCCCTGGTGTTTGATATTGTTTCTCTTGTGGTTATATATATATATATATATATATATATATATATATATATATATATATATATATATATATATATATATATATATATATATATATATATATATATATTGTTTTAAGGGGTAAAAGCATGTGTAGAACCTGGATGTCTTGTGAATGAAGACTAGACACCCATGGGTGTTCTGGTGGGCCTTAACCTGGAAGGCTAAGAGTAAAAAATAATGTAAGACCAGTTTTACGGTTTTAATCTTTTTTTGAAACCTTAAGTGGGTAATTCAAGAATTAGCAAGTATCAAAGTAAGTTAAAGATGAAAAGTATTTGCATGCAAGGCTTGGTGCGGAAGATGTAGGGTATGGTTTCAGAAGAGATCTGAAGCTGATAAGTGAGGTTCAAGCTCCATTTCGTGGTGTTAGAAGATTCTTCTATGTGGCTTTTACAACAGTTGTTGGAATCTCATTGTTCCTTACTTTTCCTAGACTCTTTCTTGCTATCAAAGGTGGTGAGGGAGCTCCTGACATCTTAAGGATTTCCCAAAATGTCGCCATTAATCTTGGAGGTAAAACATATCAATTAATTTCTAGATAACTTTATAAAAATTTAGGGCTTAATGAAAAAGTCTCATCTCCTTGAATTTCTCTTTTAAATCGTTATGTTTGCATTAAGTAAAAAAGAAACACCATGTACAACTTATCAGAATAAGGGGCTGTTTTTTTCTCATTATTTTTTGTATGGGTATTGGGTAAAGTGACTGATGTAACTCTGTATGGATAAAATGTTATATACAACATAAGGTTCATTTCTTTTCTAGAACCATTTTAAGCTTGCATTCCATTTCACGTACAGCCATGTTCTATTTACAGGGTAAATAAACGAAAAATTAACAATTAAAATCTTTAAAATATAATTATCGTTTATATTATGTTTTATAGCTACTGTGACAGATTTGGGTGGGCGATATATTCCCAAAGAGTTTTTACATGTGAAGTCATTAATCACACCCATATTTTTGATCATCAGACTAGCTATGCTGGTAAGAACAAGATTCTATTATTAGCTACAATCTTTAATATCTTTTCATTATTACACAATTAGTCCTTTGACTTAGTTCAAAGTCACACAACATACAAATGGTTTTCTTAATATTAAAGGTCAAAGTGGTAAAATGAAATGTTAGTGTAATTGGTCGTTAATATCATTCTTTTGTTATTAATTTTTATGTTTTTGATTGTTTGGGAAAATTGGATTTGATTTTTTTTTGTGGTTTGATGTGAACATTAGGTGTTTGACCACATAAAAAAACTCACTCTAAGCTTTTTACACTTTTCTTGATACAGTCCCTAAAGAAAAGTCTCAAGTTGTTGATGTGAATTTGTAAAAGCCATGGTTGGATTGTGTTTTTTGGTTTTTTACTTTTTTTCTTTTTGCCGTAATTTTCCTCCTCACATGACTTTAGAGTTTTAGTTGTTCTGATATCAATATTGATGTGTACATGCTTATTACAACCATGATTTACCGTTGCATTTCTTATTTTGGGCTTTATGGTATGCTAAGTGTAACGACCGAAAAATACAACCAATTTTTAATTTTTCAAAAACATCTTGATTCTATTAATTCTTTGCAAAAGGTTTTCAATACAAACATTTATCGTATTCCCAGAATCATAACATCACAAAATCATGAGCGGTACGATCACGCCTTCACCTTGCCACGATCTCCTGAACAACCTGAAAAACATGAAACCACAACTGTAAGCCCGGAAGCTTAGTCAGATACCCCCAAAATACCAACCACAAATACCATACACGCATAACATGCCATAACATATCCGATCACAGAACAGCCATGCTCTCCGGGTCTACTGTGTGACTGGTCCGCCGCACCGGCCAACAGTCCACCTGGTCCACCCTCTGAGTCTATCCGCATACATCGATTCTGCAGTGTGATTGGTCCGCCCGTTCCCGGGCCTTCAATCTCACTGGTCCAATCTCTGAGTCTACAGTATGACTGGTCCGCCCGCACCGGACCTTCAGTCTGTCTGGTCCACTCTCCGAGCCTTCGGTACGTCTGGTCCGCCCCTAAAGGGACCTACAGTCTATCCGGACCGCTCGCTGGGCCTACGGGGCAACCGGTCCGCCTTGGGTATCTTGGCCTACTGCACACAGCAGGACCCGCCTCAACCCAACTCCAGTCCAAACATCCATGTGCACATACATACATATATTCATAAAGCAAATCACAGACCTCAAGCAGCTCTAACAGATCACATAACATGCCACTATCCTAACCAGGATACCGACCTAACAGGTCACCAACATAACATCTCCCTATCTCTCTGGATACCGATCTCAATCAGGTCTCTAGCATATACCATCCTAACTCACAGGATGCAAACATGACAAAGCAGTAACATAATAACAACTACCCGGATCTCAATCCGATAAGGGCCGACCTTGGTGCCTTAGACCCCGTTGATATAGTGAGGATAACTCACCTCGAAGCTGCCGAGTGAACAGATAATCCAAGCTACTCCGATCACTGATACGATCTCCACCACTAGTCAACCACCAATGCGCTGAACTCAAAACAACAAACAATAATTACCAAAATGCCCCTGGACACCATTGGTCAACCCTTGGACAAAGACAAGGTCAAAGTCACTCCTAACTGACCCTACTCGCCGAGTCAACCCTTTGACTCGCCGAGTTCCCATACTTAGACTTCACTCCATCTGCGACCTAACTCGCCGAGTCACCCCGAGACTCGCCGAGTCCAACAACTCAGAGTCCATTCGCACACAACTCACCGAGTCATCCCCTGACTCACCGATTCTCGACTCAACCAGAGAATATCGGAACTCTTCGACAAGACTCGCCGAGTCCAAGAACAGACTCGCCGAGTCCAAGGCTATCATCAACCTACTCGCCGAGTTGTTCATACAACTCGCCGAGTTACAGGCTATCTTCATCCGACTCGCCGAGTTGTTCTTCCAACTCGTCGAGTCCCATCTCATCTTCAAGCAACTCGCCGAGTTCACCCATGTGACTCGCCGAGTACCACCGATCTGAATCCTTTCAGAAGCATTCCAGGCCATGCAAATGATCCAAAACCTAGATCTAGCCTTATACAACTCATCCATCACGTAAAGTGGCAAACTTTACGTGAATTCCAAGAGATCTAGGCCTTAATCACTTATAACTAGGGTTTGGGACTTGCAAGCTTCACTAAACACTCCAACACAAGGACTTTCATGCTCTCTGATTCTCCTCCCTTCCAGATCTGAGGTAGCAACCTCAGATCTAACCCCTAGACTTCCATTTACATCCTTAGACAAGATCCCACAAACCCCAAATTGAAGAAACAGCATACAATCAGACCAAGAACGAGATATTACCTCCAGTGGACGCCCCTAACTGCAATGAAGTTGATTCCAAGCAAAGCCGTTTGCCCCAAGCCTTCAATTCCCACAAAATTCCCTCAACAAACTTCCCCAATGCTCCAATCCACTCAACAATGGAGCTCCTCTGCGATTTAGGGTTTTCTGGAACTCAAGAGGGAAATAGAGAGGCTGGGGAAGGAACATAACGTTCCTTATATAGGGCTCAACCCCGAGAATTAGGGTTTTCTCCACCCAGCGCCTACTCGCCGAGTCCATCTCATCGACTCGCCGAGTCGGCCACTTAACACGCGACCAAATTCGCGACTGTACTCGCCGAGTCCATCCATGGACTCGCCGAGTCACTCTTCCTCAAATAAGACTTTTAGCCCTTCAACTCTACTCTTGCTATTTCGGGATGTTACAATTCTCCCCCACTTATATTAGGCTTCGCCCTCGAAGCCTATAGCAGCTCAACCTCAAAGATACTCCCGCTACGCGCCACCTGGCCTCAACCAGACCAGGTCCCTCGAGGCATACCTAAACGAAACTCGAATACACTTTCCTTCCCTCACGGTGTCCTGACCACCGTCTCAAATAGGGCACCGGATTCACCCTCTAATAACTTCACTTAACCCCTGAGAATTACCCATAATGCAACACTGCTCCAAATCACAACCATCACTCGACTCATAAAGACTAGAAAACCATGAACCATCGGATCCCCGATCCGAATCCCACTCTATCCATTCCGTGACGACCGAAAAACCCATTCTCTATCACAGAGCACTCCCACGAGTCCTCCTCTTACAAACACATACACATACTGAACTAGCTCCAGCATCCTCAGGTTTGGAAAACCCGACATACTGATGACACCCTCAAACATCCCCCAGGATGAACCACCAATACATACCCAATGCCCTGATCAGAATCACACTGAGAGTCCAGGACTCTCTCCCTGCATCCTTTCCAAGCCCCTGGGCTCTACACCTGCAAAATTCCTTCCGCAACCTCAGCAGACATCCCAAACCGGATGAGCTCCTACTTCACTGCCGCGAGCACGATGCTCAAAATCATACTCGAAATACTCTAATCATAACTCTGCTCTGTAGCTTTCACTTTCGCGAACTTGCACTCCCCTTCAGAGTTACACACCTTTCTCTCTTCCTTTTCCAAGGAATCCACTTGGCCACATTGCCACTCCAAGACGTGCCACGGTGCTCGCCCAATGCGACACCACCATTTTTGCGTAACCGCGATTCACATACTCTGGCTCTCATTGCAGGGGCTCTCAAGCCCATGCACTCTCTCAACTCATCAAAATCACTACCTGGGGCCAGACCTTCCAATGCAATCACACTGCAACATACACAATCAGCAATCTCAAACTGATCCAACAATACCCGCAGAGTCTTCAGCATGACTGGACCGCCTCATCAGGCCTTCAGTCCATCTGGACCACTCTCTCAGTGTAACAGCCCAGATTTCCAGGTATTTTATTGTTTTGATTTTTTTTGGTGTTTTGAGAGGGGACTCGGCGAGTTGGAGCTCAGACTCTCCGAGTAGGGTCGCGATTCTGGACGCGGGATTCGTCTGGACTCGGCGAGTCCAGGATATGGACTCGGCGAGTCCACGCTGTTTAATGAAACCCTAATTTCTCGGGTTTGGGACCTATTTAAAGGGGCCTTATGGCCGTCATTTGCACCCAACAGTCCATAGAGAGAAACCCTAGAGTGCTTTAGCGATTTGAGAGAGAAAGGAAGCATTTCTTAACATTTGTGTGTTGTTTAGAAAAGAAGAGGGAGGTTCTAGCCAAGAGAAGGCAAAGGAGACTGCTATTCGGTGGATTTGAAACTTAGCCCTTCAATCTAAAGGTATGATTTCGGCTCATCTCCTGTTTTGTGAAGTATAATTGATTTTAGGGTTTCTTGTGACCTTGTTGAGTTGATTGGATGACCAAATAGTCCCTTGCTAGTGATGAGACTTCGGATCTGGATCCATAGAGGTCCAGAGAGCCTCATTCATCAAGCTTTATAGAGAACAATGGAGGTTATGACCTTGAGTAGTGAGATTTGTTGATAATTCTTCATATATGGTCATATAAAGGTTGTTTATGCACCAAGTCTGGGGCTTTACGTGGTGAATCAGTCTAGGAAGGCCAGATCTATGAATTGTTGGAGTAGATCTGACCTTAGAAGCAAGTTTGAGTGATTGCATGGCATGGACTCGCCGAGTCCGATGAGCAGACTCGGCGAGTAGCTTGAAGATTGCCTTGGACCGGCCAGTGAATGGTCCAGTCGAGTCATGGGTTGACTCAGTGAGTCAGGGCGAGTTAGAGAGGGTTGTCAAGTGGACTGAGTCGAGCTGGGACTCGCCGAGTCGTTCTTGAGACTCGGCGAGTTGAGTCGGGGTGGCCCCGCGATTTCTGCCAGGTGAAACTCGTCGAGTCAGGGGGAGTACTCGACGTGTAGAAAAGGAATCCTAAAGAGTTGGTGAGAACGTCTAGACTCGTCGAGTTGCCGTGTGCACTCGCCGAGTCCGGTCAAAGTTGACCGTTGACCTGTGTTGACTTCTTAGGGATAGTCAACCTTAGAGATAAAAAGTGCTAATTAGAGTCATGTGATGTTATAGGAGGATTAGAGCTCGGAGGATCGAGCACGAGGGATTTCCAGGATTCGTGAGATACCGAGACACGCGAGGTGAGTCCTCTCACTATACTTTACCTTGAGTAGGTAATCAGAGCTATGTGTTAGTGTATGTATGTTATGTGTATGCCATGTGTTGTACTGCATTATTTCTATGTGATTTATGCTGTGCATGATATCAGAGTTGGAACCGGAAGGTTCCTAGAGTTAGAACCTGAGGGTTCACAGAGTTGGGTGCACGGACCCATAGAGTTATAGCCTCGAGTGGCTAATATGTGTTTTATGTGTGGTATTTTGGGGAACTCACTAAGCTTCGTGCTTACAGTGTTAGTGTTGTTGTTTCAGGTACTAGCGATGACCGTGGGAAGGCGCCGGCTTGATCTGTACACACGCAGGGGACTTCGATATATTTATGTGATCTTGGGATTTGTATGATACAGATTAGAATTTGAAACTTAATGTTTTTATGAAATTAAATGAGAAATGTTTTTTTTATATTGCGAAAAATTATTTTGAAATTCACGGTGTTACACTCAGAACCTTCAGCCAATCTGGACCGCTCTCAGAGCCTTCAGTTTGGCTGGACCATTCTCCGGGCCTGCGGTCTGACTGGTACGCCTTCCGGCCTTCAGTCTATCCGGATCGCTCACTATCAACCAACATTCCATGCTATCCCCCCTCGGGATTCCTCCAATGCATACCGTTCTAGCCCTCTAGGGGTTCCGAACTCTAACTCCATCGACATACTCGATCCCGGCCTGCTTCCAGGCCTCCGTAACCAATGCCCTAGGTCTGTATCCCGCCCCACATGCCCGACACTCGCTCCTATCAGCCTATACTCTAGGCTGACAGAACACTGCTGAATCCCAACAGCTAAGCACCCTCAAATACTCATCGATCTCCCGGAGAATTCTCCAATTCTCCCCCATTATAGCACTGACTAACAACCGCCAGCCGCCATCCACGACCTTCCAAAACAACCCTGCACCAAGAGACCACTTACACACGGGCCGCTTCCACAAGCATAAACAACCCTTAGCAAAACACATCTCCTCACTGATCAATCCGCTCAAGAAGAATCCAATCTCCAATTATCCCTTCCACGAACGAAGATGCTACCTGACGTATAACCCAATGCCGTATCTCCACTAACAACCCTTACGAACGATAACCAACGAAAGCACCAAAACACTAACCATAATCATATCAAACCCTCAGGGAGCAACGGATACCAGGACGAAAACCCGAAACACAAATCCATAACCTAAACCACAACCCGCAAAACGAAGAATATCACAACGAAAACCAAACAATTACCGGCTCATGAACATTACACCACAATAATCACAAGATAACAAGACATCAAGAAAGAAACATACCCGCAGATGTCTCTGGCACTGCCCTGACCTCCTCTGCAACAAGCTGAAAAACACGACCCTGAGCCCTTGGGGGCTCCGCTCCACCCTGACCTCCACCTGTGATCCTCAAAGTGGCCGGTGCTGGAGCCTGCACCAATCCAGCAGCAAACTGTGGACAGTTGGCCCTCAAATGTCCAACCTGATGACAATGATAGCAGATCCTCAAATCCCGAACTGGCGCTGACTGTCGACAATCCCTCGCATAGTGCCCATCCCTTCCGCACTTGCGGCATGCACCACCGGTCTTACAAACCCCGGTGTGACCCTTCCCACACTTCCCACAAGTGTGGCTGCTCAAATCCCCCACTCTAACATCAACGGTCTTGGACCGTTTCGGCACCGGCGGCGACTGCACCGAAGCCTACCTCAACTCACGCATCTGTAACTCAATCTCTAACTCACGCCGCCTAGCGGCCTCCTGCAACTCCAACAAGGTCTCGCACCTCTGCGCAGACACAAACTGTCTGATGTCCCTCTTGAGCATGCTCAGATATCGGGACATCTGGGCCTGCTCTGAAGCGAACTCTGGGCAAAACATCGCCCTCTCAGTGAACATTCTGGTGATCTTAGTCACCGACTTCGAATCCTGCTTCAGCTCAAGGAACTCCTGAGCCAATCTCTCCCTCTCAACCTGCGGAACATAACGAGTACTGAACATTTCTCTGAACTGATCCCATGAAACCGCAGCCCTCTGCGCCTCCGAAAATGACCTCGTGGTCAATCTCCACCAATCCTTCGCCCCGAGCCTCAACAGGTTCAGAGCACACCTCACCCTATGATCAGCAGGGCATGAACACGTGAAGAAACATCCCTCCACGTCTGACAACCACCTCATAGCAACAATCGGGTCCTGAACTCCGTCGAATGTGGGAGGCTTCGTCCTATCGAAGTCCCGATACTGAAACCCCGACTAGCTCCTCCCCCTGCCGCTGCTACAGCTGTTGTAGCCGCCGCGGCAGCCGTCTCGGTGAGAGCTGCATAACGCTCATCAAAATACTCAACCATGGCGGTCTTAATCGACCCAAACAACTCTGGCAACTCAGCCCGGAATAACTCTGCAATCTCCTCACGCAGGATCTCACGAATCCTCGCGTCCAACTCGCTCGTGCTCATCTGACCGACAACCTCGGGCGGCACCGATTCGCCCGGAACCCTCTCTCCATCTCCCGATCCTGACCCGGATCCACTCTCATCATGCCTCAGAATCTCCATATTGAAAAGAAACACCACACAAAATATCAGACTCTTCACACACCCTGGGATCCAACTCTCTCTCAACCCACCCTAGAGATCATGGTTTCCCTGATACGCGTATGGGTCCTGTGCTTTCAGTAGTACGGGCCCATACTTCCTTCCACACCTACCCACATTTGTATGAAGTACTACCACAATACCCTAGAGAACAAGCATAACAATAATCAACCCTCACCACTAGAGAAACACTGAGAATCTCCCATAAGGGACCCTAGGCTACAGGCATCACAAATCTAGCAACATATCATGAAATCCTGAAGATCCCTAGCCTAACACTAGCATGCTGTTCTATCAAAGCTCAAAAACAAATAACATGCATGGTATTTTGGGGTTACTTACTGGCTCCGGCTGATCGTACCTCCGCGTCCTCCTTTACTCATTTTTGAAAACCATTTTTAAATACTCTTTCGAAAACTCTCCTCGATTTGAGACTGGAGTCACACGAGTGTTTCTCCAGTTCACTCAAACCAAGGCTCTGATACCAACTTGTAACGACCGAAAAATACAACCAATTTTTAATTTTTCAAAAACATCTTGATTCTATTAATTCTTTACAAAAGGTTTTCAATACAAACATTTATCGTATTCCCATAATCATAACATCACAAAATCATGAGGAGCGGTACGATCACGCCTTCGCCTTGCCACGATCTCCTGAACAACCTGAAAAACATGAAACCACAACTGTAAGCCCGGAAGCTTAGTCAGATACCCCCAAAATACTAACCACAAATACCATACACGCATAACATGCCATAACATATCCGATCACAGAACAGCCATGCTCTCCGGGTCTACTGTGTGACTGGTCCACCGCACCGGCCAACAGTCCACCTGGTCCACCCTCTGAGTCTATCCGCATACATCGATTCTGCAGTGTGATTGGTCCGCCCGTTCCCGGGCCTTCAATCTCACTGGTCCAATCTCTGAGTCTACAGTATGACTGGTCCGCCCGCACCGGGCCTTCAGTCTGTCTGGTCCACTCTCCGAGCCTTCGGCATGTCTGGTCCGCCCCTAACGGGACCTACAGCCTATCCGGACCGCTCGCTGGGCCTACGGGGCAACCGGTCCACCCTGGGTATCTTGGCCTACTGCACACAGCAGGACCTGCCTCAACCCAACTCCAGTCCAAACATCCATGTGCACATACATACATATATTCATAAAGCAAATCACAGACCTCAAGCAGCTCTAACAGATCACATAACATGCCACTATCCTAACCAGGATACCGACCTAACAGGTCACCAACATAACATCTCCCTATCTCTCTGGATACCGATCTCAATCAGGTCTCTAGCATATACCATCCTAACTCACAGGATGTAAACATGACAAAGCAGTAACATAATAACAACTACCCGGATCTCAATCCGATAAGGGCCGACCTTGGTGCCTTAGACCCCGTTGATATAGTGAGGATAACTCACCTCGAAGCTGCCGAGTGAACAGATAATCCAAGCTACTCCGATCACTGATACGATCTCCACCACTGGTCAACCACCAATGCGCTGAACTCAAAACAACAAACAATAATTACCAAAATGCCCCTGGACACCATTGGTCAACCCTTGGACAAAGACAAGGTCAAAGTCACTCCTGACTGACCCTACTCGCCGAGTCAACCCTTTGACTCGCCGAGTTCCCATACTCAGACTTCACTCCATCTGCGACCTAACTCGCCGAGTCACCCCGAGACTCGCCGAGTCCAACAACTCAGAGTCCATTCGCGCACAACTCACCGAGTCATCCCTTGACTCACCGATTCTCGACTCAACCAGAGAATATCGGAACTCTTCGACAAGACTCGCCGAGTCCAAGAACAGACTCGCCGAGTCCAAGGCTATCATCAACCTACTCGCCGAGTTGTTCATACAACTCGCCGAGTTACAGGCTATCTTCATCCGATTCGCCGAGTTGTTCTTCCAACTCGTCGAGTCCCAGCTCATCTTCAAGCAACTCGCCGAGTTCACCCATGTGACTCGCCGAGTACCACCGATCTGAATCCTTTCAGAAGCATTCCAGGCCATGCAAATGATCCAAAACCTAGATCTAGCCTTATACAACTCATCCATCACGTAAAGTGGCAAACTTTACGTGAATTCCAAGAGATCTAGGCCTTAATCACTTATAACTAGGGTTTGGGACTTGCAAGCTTCACTAAACACTCCAACACAGGGACTTTCATGCTCTCTGATTCTCCTCCCTTCCAGATCTGAGGTAGCAACCTCAGATCTAACCCCTAGACTTCCATTTACATCCTTAGACAAGATCCCACAAACCCCAAATTGAAGAAACAACATACAATCAGACCAAGAACGAGATATTACCTCCAGTGGACGCCCCCAACTGCAATGAAGTTGATTCCAAGCAAAGCCGTTTGCCCCAAGCCTTCAATTCCCACAAAATTCCCTCAACAAACTTCCCCAATGCTCCAATCCACTCAACAATGGAGCTCCTCTGCGATTTAGGGTTTTCTGGAACTCAAGAGGGAAATAGAGAGGCCGGGGAAGGAACATAATGTTCCTTATATAGGGCTCAACCCCGAGAATTAGGGTTTTCTCCACCCAGCGCCTACTCGCCGAGTCGGCCACTTAACACGCGACCAAATTCGCGACTGTACTCGCCGAGTCCATCCATGGACTCGCCGAGTCACTCTTCCTCAAATAACACTTTTAGCCCTTCAACTCTACTCTTGCTATTTCGGGATGTTACACTAAGAAAGTTGATGGTGATATTGAACTATTGATGTTGTTTTTCTAGCCACTAACGACATAACGACAAGTTTGTTTCATTCGATTCATGGCAAATTACACAGAATAGCAATGTACTTTACTATGGATACCATTCATGCAGTGTACTTCAGATAATAGTAATGTATGAAACACATGAGCAAACACACAAAACGAACACTTTTCGCCCCACGCAACACGCATGAAACCTTTCTAGTTCTTATTATTATTATGGATAACGAAAAATATAACCACCACAATATTTATGAAAATAACCATCTTTTTAATCCGTAGAACAAAAAACTCTTGAAACTTTTGGAAATAAATTTGTAAAAATATCTTATCTCACAATTATATTGCAAGAGTAATCATATTTATTAAATGAAAATGTCATTTGAAAAAAATTAGTTATAAGAAAAATGTATTTTAGTATTCTTTAATTAGTAAACGTAATTTTATAATTGATCAATTACGAAATTAATTGTATTTTGTATTACTGGTCAAACAAATTATTAATTTGTTAAATGTTAGATTTATTATTATTATTACTAGGGAAGTCTTTAGAAAAGTTCTAAAATTTTAGTCTAATTTATGAAAAAGTCTCGAACTAATTTTTGTTTACAAAAAAACACATAATACCTAATAAAACTTCGAACCCTTTTTGACTGGTTTCATAGATTTAGCCGGTATTCTGTCATTTTTTGTTAGTTTGCTCAAAATATTAGGATTTTTCTGAAAATTACCCGATAACCAAAATATTGGGACTTTTTTGAAAATTACTATGGAATTAATGGATATTATTATTAACAAATCATTTATAAACATAAAGAATATTTTTTTATTATAAACAAAAGAAATACATTTGTTGCTAATTTCTAGGAATAAAATGGTCGACTGTGTACTTCTCTATTGTTTGTTGACCACTTCAAAGTCTCTATGTTCTTCCTATGTATCGTTGTGAGTGTCATAGTGAGAAGTACTCTGTTAGGCTTGACCAATACAAGAGTTGATAATATTTATTATTACACAATCAATAAGTATCTACTTGCTATTAGACATGATACTATATGATCACGTGTTACTAGAAAATATCGTTACATGAACATATAGATGTTTCATTATGTTCTTTAACCTAACTACCACCTAACCTCCAAACATTACCCGGTAACAACCATAGAATTACACACATCTATCGAGAGTGAAAAGTAAACTTTGAATGACAATTTAAATAGATAATCACCCTTCACTTGTTTCCATATAAATTATCATTCACGGTTCACTTTTCATATTTTATAGATGTGTGTTAGCTGATGGTTGTTAACATGTAAAGTATGAATGTTGGTTGGTAATTAGGTTAAACAATATAAGAGGAACACCAACATTAGAGGAATGTTAACTAAGTTTATCTCACCATCATACCCACAACAATGCATAGGAAGAACGTAGAGAGTTTGAGTGCCAGGAAGCAATAGAGGAGTAGTTAGACCACCAATTTATTCCTAGAAATTAGCAACAAATGTATTTCTTTTTTTATAATAACAATATTTTTTATGTTTATAAATGATTGTTAATAATAATATCCGTTAATTTCATGGTAATTTTCAAAAATAGTCCCAATATTTTGGTTATTATGTAATTTTTGGAAAAGTCCCAAAATTTTGAGCAAACTAACGAGAAATGACAGAATAGCGGCAAAATCTGCGAAACCGGCCGAAAAGGGTTTTTTTCGAAGTTTTAACCGGTATTCTGTGTTTTTCTATAAATAAAATTTAGTTTGAGACTTTTTCATAAATTAGACTAAAGTTTTAGAATTTTTCTAGAAATTTCCCTTATTATTATTATTATAAAAATAACTCCACCCTTGTCATTCTTTTTATGGAACCAATAACACATATCTTTCTATAGATGTTGACAATCCTTCAAGTGTCATATCAATATTCATTGAATTTCTATTATATTCCGCTAATATTCCTCTAATGTGGATGAGAGGCATGAGTATCGTTTTTTGAACTCATGAATGATGAAACAACCTTATTCTTTTATCCGTTTAATTTCTAAAACTTAAGGGCAAATGTTGGAAAAGCCATACACACTAATCATTCTGGATAAACATTAATAGATTTCTTAATAAGTATAAAAAATTATTATTAATTTTGATTAAAGTTTTCTCATATTTTTATAAGGATATTATCCGGTTTTTTTTTCTGAACTCTGGAAGAAGATAATTGATGTAGTTACCATTAGTTTTTATTTTCAATTTCTATTAACTTTAGAGCTTTTTAAATATCTTTGATGTTTTCCAACAAGCACATATTATTCATTGATAATGATTTACAACATGATGCATACCTAAAGTTTAGAGTAGGCATTGGACTATATCCACTGGAATAACTAATAAAGTTAACGGATATTGTTTTCAACCGAATATATGTTCTTTCGGTTCATATTGGCTTCTTTAGTGTGTAAAATCAAACGAGAACGAGGGATGCTAGTTCGTTCATGCACCTAAATTTATAAATCTATATAACGTAATTCATATTATTTATTTATTTATTTATACATGTTTAGAATATAATTAATTAATCATGAATGATTTGCTAGATTGGATTGGATGGAAAGAGACATGCGATGATAAGCTTACCTTTATTTCAATTCCTTCGGGTTTCAAATGATCTATCCACGATTACACAATGTATCTTTATGTTGATGTTGGACCATAACTTGGTATATATGCCTTTTAACCACCACTTATATTATATTTCAAGCTGCATCATTTTTTTTAAATGGATTTTTTTTATAGAAAACTGTATACCATGTATTATGTTGGTGAAGGTTTTTTACCATCAAATTAATGTCATGCAATATTCAGATATACCCACATTAATTAATTAATAATTAACTAATTAACTAATTAATTAATAATTAGTGAATATTCAAATATAAGCATACGTATGGCTGCATATATAGATAAGGGGGATTGGATGGACAAAATGGATGCTGAAGATATATCATAGTTACAGGTGGGTTCCATTCTTACTTTCTTAGAATCCGACCTCCATCTCTTTGTTTTCTTCTTGGACATATAAGTCACTTTTAATGTCTATCACCGGAAGTGCTTCCCTTTTCTTTTTACTGTATGTAACCAAATTCCATGTATAATTATATATAATTATATATCGACAATTTACATATTTATAGCTGTGAAGAGAATAATCCGTACCCCAAGTGGGAACATATAATATAAAATGTACAAGATACATAAGAAATATAAATTTTACATTTTAACAAGTAATATTAACAAGTAATATTAGGGAATTTCATATATGCCTTAAAATATCATATTTGTCCGGTCTAAATATTTAAATATCATAAATACCATTTATAAACTTTTAAAATATCATATTGGCCCAATAAAACATTTAGAACATTTTATATTAATCATTTTAAATTATTATTTCTTATCAATTGACTATTAGGCCATCTGGTATACCAAGAACGAGTCCCTTCGTGGGCTACGTGGCCACTAACCACGAATGTGAACGTCATCGTGTTTGTGGTGGCTAGTGGTCGTGGTCATTTGTAATGGGAAGCACGGACTACCATAGCCAATCAACTTGTTTCTCTTATTATTTCTCTCTGTCTCTCTCTACCTTTTTCAATCTCTCTACACATTTTAATTAATTAAAAAATATATATTTTATTTTAATAAAAAAAAATAAGAAGAATATAGTGGTGAGTATTCCAAACTTTTAGTGGTTAAGTGTGGTGATGAATTAACACTTCCATTATAATAGTTAGGGGTAAGTATAACGATCATCTTATGCCCTTATCATAAAGTTACATTTAAAGTATCATCTATGCCCTTCATAAATATTCCAAATATTATATTTACTAAGTTATTTTTTTAATTAATATTTTATTCTAATTATTTTTTTTAATCAACTTTTTATCCACCAACTTTAAAAAACATAAATGTTTCTCAATTACCAGATGCCATCAGTTTCAATTAAGAAGCAATAGACATGCAAAATGAAAGAAGAAAAGGAAAAAAGAAGGTGATAGCACTCATGCAAGAATTTGTATTTGTTTATTATATGGAAAACGAGCATGCTTTGATATATAGTTTATTTATACATTGCCGTAATAGCTGTTAGGAGTAAAGTATAAAAACAGAATTTAATATAAGAAAATGAGGACGTGATTAGATCACCATCCTTAAGAGCTCCTACTACAATCGTTGATGGGTTTGAATGGCTAAGACCCTCCCCAGACCTCCTCGATTCCTGGAAATCCTCTCATGATCGAACAAGTTTGTGATTATATTGAAGAAATATATAAGAAAAGAACAACCAATTCGAAGGGTAAAGCACATGTATTTATATTGAGCATTTCCTAACAGTTATGACCCTTCGTGAACAGTCACAACTGTTTACAGAAAAAACTGAAATTTGGTTTTCCCTCAAAAAATAACTGTTAACGGAAAAGTTAACTTTCCGTTAAATTAAGGACCAAAATGTAAGAAATTTCTATGTGCGCGTGCTAAGTGCTAGTCTTTGATTATTAATATATAGTCCTTAAACTATATATTATTATCAAAAACCCCCTTAGACCTACCTACCTTTTATGTTCCAACCAATTTGCTATTTAAATAATTCAAATGAGGTTCCAATTATAAACCACCAAAAGTTTTCTTTACCCAATAATGTAGGATACATGTCAAAACAAGAACATAATAAATCACACAAAACATGTGGTAAATACTACTTGCTCCAACAATAATCGGATCAATGTTCAGATTCCATCAAA
This sequence comes from Lactuca serriola, assembly GCF_051521515.1. NCBI lineage: Eukaryota > Viridiplantae > Streptophyta > Magnoliopsida > Asterales > Asteraceae > Lactuca > Lactuca serriola. The sequence continues at coordinate 16,888,619 of NC_136414.1, read as the reverse complement.
GGACTAAGGAGGATAAGTAAATCTCCATAAGATTCCATCAAATATTTTGTTGTTTTCATAGATTGTTGGTTTTCAACTAAATGGGCAAGTTACCACTGGTATTCGACTCCTTACCAATCGTGGTTCGTTTTTGCACATCAACCATAAAGAACATAAACTAACAAAAGGCAAGTAAGTGTTTTTAGTTTCTATTTATCCAAGAATGCAAGAAATACAATTGGAACGTATAGTTGTTGAATATCATAGACTAACAAAGGCAACTCGGTAGTTTTGCTCTAAATTCAAGTAGTACAATCGGAACAAATTGTTTTTAATATCATATCCTATTGGAATCCAAAAAAATACAAAAATCATGCAAACCAATTACCTATAATCTACAGACCTAATATGAGGGTAAGTAAATCTGCATATGATTCCATTCAAAAAAGCAGACACATAACTGAAGAATATAGAAGTAGCCATGGAGGATTAATCATAAACCAAATTCTTAATTTAATACACCTATGAAATACAAGCATTCAAGTTATCTTACACCTTTCATTGTCCCTCCTTGCATTTATTTTAATCACAAATCAGGCCTCATCCACGTACTAGTGATAACTAAAAAGAATATCTTACCTGAATGATCTACAAATTTGAAAATTCTAATCAAATGAAACCTCGAGAACATCAAATTGTTGATAATTGAATGATAATCACATGAAATTTTTCTAATTGGTTGCTTACCGAGATCAATCAGTGCTCTAGAAGTGATTGGAACCGTCTTTCGTGATGCAAACCCGACAAAAAGTTATGGACCTTGTACTAGTTCTCCATTTTTACATCTTTGTTGTCCAACAGTCCTTCGTCGAAATTGAGTGCATCATATAGAGGATTGTACTGGAACTTGGTGGATTGTTGATCAAAACTCTTGTTATGGTTAAACCACAATATGAATTTTTTCTACCTTGGACCCACAACGAAACACAAGAACAAGGAAGAGTAAGGTTTTGTGAAAAGTGAAAGTATTCCTACAAGATAGAAACACGTGTATTTTGGTCCTTTCAGATTCATTTTAGGTCCTGTTTAATATGCATGTAACCGAGTCAGGTTAGAAATTTATGGCTTACTAGGAAAGGAAAAACGTCTTCGAAGTGTGCCTTTGCCCTACCGCTCATCTTTCACACCCTTTTTCTTTCTAAAAATCGATGACACTCCCAACCAAATTCACGACTTCTCCTTCTTGTTCTCTACGATCGATCACATGTTCAGCAAGTGAAACAGGAACATGTGCGTCGGATGGAGAGGGCGATTGTAATGTCCCAAAACCCAGAACCAAAAATTTTGTTATTATATTAAATAAAACATCAGCCAAACATGTTCATCAAAACCATAAGGAAATCATAATGTATCAGTATTCATCCAAAATGCATCAGAGTTAATAAACCGGAAAATCATGGTGTGTGTGATGTGATCATCCCGAGCTCTTCCCCTTCGATTAGGAAGTACCTGAAACATAAACTGAAAACCGTAAGCACAAAGGTTAGCCAGTTCTCCAAAATACCCCATACCATACATACAGTGAGTCTTGCCCAACAACCATCGGGCCGTTCGCGGCATCGAGCCCCGCCCAAAACATTGTTGGATTAAGTGTCTAAGCCCATAACTATAATTGGTATGTACTTGAATTGATAGCAGCACAGTCCTTTTGGGTTGCCCTCAAACCTAGCAACCAGACAAGGAAATTATGAAAGGAGAGATATTAATTTATTATAAGATTAATAAATTAATATAAATGAATTTATTAATATGTTAAATATTAATATATTAATTAGAAATCATTATGTTTAATTAATTGTTAGCCAGAAATTAATTAGAATTAATTTTGGGGTTAAAAGAATTAATTATAAAGTGCAGGGACTAGTTTGCAATTATCTAATAGTTGAGTGGAAGGCTTTAGAACCCCCTTGGAAGAGGGTGGACGAAATCTTTAGGGGAAACCCTAATAATTTCGTCCATAGGGGCTTGGATAAGGCCCTTGGGTTTGCTTAGGCCCTAAGCAAAGGATAACTAGGGTTTCCCCTAAACCCTAGATCCCTCAGCTATATAAGGAGCCTCCTGGTTCATGTTTTGGTCACTCTTTCTTTTGAAGAAACCCTAAGGGCCGAAATTTTGCATACTCCCTCTCCCCTCTCTCCTCTACTTTCCTTCTTGCTAGTTTGGGTGTGATTCCATTAGAGGCATTACACTTGTGGTGCTAAGCTTCCAAGAAGATCAAGATCAAGATCAAGGGAATTATCAATTGTTTACTATAACAATTGAGAGGTATGTAATTACTAAACCCTAGTTTGTAAATTTCGATTATAGCCTCTCTCCTCTAGGGTTCTTGTTTTGCAATTCAAAGTTGTATGTTCAATAGATAAAACATAGATCCAAAGTAGGTTGCATGTGAACTTAGGAATTGTTTTCTAGTTTATTTGTTTTACCCAAAACCCATCAGTGGTATCAAAGACATTGTTTGTTTTAAATTGAATTGTTATAATTGTTGAATTGCAAATTAGGGATTATAGCTATTAAACCCTAAAGGCCATTTTTTTCGATTTTTAGGGTTGTGGATCAAAGGGTTTTCAAAAACCCTAGCCTCCAAAGAACCCTAATCGAAATTAGGGTTAGGGTTTTGAAAACTCTAGCCTCCTCCCTTGAAAATTTCGAAATATGCTATAAAGATTAGGGTTTCTTTGTTTTGGATAATAGTTGCCTCATTGGATAATTGAGAAAAAATAAGGAAATTATCCTATCCCCATATTTTCGAAATCTAGAAGGGATATGGATTAGGATTAAATTAATTGTTTAATTAGATAATCCTTACAAGATTTAATAAATTAATTAAAAGATAATTAATAGACAAATATTAAATCTAATTAATTGGTTTATTTAAATTTAAAGTTTAACAGTTTAAATTTCGAAAAATTTATATAAACCCTTGGAGTTTTAATATGTTTTAAAACACACCTTATATATATATATATATATATATATATATTATAATTAAAAGTTAAATATTATATATGTATAAGAATATGGTCAGTCAAATCGCTAGTATGCCTCATTCACGAAGCTAGTCTATAAGGGGGGTATAAGGAAACTGCCTATAAAATGTAGTTGAATGGGTGTCCACTCTCACCCACCGCTTCCTTGATTAGTGGAGGGTCGTTAGCAGAACGGATTTGATAGGACAACTACTTCTCATTAAAAGTATAATGCTATTAAAGAAAGTACTAGAACATTATTTTTCAAAATCCCAACTCTAGTTACTTTAGGAAAAATATGAAAAGTGTGCTAATCCATGAAATTGCACATTATGCTTTATTGGTCGTTAGTGGAGCGTGTGTGGTTAACCGGCACACTAAAAGGCACTAATAAAGAGTTGTAATGGGTATCTTATAATTATCATTTTGATGGAGCGTGTGTGGTTCACCGGCGCATCAATAGTTAGTGGTAAAACAATAAGGTTACCAAGCACATTTGCATGGTTATTCACATCTAGTTTGTGATCCTCGGTATCACAGTCACAAATAGTAGAGCATAATCCGAGATTAAAACATGCCATTAAATAGTTTTAATGTATCTCAAAAGAATTAGGAATTTCACTTCGTTTATTTTGTCTAATGGTGGAATTGGTGAATCGTCATTCACCTACCTCTATGAGATTTGAACTTGGATCTTGGCATCCCATTTCTAAGTTATAAATAGTCATAGTTGGATCCTAACCTTGATATGATATCTTTGGGTTATTATATTAAGTTGTCTTGAAATCTAACTATAACTATCTTTCTTTTCAGATGTCTACTCCTGGAAACACTTCTGCTTCATCATCCTCCAGCCACAACTTCTCTTTACTCAACATCTGCTCCAAAGTCGTTATGGATGGCTCGAACTATAACGATTGGATGCGTAACATCAAGATGGCGCTTAGATTCGAGGATAAAGAGTATGTCCTTGAAAAGGAGCTCAAAGAACTTGATGAGTCAAAAGCCACTCCCGAAGAGTATGCTGCCTACAAGAAACACTATGATGATGCTACCAAAGTGGCATGCATCATGGTTGCAACCATGTCCCCAGAATTGCAGAGGTACTATGAGGACTACTGGCCTTTTGAGATGAACAAGGACCTTATGGAAAAGTACCATAAGCGAGCTCGTCAAGAAAAGTTTGAGGTAGTCAAGTCACTCATGGCTTGCAAGATGAAAGAGGGGGAATCAGTTGTATCTCATGTGCAAAGAATGCAACGCTACATAGAGCGTTTGGTCAAGCTCAACATTCACTTCGATGAGGAATTGGCCATTGACACGGTCTTGAACTCGTTGCCTGATTGTTATGGTCAGTTTATCTTAACTTACCATTTGAACAACACTGAGCAGACATTGGCCCAATTGCACAACTTGTTGCAGACAGCTGAGGCAGGGATGAAGGGTAAAAGTATACCCTCCAACCCTGCAAGTGCCCCTGTCTTGGCCATTAGACAGGGAAGGGGGAAGAAGAGGAAAGGTCCTCCCAAGCAAAATTGGAAGAGCAAGGCTCAAGCTGTGTCATCTAGTAATGGCCCGAAGGCTAAGCCCAATGGTTCCACTCCCCATGTTTCTGATCCAAAAGAGGCCATTTGCTTTTACTTCAATCAAAAGGGGCATCGGAAGAGATCTTGCCCACAATATCTGCAAGATATCAAGGATGGCAAAGTGAAGCCATCCTCGGCAGGTATTTACACTATTTCTGCTAATAACTCATTATCTTCTCGTTCATGGGTCCTTGATACAGGATGTGGTTTTCATATCTGTTATGATTTGCAGGGGCTAAGGGAAAGTGAGGAGATAGAGCATGGGAAAATAAACTTGATCATGGGGAACAGAAAGTCCTCACCAGTTACCAAGATCGGAGTTTATCAACTTTTGCTCAGTAATGATGTTAGATTAGATTTAATAAATTGTTGCTATTCGTCTGAGATGACGAGAAACATTATTTCATTTCATGCATTGTTCAGACAAGGTTTTAAATATTCTTTTAATGATTTGAATGGTTCAATTTCTATTTATAAGAATGGTGTTTTTGTGTTTGAAGCTTTACCTTGTGATGGTGTGTATGAAACAGTGACTTGTGTTGATAGCTTAGGAAATAGTGTACTTAATATTGACTTGTCTAATAGTGTAGACAAGGCATGCTTGTGGCATTGTCGTCTTGGACACATTAACAAGAAATGCATAGCCCAACTCCAAAAGGATGGAGTGTTGGAAATTATTTGACCTAAAATCAGATGATATGTGTGAATCTTGTCTTTTGGGAAAGATGACAAAATCACCATTAACAGGGTCTTGTGAAAGATGTGAAGGTCTGTTGGATCTCATACACACAGATGTGTGTGGGCCTTTCAGATCATCCACAAGGGATGCTAATCGATTCTATGTGACTTTCACTGACGATTATAGCAGATATGGTTACATCTACTTGATCAAACATAAGTCAGAAACCTTTGAAAAATTCAAAGAGTTTAAGCATGAAGTCGAAAATCAATTGGGCAGAAAAATAAAGATACTTAGATCCGATAGAGGCGGGGAGTATCTTAGTACCGAGTTCAACGACTATCTGAAAGAATGTGGGATAGTCTCACAATTGACTCCTCCTAGGACACCACAGTTAAATGGTGTAGCTGAGAGGCGTAATCGAACCTTGTTAGACATGGTTCGTTCTATGATGAGTCGTGCCTCGCTTCCTATTCACTTCTGGGGGTATGCCTTAGAGACAGTCGCCCACATCCTCAATCTTGTCCCTACAAAGAAGGTTGCCAAAACACCTCACGAAATGTGGACAGGGAAAGTTCCCTCGTTAGCACATATTAAAGTCTGGGGTTGTGAAGATTTCGTAAGACGAGAGACTCACGACAAGCTAGCAGCTAGAAGTGAGAAATGTGTTTTCATTGGTTACCCAAAGCAGTCTTTTGGATATTTGTTCTACAGACCTAGTGAAAACGTGGTGTTTGTAGCTCGAAGAGGAGTCTTTCTGGAAAGAGAGCTCATATTCAAAGAGGACAGTGGGAGTACCATTGACCTTGAAGAGATTCAAGAGTCAACCAATGAAGGAACCTTAGATGACACTAGCACTCAACTAGAGGAAACAGTTCCTGTTGAACCGGTTGATAAATCATTACCTCTTCGAAGATCCACTAGGGTGAGTGTGCCACCTGAGTTGTATGGTTTTCATATTACTTCAGATGGTGACACATTCATAAGTGACAGAACACTGGTAAACTTAGATGAACCAGTCACTTATAAGGAAGCAATGGCAGGCCCAGAGGCTTCCAAGTGGAAAGAGGCAATGGACAGCGAGATTAAGTCCATGTATGACAACCAAGTTTGGAATTTGGTTGATAGTGCACCAGGTCGGAAGACAGTTGGGTGCAAATGGATCTTCAAGAAGAAGACAGACATGGATGGGAATGTGCATACGTTCAAGGCTCGATTGGTTGCAAAAGATTTCACTCAAACCCCAGGGGTTGATTATGATGAGACTTTTTCGCCAGTGGCTAAGATTAAATCTATTAGGATATTGCTCGCCATAGCTGCCTTTCATGACTATGAAATCTGGCAGATGGATGTCAAGACTGCCTTCCTTAACGGGAAGTTGGATGAGGATGTTTACATGAGTCAGCCAGAGGGTTTTGTTGATGCAAAGTTTCCCACTAGAGTATGCAAGCTTGAAAAATCCATTTATGGATTGAAACAAGCATCTCGCAGCTGGAATATTTGCTTCCATGAGAAAGTCAAAGAGTTTGGTTTCTCTAGAAGTGAAGATGAGTTTTGTGTGTATATCAAGGCTAGTGGGAGTATAGTAACTTTTCTGGTGTTATTTGTCGATGACATATTACTCATTGGTAACGACGTTCCAACCTTGAAGGAAGTTAAATCTTGGCTTTGAAAGTGTTTTGCCATGAAAGACCTAGGAGAAGCCGCCTATATTCTTGGGATTAGAATATTAAGAGATAGAAAGAAGAGACTAATTGAACTTAGTCAGAGCACATACTTGGATAAGGTACTAAAGAGGTTTAGTATGGAAAATTCCAAGAAGGGAGAGCTACCTATCCAGAGCAATACTAAATTGAGTAAGACTCAATGCCCAAGTACAGATGAGGAAATAGATGACATGAGTCATGTACCTTATCCTTCCGCTGTCAGATCGATCATGTACATTATGACATGTACTCGCCCTGATGTGGAATTTGCTTTGAGCATGGTCAGTCGCTATCAGGGAAACCCAGGTAGAGCTCATTGGATAGCCGTAAAGAATATACTCAAGTATTTGCGAAGGACGAAGGACTGGGTCCTTGTACTTGGTGGCAATGATACTTTGAGAGTAGATGGTTACATAGATGCCAGCTTTCAGACGGATAGAGATAACTTCCATTCTCAGTCAGGCTGGGTATTCTTATTAAATAGAGGAGCAGTTACTTGGAAGAGTTCCAAGCAAGATACGGTGGCTGATTCTACTTGTGAATCAGAGTACATAGCAGCAAGTGAAGCTTCGAAAGAAGCAGCTTGGTTGAGGAACTGCATCGGGGATCTCGGAGTTGTTCCAACCATCCAGGAGCCTATGGAACTGTTCTGCGATAATGAAGGAGCAGTTGCCTTGACAAAGGAACCGAGAGATCATGGTAAAACCATACATATCGACAGAAAGTACCATTTCATCAGACATAGAGTAGAAGAAGGCCATCTTATAGTGAAGAGGGTGTCATCTGAAGATAACCCAGCAGATCCTCTCACAAAGGGTCTGAGATGGGCTAAGCACATTCAGCATGCTCGAAGCATAGGGCTGAAAGATGATATTAGTTTTAGTAGTTAGATTAGTTATGAAACTTGTAACAAAATAAATGTAATTGACTTTTGGTGATTAAATAATAAAGTATTATTTGTAAGTTTGGATTCTATCATTGTCAATTGTTTATTATGGTGTTTCATTTTTGCATGTTTTACTTCCCGAATAATGAGATTATTCAAACTCCACAGTCGCTTGTACTTTTGGAAGTAAGTAGTGAATTAAGACTGTCATGAATTGGATTGCAGATTGTCTGAGGATAGACATAGCAATAGAATTGCTGCAATGTTCATGAGTACTCAGAGAGTGAGATTTGAGTACTGGATAAACCCACGCTCAGAGCATTACTTCATAGAATTCATCACGAGTAATACTAAGACGATAATATCTTATAATCTTGAAAGGAAGATATATGAGTTGTAATTTACAAGTCGGTAATGCATTGGTGATATGAAAACGCATCAGTAACTTGGTGTTATAAAATGTATCGTCATGTATAATTTGATGAGTAAAAGATACAAGCATATGAGTCAACGTTTATTCGTTCCTTTTGCCCTAACCGGAAAAGAAATATATGTGGGCCCCTCGATGATTTGGTGTTGACTTATGTGTTGGGCCCAGCCAGGACTAAATTGATGTGTTCAATTAGAAGTCCTACATCATCACAAATCAAGAATCGGGAAACATAGATTCTGGAAAAAGAGGTTGATTGCATTCCATGTCTTTTGTCTAGGGATATCGAGCAGAACGAAGGATTATATGATCACTTACCTTAGGACACGTAACTGACTGGGTCAGAGTTCGGCAACAGCTTTTTGGAAGCTACAATTTGCTGGTCAAATTTAGAAGGCATAATAGCAATTATAGTTACAGACTTATCCAAGTGGGAGACTGTTGGATTAGGTGTTTAAGCCCATAACTATAATTGGTATGTACTTGAATTGATAGCAGCACAGTCCTTTTTGGTTGCCCTCAAACCTAGCAACCAGACAAGGAAATTATGAAAGGAGAGATATTAATTTATTATAAGATTAATAAATTAATATAAATGAATTTATTAATATGTTAAAAGATTAATATATTAATTATAAATCATTATGTTTAATTAACTGTTAGCCAGAAATTAATTAGAATTAATTTTGGGGTTAAAAGAATTAATTATAAAGTGCAGGGACTAGTTTGCAATTATCTAATAGTTGAGTGGAAGGCTTTAGAACCCCCTTGGAAGAGGGTGGACGAAATCTTTAGGGGAAACCCTAATAATTTCGTCCATAGGGGCTTGGATAAGGCCCTTGGGTTTGCTTAGGCCCTAAGCAAAGGATAACTAGGGTTTCCCCTAAACCCTAGATCCCTCAGCTATATAAGGAGCCTCCTGGGTCATGTTTTGGTCACTCTTTCTTTTGAAGAAACCCTAAGGGCCGAAATTTTGAATACTCCCTCTCCCCTCTCTCCTCTACTTTCCTTCTTGCTAGTTTGGGTGTGATTCCATTAGAGGCATTACACTTGTGGTGCTAAGCTTCCAAGAAGATCAAGATCAAGATCGAGGGAATTATCAATTGTTTACTATAACAATTGAGAGGTATGTAATTACTAAACCCTAGTTTGTAAATTTCGATTATAGCCTCTCTCCTCTAGGGTTCTCGTTTTGAAATTCAAAGTTGTATGTTCAATAGATAAAACATAGATCCAAAGTAGGTTGCATGTGAACTTAGGAATTGTTTTCTAGTTTATTTGTTTTACCCAAAATCCATCAAACATATCTATCAATAACATGCGATGGGCCCCACCCAGCACACTCATCAGGCCTCATCTGGCATCGGTCCCCGACCGGTATACATACAAACTGTAACATCCCGAAATCCAGGGACTAGTGAGGGGGTGTAAGCGATGAGGAGCTCTGCCAGATGATTCATAATGAGGTGGCTGCTGCCATCCGCGCTGAGATTCCAGAGATGTTTGGGTCTATCAAGACCACCCTGATCGAGACTTTTGATGAGCGTTATGTTGCTCTTACTGATGATGATGTTATTGCAGCCACTGCGGCCGTTGCTGCTGCCAGGCCGCAGGGGGTGACGCGTTGCTGTACCGAGAGTTCAGCAACACAAAGCCACCAGAGTTTGATGGGACTCAGGATCCGATAGCTGGGATGAGGTGGATCTCTGACATTGAGGGGTGCTTCTACACATGTTCATGTGTGGAGCATCTGAGGGTTTGATTTGCGCTGAACCAGCTTCGCTTGGGGGCGAAGGATTGGTGGAAGATTGTGACAACGCACTATTCCTCTGCAGAGCTTGCTGCGGTGACCTGGGAGAGGTTCACCACTATGTTTCTTGATGAGTACGTTCCACCGGTGGAAAGGGAGCGATTGGCCCAGGAGTTCTTGACCCTCAATCAGGGTACAGAGTCTGTTACTGTGATCACCAGGATGTTTCATGAGAGGGCAATGTCCTGCCCTAAGCACGTGTCTTCTGAGCAGGCACGTATGAGCCGTTATTTGAGCATTTTGAGGAGAGACATCCGCGAGTTTATGGCGAACTCGACGTACCAGATATTTTCCAAGCTTCAAGAAAATGCCCGGAAGAGGGAGATTGAGCTAGAGACTTAGGCCAGGGAGGAGGCGGAGTCTCAGGGGAGGGATCGGCGACTGGCGCAGTCCCAGCCAGCTTCCAAGCGGGCTAAGCCCGCCGATTAGAGATCTGGGAACCAGAAGGGCCGCACTTGTGGCAAGTGCGGCAAGAGTCATGAGGGGGTGTGCAGAGCAGGGTCTTGCTACAAGTGTGGCAAGGAGGGGCATATGGCCAAGGATTCCCCTAAGGGGTTTGCAGGTTGTTTTCACTACAACCAGACTAGACACCGGAAGGCTGAGTGTCCGCAGTTGCGAGGGTCAGCTCAGGGAGCTTCTCAGGGGTCTGTCCCTGCTGCTGTTCGAGCTACAGAGAATCGGCCGGTTAAGGCCGAGGCGCCAAAGGATCGCGGGAGAGCCTTCCAGTTGACAGCGGAGGAGGTCCGTACAGCACCCGATGTTGTGGCTGGTATGTATTCTTTCATATGTTTATTCTGAGTTTGTGGTGTTATGCTTATATTGTGATATGCGTAGGTACATTTCTTGTGTGTTCTATGCCTGCTTTGGTGTTGTTTGACTCGGGTGCGAGTCGGTCTTTTGTGTCATTAGCCTTTAGTCAGCACATCAGCATTTGTCGTGAGGCGTTGAGTCGACCTTTGTGAGTTTCCATAGTTGACGAGAGAGCATTGCATGCCACTGATGTGATTCAAGGATGTGTACTCGAGATATTCGGCATTGAGTATCCGATTGATTTGGTCCCGATTGCTATGCGAGAAGCCTGTGTCATCGTGGGCATGGACTGGTTGAGCAGAGTTGGAGCAGTTATCGACTGCGAGCGACAGCTGGTGACCATACGAGACCCTAGTGGGGGAGTTCTTACGGTTTACGGCGAGGGTACCCATTCTGGGTCGGCGTTTTGTTTATCCGCGAGAGCGAGGCAGAGTCTACAGCAGGGCTGTAGTGGGTATGCGGCTTATATGATGGATACGAGGATAGGTGCAGAGAGACCGAGGTCGGTCGATGAGGTCCCGATAGTGCGTGAGTTCCCGAATGTTTTCCCCGAGGAGTTGTCGGGTGTGCCTCCCGAGAGGCAGGTGGAATTACGTATTGATTTGGTTCCGGGGGCAATGCCTATCGCCAAGGTGCCCTATCGCCTTGCACCTCCAGAGATGTAGGAGATGTCCTCGTAGCTTCAGGAGCTGCTGGGGAAGGGGTTTATACGGCCGAGTAGCTCACCGTGGGGAGCGCCGATCCTTTTGTCAAGAAGAAGGATGGTTCACACCGGCTGTGCATTGATTACCGGGAGTTGAACAAGTTGATGGTCAAGAACCGTTACCCCTTAACGAGTATCGACGATTTGTTCGATCAGTTGCAGGGAGCGTCTTGGCTCTCCATGATTGATTTGAGGTCTGGATATCATCAGATGAGGGTGCGTGATGAGGATATCCAGAAGACAGCGTTCAGGACTCGTTATAGGCATTACGAGTTCGTGGTGATGCCTTTCGGGCTCACCAATGCACCGGCGGCGTTCATGGATCTAATGAACAGGGTGTGCAGGCCGATGTTGGATCGTTCGGTGATCGTGTTAATTGATGATATATTGGTGTATTCGAGGTCCAGAGAGCAGCATGAGGAGCATTTGAGGGAGATCCTCAGAGTTCTGAGATCGGAGAGGTTGTACACCAAATTCTCCAAGTGTGATTTCTAGTTATGGGAGGTCCAGTTTCTAGGGCACCTCGTCAACCAGAATGGGATATTGGTCGATCCGGCCAATATTGAGGCGGTGATGAGCTGGCAGGTACCGAGATCCCCTTCGGAGATCAGGAGTTTCCTGGGGTTGGCCGAATATTATCGGAGATTCATTCAGGATTTCTCCAGGATTGCGGTTCCTCTCACCAGGCTGACCCGGAAGGGCGTGGCTTTCAGTTGGGGCCCGGAGCAGCATACCTCATTCGAGACACTTCGCCAGAGATTGTGCGAAGCCCTAGTGTTGGCCCTTCCGGAGGGAATGGAGGACTTTGTGGTATATTGTGACGCGTCGATATCAGGTCTGGGCGCGGTGCTGATGCAGAGAGAGCATGTGATAGCATACGCATCGAGGCAGATGAAGCCTCATGAGACGAGGTATCCTACGCACGATCTGGAGTTGGGGGTTGTGGTGTTCGCCCTCAAGATATGGCGTCACTATTTTTATGGGGTTCGGTGTACCATATACACGGACCACAAGAGCTTGAAGTATCTGATGGATCATCCCAACCTGAACATGGATCAGAGGAGATGGTTGGATGTGGTAAAGGATTATGAGTGTGAGATCATGTACCACCCGGGCAAGTCTAACGTGGTAGCCGATGCTTTGAGTCGTAGGGCAGAGAGTGCCCCTTTGCGAGATGTTTGTATGAGGTTGATAGTGATGAATCCGGTGTTGGACACCATTCGGGAGGCCCAAGTGGTGGCCATGAGACCGTAGAACCGCAAGCGAGAGTGGGTGATTGGGCAGATATCAGAGTTCATTGCCGATAGCCGGGGGCTTATGACCTTCCAGGGCCAGATTTGGGTGCCATTTGAGGGTAGGGCACGTGCTATTTTGATGGAGGAGGCGCACAAGTTGATGTTTTGAATCCATCCCGGGGCCACTAAGATGTATTCGGACCTGAAAAGAGATTATTGGTGGCCCTGTATGAAGATGGATGTGGCTTGGTTTGTAGAGAGGTGCTTGACCTGTCGCAGGGTTAAGGCTGAGCACCAGTGTCTGCATGGCAAGTTGCAGTCGCTTGAGGTTCCCCAGTGGAAGTAGGAACATATTTCCATGAATTTTATCACCAAATTGCCGAGGACTGCGAGAGGCATCGATGCAATTTGGGTGATCGTCGACCGGCTGACGAAGAGCGCTCATTTTCTTGTTATTAGTGAGAGCTCTTCCGCAGAGAGACTGGCAGAAGTGTATGTGAGAGATGTGGTATCGCGGCATGGTGTGTCAATCTCGATTGTGTCGGATCGAGATGTGCGTTTCACTTCCAGGTTCTGGAAGAAGTTCCATGAGGAGTTGGGTACTAGGCTGCATTTCAATACCGCTTACCACCCGCAATCAGACAGACAGCGTGAGCGGACGATTTAGACGCTCGAGGACATGCTTCGGGCATGTGTGTTGGACTTCAGAGGAAGTTGGGACATGTATCTGCCTTTGGCTGATTTTTCTTATAACAACAGCCGCCATTCGAGCATTGGTATGCCTCCCTTTGAGTTATTGTATGGGAGGAGGTGTCAGACTCCCATTTGTTGGGGAGAGGTAGGGCAGCGAGTGATGGGCAGCACAGAGACAGTGCTTCAGACGATAGAGCAGATACAGCAGGTTAGACAGAGATTGCTGACGGCCCAGAGTCGCCAGAAGAGTTACGCGGATAGGCGTCGATCCGAGCTCGAGTTCCAGGTTGGAGATTTTGTACTCCTGAAAGTGTCTATTTGGAAAGGAGTGATCCGATTCAGGAAAAGGGGCAAGTTGGGGCCCTGGTACATTGGGCCGTTCAGGGTTATTGCGAGGGTGGGCAGGGTAGCATATCGATTGGAGCTACCTGCGGAGTTGAGCCAGAGTCATGATACCTTCCACGTGTCCCAGCTGAGGAAGTGCATAGCTGACGAGTCCGCAGTGGTACCATTGTAGGATATCCAGGTGGATGTGGGTCTTAATTATGTTGAGAGACCGATCGTGATCTTGGACTGGAAGGTCAAAGTTCTGAGGAACAAGGAGGTGCCACTGGTTCAGGTCCAGTGGCAGCATCGGAAGGGGTCCGAGCTGACTTGGGTGCCGGAGTCAGAGATGCGGGAGCAGCATCCGGAGTTGTTTTCGGCATGAGACTTCCAGGGCGAAGTCCGGTTCAAGTGGGGGAGAATTGTAACATCCCGAAATCCAGGTAAAACTATTATATCCTTCCATTTTGTCAAGTTGTCAATAGTGGTCCTTTGTAAGATTTCTTGTAGCAAATGAGTACACTGGGTGTACTGGGGAGTACGTTGCGCGTACTCATGCGCTTAATTTGGACACGGACTCGCCTGGGTACACTGGGCGTACCCAGGGTTACGCTGGGCGTAATGGGTCCAGATGAAAACCCTAATATTTGACTTGTGCAATATATAATGGATGCTAAGGCTCATTTCTCAGCCTCCATATCAGTGAGTAAAACCCTAAGAGAGCCTCCCAATCGTCCTTAGCTTGAGAGTGAGTGTTTTAGTGTTAAAAGTGCCTTGGTATGTTAGTGAAGAAAAAGGAGAGGAGCTTGTGGAGGCTAGAGCTTGAAGTTCAAGTTTGGATATGAGATCTACAGAGGAAGGAGCTGCATTTGGAGGTATAAAGTTCAAAACTTTCCTCTTCATTTTGGTTTGATGTTTCATGGACCATTTTAAGGTTAAAAGTCCCAAAGGTGGAGACTTTATGAGTGTAATGTGCTCCATGGACCTAGATCTGTCCCATTTCAGTGGTATTTGTGTTATAAATCCATAAATTTTCCATCTTGGTCGTGGATATGAGGTTATGCATGAGTATTGACCTTTCTAGTGTTAGGAAGTGGAGTATTATGGGTGTTAGTAACTTTTCCGGTCATGCAAAGGCTTAAAGTCACCGACTTTATGGATTAAGAGGGTTATAAATAGTTAGATCAAGAAGTTGGACGTGGGTCTTAACGGATTAAGACCCCAAAATGCTTAGAGTCTGAAACTGGGAGTTACGTTGGGCGTAATCCCAGTATGCACGGCGTAAGGGGTCGTTCACCCCGTTTTCTGTGAAGACACCGAGTACGCCCAACGTACACGTGTGGTACGCGCAACGTAACCCGGGGAGTTGACTTTTGTTCACTTTTAGGGTTTGGTCAACTTTAGGGTCTTTGAGCCATGAGAGGGGTAAAATGGTCTTTTACCCTTCTGAGAGTACTTAGAGGAGGAATAGTCTATCCTTGACAGATGTATTGATTTAGAGTGTCTATTTCATATGATTAGGCGGAGGCTAGATTGGATTTTACAGAGTTCGAGATTTTACCGAGTTACCTGAGGTGAGTCTTCTCACTATACTTTACCTAGAATGGTAATTAGAGTTATGTGACAGAGTATTTTGTATGCTTTTGCATGATGTGATTTCTATGTGATTTATGCTATGTATGTGCCAGAGTTTTCAGAGTTAGGACCGTAAGGTCCACAGAGTTAGGGCCAGAGGGCTCACAAAGTTATGGGACTTGAGGGTCCCACTGAGACACATTGACCAGAGGGTCAAACAGAGTTATAGCCTCGAGTGGCTAATATGTATTGTGTGTGGTACTTTGGGGAACTCACTAAGCATTTATGCTTACAGGGTTGTGTTATGTGTTTCAGGTGCCAGTGAGGATCGCGGGAAGGAACCGGCTTGATCAGTACACACACGAGGAGTTTTTATATTTTGATCTTGGGATGTGATGTTATGTTTTGACTATGTGATACAATGGTGTTTTTATAACAATTATGAATGAAAATGTGTTTTATAAAATGTGAAAAATTATTTTGAAAATTTGGGTGTTACACAAACACTTACAACACATGCAATATTTAACAGGCAGCTAGCATACAAGTAACAATAATCCATGGTCTGACATTGGTGCCTTCGAACCATCATGCACCGTGATGAGACTCACCTCTCAGTTTGAACAAATAGTTGAATAGTCGCGGCTCTGAATATCAGCCTCTACCCGACACCTATTCATCAACTAGTGACCAATCTCAAATAGAACTCAAAATACCCTCAGTCTAAGCTTGGTCAAAAATTCAAAAGTCAAACTCAACGGCCAAAGTTAACTTGTCACGTCGTAGTGGTCCTTCTGTTGGATAAGGTGTCTAAGTCCATAACTATTTCGGGCTTGTACTTGACCCGACCTGGCATGGTCCATTTGGGTTGCATGGCACCATGTAATTGGATAGACTAAATGAGAGAAATAACACTTGGAGATTATTAATATATTATAAGTTCTAATATATTAATAATATTATTTGATTAGTTTGATCAAGAATTAATTTGGAATTAATTAAGTGATCAAAGGATAACTAATTAAATATATGGGTTGATTATGTAAATCATCTATATCTTGTATAGTGGGCTAAGAGGCTCCATGGATTATCAAGTTGGGTTCTACCCATAGGATGCTCCATGGATGCTCCATGGGAGTTACAAACCCATGGGTCATGGAAATGAAGAGTCATGACACATTAGGGTTTACATGGTGTAACCCTAGATGTGCCAACACTATATAAGAGTCCCATTCTCCACAAAATTGGCAACACAAGTTGAACACTAAGAAACTAGAGGGCTTGGCCGATTTTGAGAAGTGTGTGTTATCTCAAGAGTCTTTCCAAGAGCATTTGGTGTTGTGTGAAGCATTTGAGGCATCACACTTGGGGTGCTAGGCTCACAAGGGTTCAAGGAACACAAGCAACAACAAGGTAAGTTATTCTATCTATGATTCAAGTTAAAATTGTTCCCCATGTATGCTAGATAGGAATATAACCTTGGAATTCAACTTTGCATGATAATTAGACAAACATAGATCCAAGGTTATTAGGGTTGCATGTACACTTAGGAAGTGTTAGAATGCTCAAAACCCATCACCTTCATCACGTCGTGGTCCCTAAAGGACAAAACATACGATCTGACCCCCAGTCGCCACAACATGGTGACCTGACACCATGTCATGGAAATGGGGTTCAAAACATCTTCATTGATCAAGTTGTTTTCTTCAACCTCTCGGGATACAAAGCTCAGACCTCACTAAAAACATGATCTAGAGGGATAAAGTTTCTAACTTTACCCCTAAGGACCATCCAAAAAGGTCCAAAACTCAAACCCTAGGTTCCACAAGGCATGAACATAACCATTAAGCATTTATTCCTTTAAGTCTGAAGTCCATCTTCTCCATTAGTGTTTCTAACACTAAAACCAACATGAAAGTTGGTGCTTTATAGACATGCATATCCAATGCATTTCTTGAACCCATATTAGGTCAAAATGAGAGTTTATGACCTAAATCTCATGCATGATTACAATATGCAACTAAAGTTTAGATCCATGCCACTAATATCACCAAATGTCCCGGAGATTCATAAAGTCGAAAACTTTATAAAGTCCTACAATTCTAACTAACAAGAATAAGAAGATTATGGGACAAAGTTCAAGATCTAGCATCCTATCATGATAAAATCCAAGTTTGGGACACATACAAAGGTCCAGAAGAGTGTCAAGATAAATAATGGAGGCTTGCTTGTTGGATCCAAGCTCAATAATTCCTCCTTCTTCCTTCAAAAGCTTCCAATATTACAAAAAATGAGCACAAGAGCACCAATGAGGATTAGGGTTAGAGTGGATGGGTTTGAGAGTGATGGAGGCTGAAGGTGGACAACCCTAGCCTCCCCACTTTTCTTTAAATACTAAAAAAATAGGGTTTTCCATGAGGATGTCCCCACGTTGTGGCCACAAGCCGCCACGTCGTGTTGACTAAATGAAACACGTGATCTAGTCTCGAATCGCCACATTGTGGTAGTCCTTCACCATGTCGTGGCTACCCTAATCAAAGAAAATAATAATTACAAAGTACCTCAAAATACGGATGTTACAACTCTCCCCCTTTTGAATAAGACTTTGTCCTCAAAGTCGTCGCCGCAAATAACTCAGGGTAATGCTCCTGCATCTCACCCTCGGGTTCCCAAGTCCATTTGGAACCCTTCTGACGTTGCCACAGGACCTTGACCAAAGATACCGCCTTATTGAGTATTACTTTAGTACTTCCCATGACACCACCGATTTGCATAACTCTTCTGTCGGCTTTGCGTGACTCGCAACCTGTCGCGCACCTGTTGAATCAACTCAGTGGTCTTGA
Source organism: Lactuca serriola (assembly GCF_051521515.1). Lineage (NCBI taxonomy): Eukaryota > Viridiplantae > Streptophyta > Magnoliopsida > Asterales > Asteraceae > Lactuca > Lactuca serriola. The sequence continues at coordinate 16,870,331 of NC_136414.1, read as the reverse complement.
GTATCACTTAAGTACTTCCCATAACCCGGTGCCTGACCTCTCCTCATCAAACCAGGGTCCTACACCTCCTCCTATATAACATCTCGAATGGTGATTGGTCAATGTTAGCATGATAGATGTTATTGTAGGAGAACTCAACTAGTGGAAGGTAAGTATCCCAACCCCTCCAAAATCTAATACACAAGCCTAAAGCATATCTTCGAGCATCTGAATCGTTTGCTCGCTCTGACTGTTGATATGCGGGTGGTATATTGTACTAAAATGCAACTGAGTACCCAACTCCCCATGAAACTTCCTCCAAAACCTAGAGGTGAAGCGAACACCCCGGTCTGAAACCACCGAAACTAGCACTTCGTGCCGAACCACCACCTCCCGAATGTAGATTTCAGCTAACTTCTCAGCAGTTATACTCTTGACAATCAGTATGAAATGTGTACTCTTTGTCAGTCTATCAATAATGATCCATATAGAATCAACTCCACGTGTTGTCCTTGGAATCATTGTGATGAAATCCATGGTAATATCTTCCTATTTCCACATGGGAATGGGTAATGGCTACATCCTGCCATGGGGTCTCTGATGTTTGGCCTTGAATTTCCTACAAGTCAAGAACCACTCTACAAACCACAATATTTCCCTCTTCATACAAGGTCACCAATAACTCAGCTTCAGATCCCGATACATCTTTGTAGCCCCTGGATGAATCGAAAACTTTAACTTATCAGCCTCTTCTAGAACTGTCTGTCTCACCCCACCAGTAATCGGAACACAAACTCTACTACACTGAGTCAATAACCCCCGACTGTCTCTAACAAATAAAGGAATATGCCCCCTGATTCTCTCTGCCTTCCAATTCTCCTTTTTTAATCCCTTTACCTAGCCTTCCTGAACATATCCAAAAAGGGTGAAATAATAACCATCCTCAAGAAAATATCCATGATAGGTGTACTCACTGCCTTATGGCTCAAAGCATCTGCTACCATATTGGCCTTCCCAAGGTGGTACAGGATCTCGCAATCATAATCCTTTACCACGTCCAACCATCTCTATTTCTACCTTAAACTCTCGTGGTCAGTGTAGAGAGTACACATAACCCCATACATATAGTGTCTCCAAATCTTCAGGGCAAAAACCATATCCCCCAAATCTAAATCATGTGTAGAGTGATTCGCCTCATGAGGATTCAGCTGCCTCAAAGCATAAGCAATCACATGACCCCTCTACATGAGAACAACTCCCAATCCCAAAATAGGGGCATCGCAATAAAGCACAAAATCATCCATATAATGAAACAATAACTTAAAGATCGATAGATTCAGTAATAGTAAAGTGAATCAAACAATAAGAACAATGATCAAAGATGTGTTGAATGCTTAATATTATCAAAGCTTTAGAAGAGTTCAGTGAGAACTTTTCTATAAAAGCAATGTAGGGCAATATCATCGATTTACCCTAGAACGATACATGCATGCACTATAAATAGTCTAACCCTATCACCATAATGACGGATGGACAGGCCCAATCCGTTAATAAAGAATAAATACATAGATAATAAATTTGACACAATATAATAAATAACCCAACAATCTCCCACTTTGCGTCAAATAAAGAAAGGAAATTCTTCATTGTTGTACTTTCTGAACCGGAACAACTTCGTCATCATATTCAGAAGAGTATTCAGAACGTGAGGAGACTTACCTCTCAGTCTGAAAAAATATTTGAATAGGTCTAGGCTCGGAGTATCAGCTCTACCCGTCACCTATTCTTCAAATAGAGACCAATCTCAAATACAACTCAAAATACCCAAAATACCCTCAGTTCAAACTTGGTCAAGAAGTCAAAAGTCAAAGTCAACGGCCAACGTTGACTTGCCATGTCGTGGTGGTCCATCACCACGTCGTGGTACCTAAAGGACAAAACAGACGATCTGACCCCCAGCCGCCACAGTGTGGTGACCTGACACCACGTCATGGAAAACGGGGTTCCAAACAACTTAATTGATTAAGTTGTTTTCTTCAACCTCTCGGGCTACAAAGCTCAGATCTCACTCAAAACATGATCTAAAGGGATAAAGTTTCTAACTTTACCCCTAAGGACCATCCAAAAAGGTCCAAAACTAAAACCCTTGGTTCCATAAGGCATGAACTTAACCATTAAGCACTTATTCCTTTAAATCTAAAGCCCATCTTCTCTAGTAGTGTTTCTGACACTAAAATCAACATGAAAGTTGGTGTTTTATAGACATGCATGTCCAATGTATGTCTTGAACCCATATTAGGTCAAAATGAGATTTTATGACCTAAATCTCATGCATGATTACAATATGCAACTAAACTTTAGATCAAAGCCACCAATTTCACCAAATGTCCCAGAGATTCATAAAGTTGCAAACTTTATAAAATCCTACAATTCTAACTAACAAGAATAAGAAGATTATGGGACAAAGTTCAAGATCTAGCATCCTATCATGATAAAAGCCAAGTTCGGGACACTTACAAAGGTCCAGAAGAGTATCAAGATAAATAATGGAGGCTTGCTTGTTGGATCCAAGCTCAATAATTCCTCTTTCTTTTTTCAAAAGCTTCCAGGAGTACCGAAAATGAGCACTAGATCACCAAAGATGATTAGGGTTAGAGTTGTTGGGTTTGAGAGTGATGGAAGTTGAAGGTGGACAACCCTAGCCTCCCCACTTTCCTTTAAATACCTAAAAAAATTAGTGTTTTCCATTAGGCCGTCACCACGTCGTGGCCACAAGCCGCCACGTCGTGGTGACTAAATGAAACAGGCGATCTAGTCTCGACTCGCCATGTCATGGTGGTCCTTTACCATGTCATGGCAGCCCTAAACAAATAAAATAATAATTAAAAAGTACCTCAAAATCTGGATGTTACATCGATTCAAGCAATGGAGGCTGATCGTTGGGTTAGAGTTTCTCCGTGATATGAAGGTTGGTGAATAAATATGACTTTTTTTTTGATGGTATGAATCCTGCTCAGTTTATGCTTTTCCACATATTATATTAGAATGATACTGGTAATTTAAAGTTCAACTCCACAAATGTTTTTCCCCTTTCTTCCTATTCGATTTAAATTGTTGATCTGTTGATTTTTTCAGTTGTATCTTGTAGGGCTTGATTGTTAAAATTCGTTATTGGTAGCTTATTGATCTCGGATAAGATAGGACTTTTTCTACTTGATCCAAATTGGCTATTGTTTATCATTTGCTGTTTTTGTTAAATTAAGGTCTATTTGTAATAGTGTTTGACGAAATCGTGAGGAATCATGGTTTTGAATTCAAATTAAGCCATGGGAGATGGTCCTAGAGGGATAGAAATTTTCCCAAAACATTTTAAGGCTTCTACTTCTGATGTTGATACATGTCTGTCAAGAAGTTCAGCACTTTCTCATACCAAAACTAAAATTGAGGTATGATTCATGGCATGAATATAATCAGATAACATAAATATCTTTAATAAGTTGATTTCATTCAAGTCATTTGATCTGCATTAGCATGATTCAAGCAGCCGATTGTGGGCTAGAAGAAGATTAATGAGTGTTGCATCTATGTTGAACTTGTGTGGCCTAAGGAGACTCTCTTGTGTAGCCTAAGGAAAGTATCTTGGGGAAATTGATTTCATTCAAGTCTTGATAAAAGTTGTGATAAAGTTATAAATTTGTTTCAAACAAGTGTTATAACTTTATACATTTGTGATGATCCAAAAAGTATTTTTCTCTTTCAAAAAAACATTATACCTTTGTGATGATTTAAATTATTTGAATATTTATGTATTAGAATGTTGGTTTGGAACGAGTGTGAGGTAATATTTTTATAACAAATACTAGTTTTACAATCTCTATATTTTTATAATTATTCAGCAACTTCACTCATCACTATATAGACTATCAGGGTAAAATGGTCATTTTGCATCAGTCAGTACATTCAGTCAAATATACAATCAAACAACATGGTTTCTTACCTAGTCAGAATTTATTACCCAGACAGGTCTTTCCTAGTCAACAGTTTCTCAGTCAGCAACTATCAAACAGACCCTTATATTTATAACAAATATAAATTGTTGAAATGATTATAAAAATATTTAAATATATGATTTTTTTAGACAAATATGCTATTTTGAAAGCTTAACAAGGGTATATATATATATATATATATATATATATATATATATATATGATATTTTGATCTTTATTAAAGGTATATATGAAATTCTACTTATTATAATAATATTCTATTAAATGTGTTTTTGCGATTAAAAAGTGAAGAAATCTTAAATAACAATATTTATTTATTTATTTTTTATTATATTGGTTGTATTTATTTTTTAACAAACAAAATTAGTGACTAAATACGTGTAACATAATCTCATTAAAGTTCATAGGTCTCACCCGAACTTCACCGTGTGTGTGTGTGTGTGTATATATATATATATATATATATATATATATATATATACAGAGAGAGAGAGGTTGGTTCAATTGTTTATCATATCTATTGTGTATTCCAATGCACCAATAAAAATTTAATAAAAAATAAATTACTATTTAATCAAATAAAGATAGACATTAAATGATTTCTATAATTATATGTATCCCAGATTGAATAACCATATTTGATTATGACATTTGGTGGCAGAAAAGGTGGTGGTGATAGAGGTGGCGGTGATATAAGTAACGAAGCTGATAGTGGTGGGTCGGTTGGTGTCAGAGGTAGTGATAGTGGTGGTGGGGATGGTGGCGGAAGAGAATTGAACGAGCGACGTTATATAATCATTTATGATTATAACATAATTGTAACGCCGGTACGCCGGAGAGTTAAAGCGGCAGACTTGAAATATGTGGCTGAGTTGAATCTCAAGATCTTTATTTTATTTTTATTTTCAACGGAACCTCTATATATATATATATATATATATATATATATATATATATATATATATATATATATATATATATATATATATATATATATATACTATTATTCTTTTTATCAGTTTTTGTGCAATATCTTTTCTTTGACCATGTTATATAATACATTTATCAATTTATTATAAGTACTAGTTTATAACCCGTGGGCACCACGATTACAAAATTAATTAAAATTTCACAGTAAAAACTCAAAATTATTGATCAATTAATTTTTTTTTTGTTATATAAAATTATAATCATTGATTTAGATAAATACGTGACCTTATAATTTGTATTAATTTTATTTTAAATGGTATTCTAATGTTATTTAATTTAATTTAATTAGAGTGAGAAATTTAAATTTTGAAATTTGAAATGCATAATCAATAGATTGACATGTGGCATGACATTAATTATGATATCTAATAAGGTGACACATGACAAAATTCTTTTATTAGAATAAGGATATATATATATATATATATATATATATATATATATATATATATATATATATATATATATACTAGTTTATAACCCGTGGGAACCACGGTTATAAAACTAATTAGACTTTTATAGTAAAAAAATTAAAATTATTAATCATTTATTACAAATAAATTACTAATTAAGAGATATTTTTATTAGTTATGTAAAATTATAATCGTTAATTCAAAAAAATATGTAAAATTAATTTTTATTATATATTAGACATTTATTTGTGAATTAATGAAAACAATAATATAAAATTTAAAATTTAAAATAGAGAATAAATTTAATTACAAATAGCATCACATCAATGAGGAGGTCTAATAAATTTTAAATGGAAAACTAATAGATTGACAAGTGGCAACACATTAATTAAAAGATCTAATGTGGTGACACATGGCAAAATAACTACTCTTTTATTAGTATAGGGAAATAAAAAAAAAAAAAAGTATAAATGGCAGGATGTAATATGATACTCCTTAGATATGTTGTTCGAACCAAATGGTCCCTATGTATGGCGTGCCCTTCATTTTCACTTTCCATTTGACACTCATATGAACCACACAAGCTAAGAAACCTAAATATCGTTTATTCATATAATAATAATCAGCAACTTTTTATATTTTTTTTATATTTATTCATTATTGAAAAACATATTAAATTTAATAACTTTTATTTTTAATAATTAAAAATCAATATCCATATATGTTCCGTACTAAAAGTTATGTTACAGTATTTATGGTTGTTATGACAATGGTAATCCAAATACGAAATATAATAAACAGAAATATAAATAATCAAATTTATATATTTGATACATAATCAGAAAACACATTTGAATGTTGATGTTTACAACAGAATCAAAAATACGGAAATATGTAGATTGAGGCTTGCGTATTTTTAAGACAAAAATTATCCTGAAATAGGTTTGTCATGAGGATATAACAACCAATTCAAGAATAAATTTTGAATCTATTGAAATTCACCATGATCCTTTTGATATGAAGAACGATTTTTGAGAGAAAGTGTGTGGTTTCTTTAGCCTTCAAATTTTGTCTGATTCCTTATACATAGGCTTCCAATAGTGATTGTAAGTCACCAACCGAAATTAACAGCTAAAAATTGTCTGCAGTTAATCATATATTTAACAGAATATATTTTTTACTAAATAAATAAAAATTAATTAATTACTAATTACTTTTAGATTTATAAAAAAATATTATTTTAGTCAAGAAGAGCCCCAAAGCCCTATCTTTAACCATTAATATCTAATAAATCCAAGCCTACGGCTAGCCCAATTTAACTTGATTCATTTAATTAAATATGTGGGAAAAGTCTTATAAAGAGGGAGAAAGTTTTCTCTTCTTCCTTTGTAAGTCCCACATTGTATTATTTAGAGTAAATTACACGAATGATCCCTATGGTTTGGGGTAATTTACGTGTTTTGTCCATAACTTATATTTTTAACTCGGAAGGTCCCTACATTTTGTTTTTATTATGCGCTTGGTCCCTATTGTTTTTTTTTCTTACGCGTTTGGTCTCTGTATTACCTAAAAAGACAATTATTTAAATAGGAAAAAATAGTGGGGTAAATAAAGTAAGGTGAGTGAGGTAGGGTTGGGGGTGTTTATTTAAATAAATTAAAAACTCAATGGAAAAATAGTCTTTTTACGTAAGACAGGAACCAAACTCGTAACAAAAATAAACAATAAGGACCTTCTGAGTTAAAAAAGTAAGTTAGGACCAAACGCGCAAATTACCGTAAACCATAGGGACCATTCGTGTAATTTACTCTATTATTTAAAACAAAGTTTCAACAATAGTTTAATAAAATTTACACATTAACCTTACAATATAAAAATTTTATTCTAAAAATTATATCGATATCGATCTATAACTATTAGAAATTAAAAGTTTAATTTTTGTATTTTGATTATATTTTTTTCAATGATAAAAATAATAAAGTTTTAAAAAGAAAAAACTAAGTTAATAAAGTGTGAATGATGAATTGATATCTAACATTTTGTTGTTTTATTTGAAACATAAAATTATATATATATATATATATATATATATATATATATATATATATATATATATAGATAGATAGATAGATAGATAGATATATATGAAAATTATGTAAGACAAAGATCATGGTGAAATTTCTAAAAGTATTGGAAGTAAATCAAGTTAGGGGTTGAATTTTCAGAATTTTGACGATTATAATTTATATACGATACAAAAACGATATAATGTAGTATGTTTGGGTAACTAAGCTTATATACCTATAGCGTATATTACCTTTTCATTAAAACGCGCATTCAAGAGCATACGTTGGGCTTACAATTTGGTATGTTGGGCATACACGACCAGAACCTAGACCCTAATTACGGGGTTTTGAGCCTTATAAGGTCCTTAACTGTCCTAAACCCTTTCCATTCTCAGTTTCCATCTTCCCAACGTCCTCCCTTGAAACCTTAACCCTAGTTTGATCCTTGTAAGCTAAAGAAGGTGGTTTTGAGTGCCTTTGAAGGATAAAGAAGGTGGTGACTTTGCTTAGAAGCTTGAAGCGGCCTTAGATCTGAAAGTTCTTCTCCCTCATTCATCTCTAGAAGGTATAAGGTTTATACCTTTATGCTTCCATTGATAGATCTAGTTTAGAGACCAATGTTATGTCCTTTTTATCCCATAATTGGTCCATTTGAGTGTTAGTTATTCCAGATCGTGTGAGGTACATTTCCAGGTATATTTAGGAGTATTAAGTCACAAAAATGCAATCTTGTTCTTGTTCCTTATTTCATGCATGAGTTATGAAGCTTAGAATCTTATGATAAGTTAGGGTTTTGGATTTGGGCCCTTTCTAGCCATGCAACATTATAAACCTGGAAACTTTATGATTTAGAATATCATTTGGACCTAGATCTGCGTGTTGGACAAAAGGTCTTAAGGGAGAAAGTGCTTAATGGAATGATTGGGATCTGCTTGCGTACGCTGGGTGTACCTGGGAGTGTTGGGTTTTAGTTCAAAAATATTTTCAAAAACTACAAAATTTGGCAAACGGAAGACTTTAAATTTTTTGAAATAACATAAACATATACCCACCAAGGATCTTCTTACAGGTTATAGAAAGATTAAAACACCAACCATAGAAATGATGAAGAAATAACAACCTTTGTTGTTCTTTGGATCCGCTTGGGAGGCTTGGAAGTTAATGAAGAAGATGGAACCTTTGAGACACCAAAAATGACTCAACTTGATGTAGATGCTAGTCCATAAACTCTTAAACCCTTAAGCTTTAAGTTCATAACCAATATGAACTTAAAGATGGCATGTAAAAGTAAGTAATCTTCAAAGCTCTTAACTAATTAAGAGAGAATGAGAGTGAGAAGACTATTTTCGGCCATTTTCATCCAAAAGCAAGAGTGAGTGCAAGCCTCATATTTTATATGCATAAAGTGATTTTATGGACCATAAGTCCTTAACACTTTAATACAATAATGTCCCCAAAAGCAAACTTGTCTCCCATGCTCCTTAAGACATGTATTTCTTTCCTTTAAAATAATCAAAAGCCCATCCCTTATCTAGCCAAATCTATTTTCGGCTATAAGAGAAAAATAGGGAAAGAAAAGTTTAAATTTTATAAAACAAGTTTATAAAATATCAACTCTAACTTTTAGGTGAAAGACAAAAACATTTATCTAGTCCAAAAAGTTGTGCATGACTTATTAATTCATACCATATGAATAATACGTTACTTGCTAACGAAAATTATTATTTCCATGAAATAAATAATTTTCAATTTAATTATAAGATTTTTATTGAATATTTATTAAAATCAATTTCTAATAAATAATCAATTATATCAAGTTCTTGTTAGTGTGACCCATTAGTATCATATATTAATTAGCAATATCATGACTTTAATATGATTCTTGAGCATACTAGACCTTTCAATCTCCCACTTGCGCAAGACTCATACTAGAGTGATATAGACAGTGGTGAATGTTTACCAACATTTCACTGCCCCCAACAACATACGACTTTGTGACATTCTATCAATGCCCAATTCCCAAAAAGCTCAAAGCTATAATGGGTATATAAGGTAAGTTTATTAGTTATCCTTTTGCTACAGACAACATGTTGAACATGAGATACGGATCACGATCAATCTCATTATTCATTCAACTTTTGGTAAGGCACCTTAGATGTCTAACTCTCAACATATAAGAGGAACAATTCCCATCTTCACTACATAAGCCTCTTGCATAGTTCACACCATACCTGAAAATGGCTTTTATAACTGCCCTTTAAGGAACAACATTTGACCATATCAAAGCATAGTACTCCCTATACTTAAGTCCCACTATGTATCTCAGGTGTTAATGATACAAAGATAGTACCTTTTAATCAAGTATCATTCATGATAGCGATCCATGAGATAATCTTGATACGGGTCAGTTCAATACTAGTTCTCTGACAAGTACCTATGAAACTTGGTTACAACCACTTTTCTATTTTCATCTAGCGAGTGTTAACCAATCCAATTAATATTAGTCTTACTTTATAATTTCTCCCACAATTATAACTAACTATGAACTTGTAGAATAATAACATTATTCATGGATTAAACATGTTCATATAGAACACAACAAGTATTAATGTGATGACTATATCCCAATATATCATAACATTATCTAATAGTTGTTGTTATGATGTTCCAATATCCAAATACCAAATCCAAATCAAAAACTCATGTCTAGAATAATAAAGTCTTATAGTTGAAGTGTGACCATTCATACTTAGCTCAAAAGAATGACTTTATCAATGGATTTGACAAAATTTAATTTGTATGAATTTTATAAATACTATCATCTCCATACTTAACTTTACTCTAAGTATCATTAAATATCTTGGATAATATGATTGGTGTTCTTTCGTGACATAGAGTCTCTTAGCTTGATTAAGTATAATCTCGAAGTCATAAAGATTTCTATGTGATCCTTGAATGGCAGAAATCAACATAGTTTTTCAATGATCCCATTCATCCAATTATATTTGAACTTCTAAAGTAGTGTATTCTTATTTTGTAGTAGATTGTGTCATTATGTTTTTCTTGGACCTCATTCCAACAAGACTTACCCTTCATTCCATAATAAAGTCAAAATCCAATTATAATTCATAATTATTTATATATGTTTAAAAGTTAACATCTTATGTAGCTCTGTCCATAAAGATCCTTTCTAAACTGATTGTCTCATATACATTCTCTTATTTCTTCTAAAGTACTCTTAGAATGCTCTCTTAGTCATCCAATGATTTAACCATGTATTCAATTAGTATCCTATGACATGGTTACAGCATGATCAAATACCATGTCCTATGCATAATATGGCGTAAATGATGAATTCATTTGCCAAGAAAATAGAATATAAATCATTTCATCTAGTTCAAGCCTATGAGCTATGTACTTTTGAGGCTAGCTCAAAATGGTGCCATATGAAAATGCCAAGAATTCTCTAAAAGAATCTTATATCTTGATCCCTTTTAAGATATTGCCAATATATGTTATAAGTACATGAAACTTTTAACATTCATTTTATCTATCCCTTATAGATTTTACATTCCAAGAATGTATCTTCTCTTTCTTAAGTCTTCCATTTTAGAAACACTTTCTGATTCAAGGTGAAAAACGACCTTGCTTAGTCAGAATGTGATTTCAAATGATTAAATATGTCTCATTCATACAAGATTAGGAATTTCACTATTCTCCCACTAGTTCTTAGTAAACACAGATGTTCTATTCATTTTGATATAAAAACATACCTTGTGGTTTTACATTAAAATGATGATTGCAACATTGAGATGTTTGCTTAATATCCACAAGTGGATCTCAAGCTCTACACATTTTATTAGGATAACATGGATTAAGAAAGCCTCCAGACTAATCTATATAGATATCTTCTAGTAGACATTTATTAAGAAAAGCGGTCTTTCTTGAAATCTATTTACTATATATCATATTAAGAATATGAATTTATAGTAAATAATATCCTTGTTGATCTAATCATAGCTACTTCTGAAAAAGGTTTGATCACAGTCAATGTCATGAGTATGATGAGGACTATAGTTAATGACATGAGTATGAGAAAATCCTTTTACTACAAGTCTTTCTTTAAATGTGTATGGTTATCCATGTAATTTATTCTTTCTAGAAGAATTATTTATTCCTTCAAGCCTTGCTATAGGGTGAAATTTTAATCAAGCCCATACTTGATTCTCATACATGGATTACATCTCATGTTCATGACTCTAAGTCATTTATCAGATTCGAGATCTGACATAGCATCTTGGTATTTGATGGATTTTCCAGAAACCATCAATAAAAGCTCTTCAATGAGAGATTCCACATTTCTCAAGTCATAGATGATTTATACCACTAATGCGAACAATTTGTGTTTGTGAATAACTATCATTCAAGTTTAACAATCCTTGTTAAAGACTAGTGCCAACTATTATTACATAAGGTTATGGCTCTTGAGCTGCTTCCAGTTCCATTTACCTCCCACTTGGTTTGTCATTTATAAGCTTGCTTTCTACTAACTTAGCTTTCACAAGAATAAGAGAACTTATTCTTGGTGGGTTTGCATATGATAATCTAAGTCACATTTAGAGTATTACACAAATATGTACTTAGTAGATTTTGAGTTTAGAAGCTTTACTCCAACATCGGCTTTAAATCCACAAAACAGTAAGTAAGATGAGGATGGAGCCTTTCCATACTAAGTCTTATAAAGTGTTTAGTCTCATTATTAGTTGGTATTTGTATTCAAGATACAATTAATAGTTATCCCAAAAAGATTAAAGGAGGATATTTCTACCGATTAGAAAGTAAATCATACCAAGTAAGATTTAATTCATCATTTATTATTATTAAGGCCTTAGATGGTTCTTACCAGTTTGTATCTTAAATTTTGAAACCTTCAACAAAGATTTCACAATTATGATTTACCACGTAAAATATAATTAAAGCTATTATAGTTGTTAATAAATTTGATTTGGTATCTTGTACTCAATCTCATACATTCATTAGAAAGGAAGTCATACACCAAAGTGTATAGTTCCTTAATTATTTTCTCTACACTTTAGTGAAAATATCATTATGAATCCTTTTCATATAAATAAGGTTCACATATTTCAAATAAACTACATTATTTTCTTTCAAATATTACTTTCTTGAAGTTGGAATATGTGAATTCCATTTATATAATAAAGATAACAATGTCAAAGATGAGTTTGATTTTAAACAAGTTTAATTCAAAAGTTCTTGTATATATAGAACTTGATTTTATTTATAAAATGTTGATATTTGCTTTATAATTCTATTAAGAGATCCAGTCTCATAAATAGAAGTTAATGATTTCAGAATATAAATATTATCGTTATGAAAAACGATTGAGTAAATTATCAATATTTGAATAAAATATCTGAGACATAAATTTAGACATTCTAAATTAAAACATACATTGTTCCAAAACAAATATTCTTCTACATTACAAGTAATTTATGTTCTAAGGATAAATAATAAACTAAACTCCAAGAGTGTAGTTTCAACTTGGTTGTGCTCAGCTGGTTACTCTTCAATAAATATCTGCAAGCCATTTACAAATATTAGATTAACATTTAAGTACCAATTACCTAAGTGTTATATGAAAAGTATGAGTTCTATCTAGTAGATACTAGAAGTAGTAGTATCTTCCAGACTTTCTTTCCAAATAAGAGGAGTAAATCCTCTTCCAGTGTCTAGTTTCTTCATAAAAGAAACAAAGATCCATCTATGTGGACTTTAGTAGATTTCTTGGGGTTAAAGGTGTCCATCCCATAAAACATGGGCACACAAGGAGATTCTTTTAGCCTTGCATTATTCCAATGTGTAAACTAGCATTAAGTAAAATATCATTGTATTTATTGGAATATTGTTTGACCTGTTATATCATCAAATATATGTTTACATTATCCAAGACTTCCTAGAAGTCATAAATAACTATTCCTAGCTTGATGTTATAAGCATCTTTAGCATCACAGTGATGCATTTACTAGGTATCATGTTCAGGTTTATTGCTCAAAACAAATAGTTTAGGACTAGGACCTTTAAGTGCATACAATTTCATATCTCTCACGAGATTGTCTTTTAAGACATGAACCCATTCATTTAAGTTGTATCTGTTGAATGTTATTGTTTCATTAAGTCATTAAAGAAAATGACAATTCATGATAATGAAAATGGATCATTTAACTATAAAATTTTAACAAAATTCATTTAGTACTTTTACTATTTAATCTTTAAAAATTAATACCCTTTTAGTTTCCAAAAACATTAATTATCAAAGTCTAAGATCTAAGTTGCAAAACAAATAAATAGTTAGGTATCCTTTATCTCATCCATTTGAATTCAACCCGGTAAATATCGATTATCAGTTATATCTCACTATACAATTCAAAATTTTTTGGGATCGTTAATAACAAATGTAATTAGACATGTTTGATCATATCTATGCCTAGGAACTCTCCTGCTTAGGTATCATTTATCACAAAAAATTTCCGATCAAATCATCCAATTCGAATAACTTGTGTAATCGGCCTATAACTTGGTTATATAAATCGCGAAGACATCCCGACCATCAAAAGACAACATGAATCGGTTTGTTATCCTTTATCCCACTAGTACATACAAGAGATGTGCGAGTATTCTTCAAAAGGATTACACAGATTTGAGGTTTGTAAGAAAAAGGGTCTTTATATGTTTTATAATTCTAGTTTAAAAACATATGATATCATGGTTATTAAATGCATATAATAAACCATGGTATCATTTTCAAAAGAATATCAACTTTTAAAGGTTCTATATAAAAAGCTAGTTTTTATATTATTTGACGCAATTCAATTTTAATAACCGGTATTTAGTTAGAGTGCATATGAACCTTTTATATCTTTAATAAAACCTCATTTTATTACTTATATATTTTGAGTTTGTATAAGTTATAAAAATCACAATTTTAAAAACTTATAATGGTATATTTCAAAATTTGTCGGTATTAACAATTTTATAAAACCGGGTTTTATTTTAAAAAAAAAAATAATTTGTTACATCTTATGTCCAATTTTGAAAACCCAAACTCCATTGATGTTTACTTTTTCAAAAATTATTTTAGCATGTGAAAAACTAATTTATCAACCACATATAATAATTGCATAAAATAAACAACACAAACATGCATAAAAAATATGTGCATAAACATAACCAACTAATGACATTTTTTTGTGAGCCAACTCAAAAAATGTTAAGTCAATTCCTAAAGGGACATTTAAGGGGACCAAAAATCTTCTTGTAATGTTGTTCTAGAAGCTCCCACTTGAGTAAACACACATTGCTTGCAAAAGATTTGAAGAACTTCATTAAGGAAAATTTTTCCCAATTCATGACACTTTTCAGAAAGTATCATCTTTCTGTTCAGCACATTTGTAGCATTCATGACACTTTTCAGAAAGTGTCATCTTTCTACCCAGCACATGATGAACTCGAAAATTGCCTTTTTGTCTTCAAAAAATGGCTCCAACTTCATTTTTTGCTACATCTTTGTACAAATAAATTATTTCTAAAAACTAATCTATTATTTTTGCAAAAATAAACAAGAAAACTAATCTATTTAATTATTACATACCATATGAATAAATAAATTATTACAACCATTTTTATAATAAAAACAGCAAACACAACAACACAACAATCATAATGGTCATTGGCTAATTTATGCACATAATACACATTAATATACATATAAAACAACCTTTGTTTATATAAGACAACTTTTAAATGACAAAAGATGCATGAAACTTTTGTCACATAAAATAACAAATATAAAGTTGTCATAGAAAATATGTATAAATTTATTTTTATACAAAAAAAAAAAAAAAAAAAAAAAAAAAAAAAAAAAAACTCTAACCAAACTTGTAAGGTGACTCTTGATACTAATTGTTGGGTTTTAGTTCAAAAATATTTTCAAAAACTACAAAATTTGGAAAACGGAAGACTTTAAATTTTTTGAAATAACATAAACATTTTATACCCACCAAGGTTCTTCTTGCAAGTTATAGAAATATTAAAACACTAACCATAGAAAGGATGAAGAAATAACAACCTTTGTTCTTTGGATCCTCTTGGGAGGCTTGGAAGTTAATGAAGAAGATGGAACCTTTGAGACACCAACAGTGACTCAACTTGATGTAGATGCTAGTTCATAAACTCTTAAACCCTTAAGCTTTAAGTTCATAACCAATATGAACTTAAAGATGGAACGTAAAAGCAAGTAATCTTCAAAGTACTTAACTAATTAAGAGAGAATGAGAGTAAGAAGACATATTTTGGCCATTTGCATCCAAAATCAAGAGTGAGTGTAAGCCTCATATTTTATATGCCTAAAGTGATTTTATGGACCATAAGTCCTTAACACTTTAATACAATAATGTCCCCAAAAGCAAACTTGTCTCCCATGCACCTTAAGACATGTATTTCTTTTCTTTTAAATAATCAAAAGCCCATCCCTTATCTAGCCAAATATATTTTCGGCTATAATAGAGAAAGAGGGAAAGAAAAGTTTAAATTTTATAAAACAAGTTTATAAAATATAAACTCTAACTTTTAGGTAAAAGACAAAAAAACATTTATCTAGTCCAAAAAGTTGTACACGACTTATTAATTCATACCATATGAATAATATATTATTTGCTAATGAAAATTATTATTTCCATGAAATAAATAATTTTCAATTTAATTATAAGATTTTAATTGAATATTTATTAAAATCAATTTCTAATAAATAATCAATTATATCAAGTTGGTGTTAGTGTGACCCATTAGTATTACATGTTAATTAGCAATATCACTTTAATATGATTCTTGAGCATACTAGACCTTTCAGGGAGTATGTTGGGCGTACTAGGTCAGAACCATGTACGTTGGGCGTAAGTTGAGTACGATGGGCGTACTTAGCTAGCCTTGGACTTTGACTTTTGTTGACCATTGACTTTTTGAGCAAGTTTGACATTTGGTTAAACTTGAGGATTTTAGGCTATTAGTTATGATTCTATCTAGTTCTGGTGTTACTGGATTTGTGGGTGCAAGCAATATAGAAAAGGGATTATATCACAGTGTTTCAGAGTTCTTCGATTCAGGTGAGTTTTCCTCATTGTATATGTGGTTCGAAGGCACCAATGTGGCCCACTAGGTTATGTATCCTGGTATATAGGATGTTGTTATTTTGTGGTGATCTGTTAGATCTGTACCCTGGTATATAGGATGTTTTGTATTGTACTGATCTACTAGATTGGTGTGTGTGTGTGTGTATATATATATATATATATATATATATATATATCCTTATATGATAGGATGTTGTAGTAGTGGTATGCTGGTTAGAGCGCTAGTAGACTTATTGTCATCTAGTGGAGTGCCCTAGGGGCTGTATGTAGTCATATATGATAGCTTGAGAACTCTTGATCTAGGCTTTCTTGCTTGTTCCTTGTTTAGTTGTGGCTCTAGAGTAGGATAATCTGTTCGGGTGGCTATCTCACATATGGTTACTTTTGGTTACAAATTTCATGGAGGATAGTTGGTAACGTGACAGTTTGTTGTGAGACGACTAGTAGGCGGTAGTGAGATGTATGATTGATTTTTGCATGTATTATGTGCCTACTTGATCCTTGTTTGTTTATATTTCGACATATGATGGTAGTGGATTGAGGCGGCCCTGCTTTGTGCTGTAGGCCAAGATACCTAGTGTGGGCCGGATGTAAGCCGTAGGCACAGAGGCTCGGGAAGAGTGGTTGGGTTGAGGCAGTAGGCCAACAAACCCTAGGTATTTCAACCCGATGGCTTATTGGACCTGTTACATGTTGGCATTCCAATCTGATGACTGATTGGGCCTGACATTCCAATTCGATGATTGTGGGCCGTTATGCATGCTTGCATGTTTATCGTATGAGGTATTTTGAGGGAACTCGCTAAGCTTTGTGCTTATCTAGTTGTTTATGTTTTTCAGGTTTGATCGGTGATCGTGGGAAGGCGAAGGTAGGATTGTACACATTCATCACTAGTAATAAGGATTTCACGCTTCTTATATTACTCTGATTTTCAATAAATATATTTTTGAATAATGTTTTTTTTTATTAATGGATTTATAATTTGGACGTTTTACCTTAAAAAAATGAAAAAAAAATTTTATTGTGAAAATAAGACGTTACAAGTTATTAGCTTGATTGTTGAGTGGTTAGAATTGTAACAAAAATTGAAAAATAAATATTCAATTTGAAGCAAAAAAATAATGTAGTATAGAAATTGAATATTCTTGTAAACTTAATCATGGATCGTTATATTTATTAAATCCATGGTCCAAATTGTTATTAGCAAAACCATGAATATACTCTGATTGCTAACACATTTTTCAAAATAAACGGTTACTTAAGGGTAACATGTTAAGTTTAACGAGTAATTTAAAACTAAATAACCAATAGTTGTGAGAGAATTTTGAAAATTAATTAGGTTTTAAGTAACGAATTTTGAAAATAACACATTTACAGGGAGATATATTGTATTGTGGGCATATCACTATTCTAATTCTAATCCCCTAATAAATAAAGAACTCTTTGCTACATGTCCTCTTCTTCTTCATTTGGACACATGACATTTTCTATAATTTTAGAATTTTCTATTTTTCACTTGTCATTTTATTGTATTTTTTATTTTATTAAATTAAAATTCCACATTTAATATGTATGGTAATATATATGTAAGGTATTTATTAAAAATGGTTTATTTATATAATGTATTCAATACATTAAACTCTCATTAATTTTAATAATTCAAACTTTTTCTCATTTTTCTTATAAATTCAAACTTTTAAAATTGTTAAAATTTCATATTTTCTTTAAATAAACTCATGTAATACATGAGTCTCACACCTACTAAATAAATAGTTTTAATCTTCTTTTGTCAAGTGTCACTCTAATACAACTCTTCATTAATATTATGACATGTGTCATGTACGTATATTAGGCGACTCATTTCAAAATTCAAATTTATATTTTCTAATTATATGTTAAATTTGAAGTTATAATAACTTTAAAATTTTGATATATGTCTTAATTAATAATTTATTTAAAATCACTTATTTAAAATAATTGATTAATAATTATAATTTTTATTATAAAAGTTCAATTAATTTTATAACCGTGGTTTTCACGGGTTATAAACTTGTTAGTAATAACTCTTTACTTATATATATATATATATATATATATATATATATATATATATATATATATATATATATATATATATGGGAAAAGTGAATATACCCTTAAGGGTATATAAGCTTAGGTACCAAAACCCACCATAATACAATGTTTTGTTTGATAATTTATTATAATGTTCTTAAACATCAACCCCTAACTTGATTTACTTTCAACATTTCCAAAATTTCATCATTATCTTTCTCTTACATCACATCTTTTTGTCGAATACTACTAGGTTATATATCTTATAGTTAAAAGTGAAAATTATGTAAGAGGACAATAAATATAAAATTTATAAAAATCTTCGAAGTAAATCAAGTTAGAAGTTGAATTATAAGAACATTGAACAATTACATTGTATATATATGATACAAAACGACGTAATATAGTGAGTTTGGGTACCTAAGCTTATATACCCTTAAGGGTATATTCACTTTTCCCTATATGTATATGTATATATATATATATATATATATATATATATATATATATATATATATATAGGCTTAGGTTATTCTATTCAAAGTAATTATTGTATTATTGTATGCATAAATGTGGGCTAATCAATTTTACTTATTTTAAGAAAGTGAATAATACATACTATTAAATTAAAGATAATTAGAAAATACCATCTAATTTCATTTTAAGGGTATTTTAGTCGATTAACAAAAATTTAAAAAAAGGAAAATTGCAGAATTTAAGAGATAATAGATTATATTAATTTTAAAAATCTGATTGTAGTGATGATAATTCTCGGATATTCTGACAGAATATATTTAACAAAAATAAAAATATTCTTGAACCATAAAATAATAAAAATATTTTTGAACCTATTTCTTGATCATAACTTTAAAAACTTCTTGGAGAATAACAAATTATTGAACCATCAATTGAAGAATAAAAACAAAAACTACATTAATACTTATAGAATACGGGTAACAATTGCTAAAGTTTACATTTATTGTTAAAGAATAAAACTAAAAAAACTTTCAAATCGGGAAAAAACATCAAAATCTAACAAAGACACTAATACATTCTAAAAGAATAATGTTGCTAAGAATCACTTTCAATTTCATGGTCCATTCTTCAAGCATCAGCCGCTTCTGTGGAAACAAATCTAATGCATAAATCAGTGAGAAACATATCCATATTTCATTCCAACAGAACTAGAATTTGTGATTCTATTCTGATAGAATTGGAATTCAAGATTCAGTTACGGTATGCATTCTGTTGGAGCAGGTTTATTTTTCCGGGGAGAATCCGAATCATTTGGTTGTTGCTGTTGTTGTTGCAATGGGAAGTTGTACCCTTGGTGGGGCATTAAATACACGAAATTCTGCTGACCCATTGTTGGATTTTGAGGATGGAGGTGGCCCTGAGACTGGTAAATTTGGTAGTAAGGTGTTGCCAGAACCACCATCAGAGAAGGGTGGTGGTGGTGGATGTACTGTGGTGGTGGAGCAGCAGTTTGAATAATTTGGAGTTGTTGGGTTGTTGGTAATGAAAATAAATAAGGAGAATTTTGAATTTGTTGTTGTTGTTGTTGGATCTGAATTCTCGTGTTTTGATCAGGGGT